>NC_132902.1:4974418-5282418 GCF_030463535.1 Salminus brasiliensis | reverse complement strand
GCTCTAAGGCTAATCATTCAGTACAGCTAGCCAATCGGGTAACCTGTTTTCAGGTCCACCGGTTCCTGTGCCAGTCCTCATGACTCTGCCCATTTTTAAAAGCCCCGTTTGCACAGAGTTTGTCCTGCAGGCCATCAGAGTTAAAAACATCACACGCAGAGCTGCGAGGCCACTGGGAAGCCGTTGCCATGGCAGCGAGTGGCGGGTCAGTTCGACCCTGGGCTTAGATCCTCGGGATGAGCAAACCAATTTGTGAAGCTCTTTTTAGAAGCGTCGATAACGGGCAAAAAGACAACGCGACCCCCAATGCCTGCATGCCTCATCTTCCCCATCCAGCCGTCACCCAGGAAGAAGGCAGGCAGGCTTCTGCCGAACGCGGCACAGCACTCCCGCGGAATGTCGGTTCCCTTAAATGTTTTAAAAGGCTTTTTAGTTTCTGTGTAACGCTGCTGGGGGGGAAGGTTCCGTGCCACTGGGCAGGAGTTTGAATTCTGCCGGCTGACCTCAGCAGCCCAGGAAGATTTCAGATCCCTGCTATCGCGCTCTTCAACAGATTAGTTTGGGTTGTTATAGAAAAACCTCACAGCACCTATTAGTCATAACAGTGGCCGGTCTCCACATGAAGCCACGGCTCAAACTACAGAAGGCCATTAAAGAAAGCACAGGCAGATATTCTGGAAATGACTCGAGGTGTTGAAAGCTGTACCAGCCAAGCTCAGATTGGGAAATGTACACAATGACCTCAGGTAAACTTCTATGTATCTATCAAGTTCGACAAAAAACAAGAAGATGCACCATAAGGATACAGGCCATCAATGATACAGATCCAAGTGCTCCAGCAGACTATGGCACCATTGCTGTTTCGAATCCCGGGTCATGCTGTCTGACATCATCAGCCGGAGCCTTAGAGAGCACAATTATTGGCTTTGCTCTCTCTGGGCTGGTAGATGATTCCATCTTTCTCCTCACATGAATGTACGTAGTTTGATGCTGGCCAGCACAGGCCTCTGCTAACCTGCCTCTGATGGATCAGAGACAGAGACCGGGTGACTTTGCATTGGTGGCAGTTCGAACAGAGGCAGTGGCTGGTTGCGCTGGTGTTGGAGGAGGCATGTGGAGCATTGCATTTGATGGGGGAGGAATACTAACGAGAGGGTTGGGTAATTGGCTAAAACTGGGAAATAAATCAATAATTTTATGTAGCAGTGTAGCCAATCAGTCCTGTCAGTCCTTAGTTTTGCGCTTGAGCTGCAAAGCTAATGTAACTAATGGAAGCTATATTACATGACCACTGTGAGACAAAATAGTCCCCAATCCACATTTCCACATGTATCATCATATTACCATTAGCAACATGTACAACTGAACTAAATTTGTCACATTATTTTCTCACATTTTTCACATCACATCTAGTCTGATTTTACAGTGGATTGCAGTAGTATATAGATAAGAGTCTGGCAGAAGAGTTCACACAAAAGTTTGGTTAAAAAATAAGAAACTTCTGGAATGGGCTTTAGTCAAAGTCCTGACCTAAAGCCTATTGATATGCTGTGGAAGGACCAGAAACGCCCGGCGCATGCTCGAAAGCCTGTAAATGTCACTGAGCTGAAGCAGTCCTGCAAGAAGAAGCAAGCATTCATGGCGTTGCGAGAGACTGATTAACAACTACAGAAAGCATTTAGCTGCAGTCATTGCTGCGAAGGGGGATGTAACCAGTTACTGAAAAAGTAGGGGCAATTTCTAGGAAGTCAATGTTTCTTCTAAATAAATACTTACAATATCACAGTGTTTTATTGTTTCATCAGGGTTTTAGCTGCGATGCCATGCTTTAGAAGAACCAAAAGGTCAAAAAAACGAAAAGGTGTCCTTATGAAAGTAGTCCTTATGAAACCAAACGATGTTCTTCTATCATCCAAAGATAGAATTTGAAGTGCCTATATATTTTCCTGCACAATTTTAGGTAGCCAATTACCCAACCCACTTCACATGACACGTCCCCTATTTGAACTGCTACCGATGCAACGTCCCTGGGCATAGGCTAGCAGATGCCCAGATCCATTGTCCCACTGAGGTGCTGTGAGGAGGGAGACAGAGCCATCTACCCACCTGGAGAGACAATTATGATCTCTCTTGCTCCAGCTGCTGATGACAAGCAGCATGTAGTGGCATATAGTGGCAGCATCTAGTCCACTGGACCACTTGGAGTCCAAGAGTCAAAATGTCAAAAGGTGGCGTACGTGATATCGGCTTTGCTCTCCACCAGGTTGATGTCCTCAGGCCGGAGCTCAGGGACCCAACGCTCCAACTCCTCAATCCATGGGTACTTCAGCGAGGATGGAACCACAATAAGGAGAGGCCACTCCTGCCTGTAAAGGTACGCCACAGAGATAGCCTGTATCGTCTTCCCCAGGCCCATCTGCAGCAGAGATCACAAGCAAAATGAAGTACATCAAGCAGTGTAAAAACCAAGCAGTGCTATCATTTGTAATCTGGGACAGGTCATTGTGATGGTAATTGAAAATCAGCTGATGGCAATTCCAGCTATTTAAAATCAATTCAGAGTATTCAATAACATTTAAGGAGTGAATGAAGTTAATTATCTGTACATTCTGGTAACACATCAACTGTACAAGTGATTACTACCTATACCACAAATTCATTGATTACACTGGGTACACGGAAACGCATGGCTGTAAAGCCCCAACCCTTAAGTTCCTTCATTGACACAGTTGAGAGCGTTAGAGAAAATGAACAAAAACTCGAGCAGTTTGTGCTTCCCCTGATGTAAACACACCCCATTTCAAACAGCTATTTATCAAGCCCTGCGAAACTGGAATCAGTAGGGAACAACAGGGAAGCTGATAAACTAGGGGTTGTGATTTCTAGAGTAGAGGGTGGCATGGCAGACACTGGAAAAAGCTCTACTGGGGAACTTTTAATAAGACCAATCCGTGATTATGTTCGAGTGGTTACCTGCACTTATCATAGGCAAGAGTGTCAGGGCAGGATTAATGATGTCAACTAGGAGGTCTGGAAGAAGACGCAAATCCCGTGATCAGGTGATCAGGAAATACCACCAAAGAACCGTCAAAGCTCAAGCCTGCCATGAACTGGAAGCCGCTAGAACGCCAGTTCCACGCTTTACAGTCTAGCAAAATTTACACCACTTTGAAAAAAAATTGAGGGCCGCTGTCCAAGGAAAAAAAGAAGTCCTTGACTATGTGGACCCAACAACTGAATTCTAGTCAATCATCAAACCAGAATTGTACCAGATGCTTGTTGATGGCTACCAAAAAGCATCTGGTTGAGGTGAAACATGCTAAGGGACATTTAGCTCAATATTAAGTGTACTGTATGTATATTTTAGTAACCCTGTACATACATAGTATGGAAACATATAGAGTATGGAAAATACATACATATAGAGTATGGAAAAAAGTATTTAGTCAGTCACTAATTGTGCAAGTTCTCCCACTTAAAAAAAATGAGAGAGGCCTGTAATTGACATCATAGGTACACTTCAACTATGAGAGACAAAATGAGAAAGAAAATTCTGAAAATCACATTGTAGGATTTTTAAAGAATTTATTTGCAAATAATGGTGGAAAATAAGTATTTGGCTACAAACAAGCAAGATTTCTGGTTGTCACAGACCTGTAGCTTCTTTAAGAGGCTTCTCTGTCCTCCACTCATTACCTGTACTAATGGCACCTGTTTGAACTCGTTAACAGTATAAAAGACACCTGCCCACAGCCTCAAACAGTCACACTCCAAACTCCACTATGGTGAAAACTAAAGAGCTGTCGAAGGACACCAGAAACAAAATTGTAGACCTGCACCAGGCTGGGAAGACTGAATCTGCGATAGGCAAGCAGCTTGGTGTGAAGAAATCTACTGTGGGAGCAATAATCAGAAAATGGGAGACCTACAAGACCACTGCTAATCTCCATCGATCAGGGGCTCCACGCAAGATCTCAGCCCATGGGGTCAAAATGATCACAAGAACGGTGAGCAAAAATCCCAGAACCACACGGGGGGACCTAGTGAATGACCATGCCATCACAATCATGTCTATGATGAGTGTATGTAAACTGCCAAACTGACCACAACTGTATATAGCATCGAGACACCACCACTACCACATTGTGTAAAATTTTCAGCATCATCGCAGCCCTACAAGAAATACACTGACATGCCAAAAGTCACAGGACAGCAGCAGGTAAACTGATTATGACGTGGCGCTACCTCAGTGGACAACCTGGGAACCCCCACGCCTGTAAGCTGTGAGGTGTCATTTTGTGGGTGAGGTTGAACACTGGCCAGCGTACTCATGGCAAAGCAATGTGAATTATCAGTGTTTGCCGAGGCCTGATAGTGAGTGCCAGATGGACAGGGCATTACATTTCCAAAGTTGTGTGGGCACTTAACATTCCTCCACATTCCATCCACAGGGCCATGTGTGTACCGGGAATACGTCACAGCAAGCATTGCCACCCACGGTGGACAGCGCAGTGGCCGCTCATGGGTGCTGAATGATTGTGACCAGCGGCATCTGGCTAGATTCAATGCAGGAGGCCCCGCATGTTAGCATGCATATCCCGCAGGTCAGCAAACACCATGAAAACACTGGACACAGCGCCTCACCATGGCTCATGAGGTTGCTAACTGGACCCTAAGTCCAGGGACTGGCTACATGCAGGATGGTCCAATGAGTCATGGTACCAATTGTTTTAGGTTGATGGTAGGGTTTGTGTGTGGTGCAGTAAACTCATGAAGCCATGGACCCCAGTTGGTTCCACACGGAACGGAGGTCTCACACCTAAAGATACCATGGAGTTGTGGGTGGCTGCTCAGACGGCATGGTTCAACACCCACCCCCCAGACATCTTCCATCCACTTGTGGATTTGATGGCATGCCGAGTTGCTGCACTCCACCAGGCTAAGGGGTTCCTACACAATACTACTTCTTGTCATCTCACGTCTGGCACATCAGTGTAAATATAATAATAATAATAATAATAATAGTAACAATAATAATAATAGAGGTGTGCAAAAGAGGTCTCCAAAAGAACCAGAGTTGAAAAAAAATACACTTTGGAAGATTCATTTTCAAAAATATAAATTACAAATGGTAACAATATAAAAATGTGCTTACCTCATCAGCAATCAAACACCTGCAGGGCAGAAACAAGAAACAGGGAATGAATTAAAGAATTATTTGTCACTTTTTTTTTTCAATCCAATTTGGGAGTTCAATTGGAGCAACAAATTCTGACTCCAGAGGTGATCAAAAGCAACGGTCATCCCTTAAGCAGTGCCCCAAATAATTACCCAGCAAATTACGTTTTTAATTTCTCCCCACAATCGATGTCTGGGGAGGCAGTCCGAGCCTGAGTTTATTGATCCGGTCGTTATTGTGGAACCAGAGCTTCCCGTCTAGGGCGCCTTGCTCAATATCATTTCACACACACCTGAACTCACCAGCCAATTTAGCCGGAACAGCCTCGGCTGAAAAACACGAGGGCAATCTCAGAGCTGGCTGAGCAGAGAGCCGTACCGACACTGGCCTGGAGTGAGGAAACGGCTGTACGCGCGGGACCCCAGCGCTGACCCGTGAAGATCATTCTACAGGAAGCGCTAATGAACGGACAGGCATTGGTCAATCAACATGCTAATTAATACCAGTGACCAGCAGCCCTGCATAACAAGAAAACCCAGGCAAGCCTAGTTTTGCTGGGCTGCCATTGCCTGCATAGAATCGTCAGGGGCATTTTAACAACGGGGAGTTTGGGGCCAAAATATCTGCTTTTTATGTTAAAAAAAGGTTCTGTTATGCTTCAGGTACCATTACATGTGATCCTGCCTGGTAAAGGACTCAAGCCTTGCCCCCAGAGCCTTAAGATGTAGACCACATATTTACTAGGTTTTTGGTCCTCATGAACATAGCTTGGGACTAACATAGTATCGATGCTGGGCAAGGTTGGCAGCCAGTAGGGTAACGATGCTAATGCTGCAATACTGATTTTGCTGGGTGAGGCTGGGATAGCGATGCTATCACCATGATAGCAATGCTAATGCCATGGTAGCGACGCTGGGCGAGGCCTTCACACTAACATTGCGGTACTGATGTTGAGTCTACTGCTACTCCAGCTTACCCAATACTTTGCTCTGTGGCAAAATGTAGTCCTCAGACTGCCAATATGAGAAAATACATAGTTCTTGCACATTATAGTTTCAACAAGGTCAGCCAGTCAGTAAGCAAAATTGCTTCCTTTAGGCCAAAAAAACAAAAACAAACATATGGTATGTATAACATACACAAATGGGCAAACACTGATGAAGAGCACCAGCACTGTTTATAAGATATTGCTGATCTAACACGTCGTTTCTAAAAAGCTGTATAATGTTATTATTTACATTCATTTGGACAGATTCAAAGACACTATAAGCACAAGGAGGCTGTATGGCTTCTCTCACACTACATCATATTTTGCCACAAAGAGAACTTGATGATGTAGCAAAAGCAAATCAACTCAAGAAACTTGGGAAAGCTAGAAATAGGGCATAGAACGATAGTAATTCGGTTTCATGATGCTTTTGAGATCAAGCTGCATGCCGTAGCATTATCTATCTAACAAAATCTATAAAATATGGTCTCCTGAGTGGCAAAATCATCTAAGCATTGGTCCTATTCACTGGAGACTGCGGGTTCGATTTCCGGTGACGCCACAGCCATCTGCAGCCGGGAGTCCTATAGAGCATTTGTGTTCAATAGAGAAACCTTCAGCAAGAGATGTGGACAGACAAGCCTTTTGACAAGTGAAGCTGTGAAGCACTAATGCACAACAGCCACTTAAAGGGGAAAACTTGGTGTTTCTGATACTTGCAGACAGTTTTCAGAGCCAGGCTTTTCCCAGGATGTGCATTGGCAACACCTAAGCCCAGATAACATGTCCATGTGGGGCCTGTTTGGTAAGCCCAACTGGAAACCAGAAAGCACATGTGTCGGAGGAGACGTGCTAATCTTCACACATCTAGTGTTGGGGCCGTGATGGGGAAGTATAGGGAAATGAATTAAGAGTGTGATTAGTCCTGTATAATCAAATGGACTGAAGCAGATTTTGAGTAAAAATCACTGTACTAAGTATCTGGTATCTGGATAGCAGTTTTTAAATTTTGCTGCTACTGGTGAATTTTGTATGCATGACTAAATATCACAATAAATATTGTGTATGGTTAGACAAAAAAGGTCTTTAAATATCGCGATATAGCATTTTTAGCATATCGCCCAGCCCTTTGCCTATGCCTAATTCCAAACATGATGCAAGATGCAATTTCTGATATAGCAAAGATAAAGAACTGAATATGAAAGAACTCTGAATATGTGGCTTGTGTTTGTTAAGTTAAAATGTTAAAAATGATTGTGCTGACCTCTCATTAAACACTACACATACTAGCTTGGCTGAGATAAATCAACATTCCCAAATAGAACCGTTTCAACTTCTGCCACACCAACCTCAAATCAAAACCCCTAGAATTTCTGATTGATCATTGAAGTCATTGAAGTGTGGGTGCATAACAGAAGCGCCTGCCCCTCCGTGCCCACTTTACTTTAATAGGCTGCACTCAGATGCCTTCCTTTGATCACAGACGGTGAACACAAGACAAGATGCATGAGAGACCCTCAGAACAGACTGAACAGCGTATCGGCAACACCAGAGCACCTACACCATTACACAAGACACAGTCCACCAACTTTCTCACGGACACTGCAAGACACAGTCCACTAACTTTACCACTGACACTGCAAGACACAGTCCACTAACTTTAACACGGACACTGCAAGACACAGTCCACCACTTTTACCACGGACACTGCAAGACACAGTCCACCACTTTTACCACGGACACTGCAAGACACAGTCCACCAACTTTACCACTGACACTGCAAGACACAGGCCACCAACTTTACCACATTACCACTGACAGTGCAAGACACAGTCCATCACCTTTCCCACGGACACTGCAAGACACAGTTCACCAACATTGACACTGCAAGACACAGTCCACCACCTTTCCCACGGACACTGCAAGACACAGTCCACCACCTTTCCCACGGACACTGCAAGACACAGTCCACCACCTTTCCCACGGACACTGCAAGACACAGTCCACCACCTTTCCCACGGACACTGCAAGACACAGTCCACTAACTTTACCACAAACACCGCAAGACACAGTCCACTAACTTTACCACAAACACCGCAAGACACAGGCCACCAACTTTACCACATTACCACTGACAGTGCAAGACACAGTCCATCACCTTTCCCACGGACACTGCAAGACCTAGTCCATCACCTTTCCCACGGACACTGCAAGACCCAGTCCACCACCTTTACCACTGACACTGCAAGACACAGTCCACCACCTTTACCACTGACACTGCAAGACACAGTCCACCACCTTTACCACTGACACTGCAAGACACAGTCCACCACCTTTACCACTGACACTGCAAGACACAGTCCACCACCTTTACCACGGACACTGCAAGACCTAGTCCATCACCTTTCCCACGGACACTGCAAGACCCAGTCCACCACCTTTACCACTGACACTGCAAGACACAGTCCACTAACTTTAACACGGACACTGCAAGACACAGTCCACCAACTTTAACACGGACACTGCAAGACACAGTCCACCACTTTTACCACGGACACTGCAAGACACAGTCCACCACTTTTACCACGGACACTGCAAGACACAGGCCTCTAACATTACCATTGATGATGCATGATATTTAAGGATTTAAGGATCATCTTACATGAAGAATAATAATCAATAAGTCCTTCTTATCACTCCGATAATACGTACTGGAGAGATGGAGAGGGGGAAAGATATATAGAGAGAGAGAGCATCAGCCTCGTTTGATATTAGTTATTCAAAGTAAATGTCACTTTACTTTCGTTCCCGCTGTGAGGGAACTCATAAGGAAGATATATTTGTTCTTCTCCTTTAATCTTCATTTTAGAAAAGCAACGGCGCGACTGTGATCGGCCGTCGCGCCTTTGAGGGGGGAAATTTTAATTGCTCTGGCGTGTCGCGCTAAGCTGGGGGATTTGCACCAAAAACAAATGAAGCGGTCTTGCGAGTGGCTAGCATGAACGAGAGAGAGATCGAGAGAAAGAAAGAGAGAGCGGGAGCATCATGGTGAATCACATCAGTTTTGAGGGGCACTGCTGCTTCGGCCCACAGGTACCACTCTTTAGATGCTTGTACCTAATGAGAGAGAGAGAACGAGAGAGAGACAACAGATTCAGATAGAGAAAGTGACAGACTATTTGGGGGGGGGGGACTGAGTGTTAAGAGAGATACACACACACACACACACACACACACACACACACACACAAAACACGTCCTTAGGTGGGAGAGCATGATTAATGTTCTCCATCCTGAAACTGTTTTTTTTTTTTTTTTACCCCTCCTCCCCACGAATTGATCCAGCACTTTGCTCAGGTGTGTGTGTGTGTGTGTGTGTGTGTGTGCACGCACAAGTGTGTACAAGCGTATACCAGCACGTGTGCCATTTCCTTGCTCATTAATCACTCTTCTTTAAATAGCCAGACTCATGCCAGGCGTGTTTTCTGCTTCCGGGAGGGGCCGGCCTCTCTGGTGGCTGACAGCACCACCTCAAGACCTTTCGCTTCTCCTCGCTGCTTTAAAATGTTATCTCCAAGAAGCACGAGGGTTCAAATGTCAGCCGCCCGGCCCAGCCAGGGGGGCGATCGCCTGTGGCCCTGCATTAAAAAGAAATAGGTTCGGAGGACTGCCCAGGAATCCATTACCATGGTTTGTTCTCTGTCCTTTTGGGTCAGTGCTGCTGGTGGAGCAGAGGAAAAGCCGCCAGAATGGAGAAAATACTAAATAGATGCTCTTCTTCTGCTGGGCCCCGAGTGGTCCCACAGAATAAGGCGTCATTACTATGACCAGAGGATCGCTGGTTTGAATCCTGGTCATGCTGCTAGCCAGGGCCCCAAGAGACATCCTATCCCCCTGAATGTTCCATTGGTGAGTAACTGTCAATCTTCACACGGCTGTCATACCTATATGCCAAATTAAAACGTATCCAAAAGATATTTACTTATCGACGTTTTTATCTCAATAATAAAAATAAAACTTTATTTATGTTAAACACTTATTAACAACTATATAATATTGTTGTTGCTACACTGGCATATAAAGCTGATACCAACAGATATCAAATAATAAAGCATGCTAGCTAATACAATCCAAGGAATTATCCAGCTTGACTGGCTAACTAGTAGCATGTTAGCTAATACAGTCTGGGGGGTGGACCAGCTCGGCTGGCTAACCAGAAGCACGTTAGCTACATCGGCTGGCTAACCAGAAGCATGCTAACTACATTGGCTGGCTAACGTATTGGGTCCTAAATGGTCCTTCTGTAAGATGAAGTCATAGGGGCTAGGATATGTCCGGGGGGATAGGATGTGTCACAACATCAGATAATTAGGCATTATTCTAGACTTTACAACTCAGCATCAGAGTAACCTACATATATGATACAGATATAAGGCTTATCCTACCTAATCAACGTCAACTCGACCCTTCAACAACTCTCCGCAAGTAATCCATCCAAAATGCACACACATGGCCTTCGGCAGCCTGCTCTGTTTACTCAAGTGCAGCGCAGGGCACAGACACACACAGGCACACGATGCCGAACACCATTTTGAGTCCCAAAAGTACGGTTGTAATTATATGAAATAATGAGTAACCATGGGAATTAACCACATTTCATGAGTAATTATAGGAATCTATGGGGATTAACAGGAATTAATGGCTAATTATGGGAATTAAAGGGACTTAATGGGAATAAAATAGTTGGCAAAAATATACTAAAGCATAATGCTGGCCAAAATAATTAGATATGATACCAAATTGCTGCTTCTCAATCCCAGGCATATGGTACATTGAGACCACACCTCCTGCATGCACTGTTCATTCCTCCATCACATGTACAGCATATGTCCAGATCATTTCTAGAAACCTGACACTCACCACCACTGAAAGCACACATTTGGCCCAAGGGACTGTCAAGGGTCATGTAATATTTTGATGTGGTTTATATTTTTGACAGTAATAGAACTTTTAAATCAAGGTGTAAATTAGAAAAGCTTAATAATGAGCAATTTCATTTGAGACTAGAAGTTAAGAATTAAGTATTTATAAAGTTCTGCTTGCAACTGTGTCATAGTTATTATTTGTATTGTTACGCCTTCATGTGTATGATACAGTTCCTTTAAATCGTCCAATATTTTCTATTAATTGCAATAAATTGTACAGTTTACATTTTGAAAGGTTACCGTTAATTTACTGGAAATTGATCTGAAATGTTCTACCCCTTTGCAACCCTACCCAGAAGTGTCCAGAATCAACAGATCACATGTGTTTTTACTAAATATCAGTAAATTCCAGATTTAAACCCAGTCTCTATTTTTAAAAGCCACAGCTTTGCTGTTTCTGCCGTTTGTCAGCGATAGAGAGAGACCAGAACTGAACTATTCGATTAGAGACAGCCAAGAGTGAGGGGGAGGGGTAATGACGTGAGTGCCTTAACATTTGAAGACTTTCGTATTGAAAAAGAGACTGAATTTAAATCAATGACAAATCCGAAAATCATTGGTAATTTGCTCCAAAGTGTTTAATATTTTTTTGGGAAAAATAAATATCTAGAGCAGGGCTGGGTTATATTTGTTCATTATTATAAAATGATGCTCTGATCTGTGTTTTTGGGGTTGTTTTTTTTTTTTTTTTATTTAATCAGCCAATTACTGATACCGACCAAAGGCAGGCCTGGATGCCACATTAACCTCTCCAGGCAAACTTAATGGTAATAAATCATCGAGCAGGGCTTTTGTAATATATTTTATAATATTTGTAACATTGCCTCTCAAGATGAAATGTACTTTACTTTTTGAAATCAACCACACTGGCAAAATGTATACTTCAAGAGCCAGCTGAGATAGTCTGTGAAGTCACATGCAGATCTGGTCAATTATCTAGCCCTAAAACCTTCAGAACTGCGTATGAGATTCCTTTAGCTTTCCGCCTGCTGCTGCTGCTGTACTTTTGCTTGTGGTTAAACGTGGTCTGGACTGGTTTGCTGGTTGTTTTGTGTGGATAGTGGTGGGTGCTTGCTAGCTCTCATTCGTTCTGATACTCACCATACTGGGCTGAGTACTTTTGAGAGGGATATCTGGTTAGTGGTGTTAGAAGTCTGCTTCTCAAAGTCTCAAAGAATTAGATGACCTTAGCCAGGAAGAATGGGCAAAAATCCCCCAAACAAAAAGCTTTTACAAGTTGTAATATTTGCCAAAGCGGAATACTAAGTACCCAAACTTCTGCCTCAGGCCTTTTTCATTTTATTTATAACTGTAAAACACATCTAGCTGTTATATAATATTCAGCATATTTGAGCATACTGTATACTGTATAACTGACTGTATGAGCTAAAGATAAGTTAACAATAACACATGGGTCTAAAAAAAATGCAGCCTAAGTGCATAGTAAACAAACAGAAGCTGTCCTGAAGCTTTAATTTTGTCAGGACATGTCAGAAACTACTTAAGCAATGTCCATTTGAGATGATTTTAACGAGGGTAAATGGAAAAGCATGTTGATTATTCAATAAACTAAAGCTATAATCTAGTTAACAAGCAAGGAGCATGATTATCATTCATCCGAAGGCGCCTTTACGCAGTATTAAATTCTTTTGACGCAGCATTACAAGCTATGATTTGCTCTTCCGAGGTCCTCCTTTGTTCTAGAAATAGCCCTTATCTTGGATAATCTCTGAATCTTTCGCCTTCATTTGCACCACAATTACAACATGGCTATAAACGCTCCTGTTGAAGCCATGGGCTCGTTGTCCTGATCAATAGGCATTGACTGGCTCAGCGGGCATGTTGTATATGAAGGCAAATACATTTGGCCACTGAAAAGGGTGGGGGTGGTAAGTGCTGTGGTAGCAGGTTAATGCACTGAGCATCGTTCAGGGCTCATTAAGTCCTGCAATTCTGTCAGCATGCTGTATCTATGCTAGTCTTGAATCCTGCGGCATTGGCTCCAGCTAGCATGAACTTTTGCACTTAAACCCGATTATTTAAAATCAGTAAGATCGGTTACTTCCATTAATATACATTAATATAAGATACATATATACAGCTGATATAGACAAGTAAGTTCTAACTGAGAGGGCCAGCAAACTAAACTGGAAAAAACTATGCACTCTTGGAATGAGTCTCAAAGTACAAGTCTCAAAGAATCAGATGACCTTAGCAAGGAAGAATGGGCAAAACTGGCACCCTTTTGTTTCCCAAGGTACAAGCACTAGAAATGTAGCCTCAAAGCTAGAACACGGTCCCTAGAGGTACATCAAATTCACCTTCCCAGAAGGAAGGTCTGTACGCATATCTTTTCATAGATAAATAGGCCTGGAGTCAGGATAAGCAAAGGAATATGGAACAATGGTCTGCCCTAACTAAAGGCACTGAAGACATACCCTTGAGAGTACCATAGCAGTGACAGTATAATACACACTGCCAGGCCACGCTTTAAAAAAACATGTTTCACAGGGTTTAATCACTATTAAAGCAGCATTATGCAAGAATTGGCATGTCTTGCTCCTGGGCTCCCCCCACAGTTGGGAAGTATAATTGAGCCAGCACTAAAAGACAGGCTTCACACATTAATGTTTGGATGAGATGAGAGATACTGAACCATCAACCTGCTTCTCCAGAGTTACATAGAGCAGCATGCCAAGCCCAAAGCAGAAACGATGGCGGTGTTATCCTCCCTATTATAGGTCAAAACGTTCCATAATGTTGCTTTAACATAGTAAAATCTTTTAAATGGTTCTTTTTGTCATGGTTTTATGTACAGCCAACGCCTTTCATCGCTTTTCATCAACCTCTGGCCACTGCAAACTCGATACTTAACTCGAGGTTCTTTAAGGCAGGGTTTCGGCCAGCTGATATTTAACAAGCTGGGATCAAGACCATTAAAATAACAGGAAAACTGCTATCTTTGACCTCTTACACATGGATACTGTATGTGTTTCTAAAACAAGACGAGCAATATCAGTTGCTTACTGAAGTATGCTGTAGCATTAGCGAGCCAGAGCCCATTTATATTACTTGTTTTTATATAGATTACTTAGATGCTTTGCCCAGATTACCTCCACGATTGAGATTACTGTTAGACCTTGGCAATCAGATCTATTTGGTGCAATCCCTTAGCCCTGGCACCATCAGTAAAACCCAGCATAAAGCCCTGCTGAAACTGAAACTTTCTGAAAGTCAAAACCGCAGCTCTAAGAATAGTCCACACTTCCAGCATCTCTATCCTGCCTGCTCACAGCATGTTCACTATGAAACCTTGTCCTTTTGTGTGTGTGTGTGTGTGTGTGTGTGTGTGCTGCTACTGTAAAGAAAGCAGTTCTGCTTCAGGGGGTGTTATTGAATTGTGGAAAGGGAGGGAGAGAGCAAGAGAGATAGAGAAAGAGAGAGCTAGGGAGAGAGAAAGAGAGAAAGAGAGAGAGAGAGAGAGAGAGAGAGAGGGAGAATCAATATGTCAGAAAGAGAGAGGTTATATTCTACTGCAAGAGAAGCATGGAAACAAATCTAATACAACCACAAGCAGCAGAACCGCTCAGATCGAAAGAGACACTTTCAACAAACACACAGGCACTTACCAGCATTACAAACAGCTAATGGGAAAAAAACAACATCACAGTGAGTTCCACGTCTACTTCTTGCTCCCCTCGTTTTATACGTACAGGCTGGCTGAAGGGCAACTGTTATTTTTGCTCCCTTGGGAGGTTTGAATTCTTCATGCCAAAATGTAGTCATGGTTCAAATGAAGGCCTGAATGAAGGCCACCTGCTTCAATTGTGTACTGTGTGAATGTTCATAACACCAGCTTGTGGCTGGTTGGACCTGCAGGACACCAGGTGTGGACAATTTAATGATATCTTATTGTTCCTGTGATCAGTTATGTCATAAGCCAGTTTTCTCCAGATCACGATAAAGGTCGGTGCTCATTAAGAGCAAAAGTAAATACTAGTAAAGCACCAAATTTTCACCACTGACTGTAATAGGGAGCATGGTGTCTCAGTCATTCCCACTCCAGCCCGCAGAGCTGCTTACTGTACGGTTTACTTTTGCTGGAGCCGAATTAACCCTCTAGCGAGAACTGCATAACGCTGCATAAACCACAGTCCAGACTTCTTTCACTAGAAACGCAAAGGTTTCATAGCCTAGGCTGCATTTCTCGGCCACTACGTCTTGGAAGGCTGTTCCCTTCGTATACAGCCCAGAAATGCAGCATGACATGCAGGACAATTTGGAGGACGCAACTGATGTATCCGCCCCGGTCCCGGTTACCCACAGTTCTCTGCACACAACCAATACAAGGAAAATAAACAGCACCAATAAATTGTCTGGAAATTGTCTCCAGAGTAGAATTTATACATGGTAACTTTCAGAATTCTAACTGATTTCCGTGAAGAAATTAAAAAAAAAGCACACAGAAAAAATTTCAAGGCTGGGCCTTTCTGATGACATCACCATGCATCCTGGTTAGACTGTTCAATTTGTGTCCCCGATATGGGGAACTAGCCCTACATCTCTCAGCATGTGCCATGCACAAAAACAATGAAATTGATTTGCTTAAACTACCAACAATTCTCTTTATTTAAATTAAGCTGTTTTTAATTTTGCTGTACTGAAAGCAGACTTAAAATATTGAAATATATTTTAATATACATCTATAAAATAATACATTAATGGTGCCTTGAGGACACCAGATGGAGCTCTTAACATCGTATTTAAAACAAAGAATCAGAACTGGATTGGGATTAAAATATCTGATATCCAATCCATTTAAAATATGCCTGGATCCGCCCTGATCCTGATCCACTGGGCCAATCCAGGCATATTTTAACAGTATTTGTAACGGTAAGATTCATTAACTAGTTAAGAATGTTTGCGCTTAAATAGGGCGCAAAAAACAGCACTCAAAAGGGTTGCTTTGATTTTTTTTTCAATTGGTGTGAAACAGAGAAAAAAATAAAACTATAATAAAAGTAGAAAAATTAGATATCATAACATCAACAACAATTATTAGTATTATTTATATTATTATCTCATTATTAGTTGTTGTACTAGTAGTAGCAATAGTAGTAATAATAGAGCGATAAAAACAACAATACTAAATACACTATCAACAATCCCAGGTAGAATATGCATTTGTGGAATCTGGTTCCACATTACATTTGTCAGTGTTAATTCGCTGGGTGGATGCTTTGTCTATAGTTTATTGTGTACTGTGTATCCTCCTTACGACTGCAAGCACCAAACTGGCGATCTAATCCAATAAAGATGTGTGTTTTTGTTGATTATTTTTTTTTTTAATGTATTATGTACACGTCTATCGTGGATCTTCACTTGGGATCTGTACTGAAGTCAGGAATGTGGTTCAGTGACCGCTCTAGCGGCAGTGCAGCCTTTAAACTGTCCTCTGTATGAAAAGCGCTCTAATTTCTCTTTATCAGTAATAGAGAGCCTCTGGTCCTCTGGGGAGACTGGCAGAAGATGCACCGGTGCCCAGCTCTCTCACTCTAGCTCTAATTAACTGCCTGACCTCAGTGGCAGCGAACACAGCTTCCCATGTCCTGCTATCGATCAGGCCCCCTCATCACTGGATCTCTTGACTGGCTTCTCTGACCCGCCGCCACCGAGGCTCAGATCGACCAGCAGCTGGAGTAAATTACAACGTCTGCTCTCTCTTAATCACTCACATAATCCCTTCTCGTTATCGTTATCGCGATAAATCACATCGCATTACGGCAGAATACGGATATCGTCAGTACTTTGAAAAAACACCAACAACTGCATGGTTCGTTATATGAAGCAGACTTAGTCCTGGTTAATTGAATTTAGTGCAGTTCAGTGTGCAATGCTGAAGATTGTTTTTACTTCTGGTCCCTTTTTGTCTATTCCAACTTATGAGATTTCAGGAACGAGCTAGTAAAGTGCATTTCTGACAGAAACGCAGAATAATTTGCAAAGCCTAAGTGGTTCCCACTTCTAGGCAGCCGATAAGCTGTTGGTGTGCTGCTACTAATGTCATTGGGGTAAAATCTCAAATTGCTATGCTATATAAGTGGCTGATATGGGACTGCTGGGTAGTTAATAGGGGGTCCCCACTATGTGGTTGCTGGGGCGTTGGTAGATGGGCACTATAGTGTTGCCAGACACTCCCTATGCAGTTGCTGTGCCATCCCAGGTAGTTACTACGGGGTTGCTAGGTGGTTGTTATTGGGTTGCAAGGTAGTTGCTATGAAGCCAACATGCTGCCAAGTGGTTTGCTGTGGTACCACATGTAGTTTGCAATTTATTAAAAAAAAAAAAATAGACAAATACAAGACAATACTTTTGTTTATTGCAAATCTTTTGCTTTTATGTTAAAGCACAACTTTTATTTCCTTCGGAGGAGTTTCACTATCCTAAATTAGCACCACAGTAAACTGTGTTCAGATGGGCTGCTCAAACACACTGTAAAAGACACCGGCATGACATTACTCACTCAAAAACACCAAACCGTGTTTTAAATGACACCCAGAACATTCATTTGCCATAAAATGAGAAAACGTAACTTTCACTGCTTGACGCTGATGAAAGAAATGATATCTGAAACTCAAAATCTCACTGCGTTTGTAGCCCTACAGAAATAGTTAATAGGTGGTCCTCACTATGTGGTTGCTATGGTGTTGCTGGGTGGGGCGTTGGTGGATGGGCACTATAGTGTTGCCAGACGCTCCCTAGGCAGTGGCTGTGCCATCCCAGGTAGTTACTATGGGGTTGCAAGGTGGTTGCTATGAAGCCAACATGCTGCCAAGTGGTGAAGTCTGGAGTCGCAATTACTGCATCTGCAAAAATGCAGGAGAAGGAAAATAGGAGATAACCTAGATAGCTAGAAACATTCAAGGAGACTGAGACACCATAGCAACCACCATGGATACTATAGCAACCACCTAGCAAGAGCAAAAAGGGCTCGATTCTCAGCCTGCGCTCTCGTCTGTATTTGTGCGCCTGTGTTCTTGTGAAACGTCATCAGTCGCAGCCCAAAGTTCTGTCCCGTTCAGAGGGTCGCACCCAGCCACTGTACACTCCGAGTACCCGGATGTGTGAAGCGCTGAGGCTGCGCACTCAGCCCGCTTTCCCTCTGGAAGTGGAGTGGCGGTGTGACTGTAGCTAACCTTTAGCTACGTGTTCGCTAGAAGAGCAGAGTAGAGTCCGAGCTTAAACACGTGGGTGTAACTTGCTTGTTAACGGTTCTCACACGGATTCACTGACCTTCCATCTCTAGAGAGCGCGAATTTGACCCCCTCACGCTGAAACGGCAGCAGCCTCTTCTGTAGCTTCTCTGGCAGGAGCAGTAAATCCTCATCCTTGCCTTGGGAAGATTTCACCGAGGCCTTGCGCTGTCTTTTCATCCTTCTCTCGCTTCACAATTCCGACTCAACCGTTAACACCTAAAACAACACAAACAGGCGAGACTTCGCGTTGTTACGAGTTTACAGTAGTTTACAGTGCAAAAACGACAACTGCCAAACAATTTTAGAGAAGATAGCTAAGTGAACTATCTGGCAACCCCCAGAGACGCTTCTACCGTTAAAAGCCCCCCCTGCAGGCTGCGTGTTGTGAATTACGCTGTCATTGAGAGCTGCAGGCGCTAGCTGTAGCCCCTGTCTGTGGAGCGTTAGCACTGCGGCTAACTCCGCGCGCTGCGGTTTGACATTTCGCGGCATCGTGGAAAGAGCCGCTTGCGCTCGACGTCATATCCGCGCGACGAACTGCTGGTTATTAAGGGCTGGTGTGCGCGTTAGCTAGCTTTTAGCGCCGGTAGCTAAAAACAGCAGCTTTTCTGAACATTCGTCAGTGTAACCCACATGTTCAGGCTGCTAAGGGGTTTGTTCATCAGCATGTTCATGCGTATGACGCCAAACGCGAACGAAATCCACTGTGTGTTTACTGATCGTAGCTTAGCTAGCTCCAAAAGGACAGCTTTACAAGGGGAGGGGGGGGAAACATCGGACTAGTTAACGTTCAGTGCATAAAGATCTTATTACAAGTCATTTTACAGCATTTATACTGCTTAATTTTGCAGGAAATTGTGGCACATCTGCAAGATTTAAGATGTTCAAAAAGTCAAAAACTGCTAAAACGGAGATACAAGCAACGATGTACAGTTTTAGAGAAGCTGTGTTTAACTTGGTCTTCTTTGTCTTGATGATTTGGCTTTTTGCAATGAAAGCCTTCCTCCACTAGTCCCTGGATAAGTATAGAGCCCCTGAAGTATCAAGGTAGAAAAATAATATTGAGAGATTTTGAACGTTCCCTCGATCTAACAGTCCATTCCTTCCGTTTAATAAACTGCCCCTCAGTTTGGAGGGCATTGTTAAATTTCTAGAATAAGATCAAATATAGGGAAGGTTCACGCCGCCTCTAAATATTATTCTTCTGTCTCAGCATAGATCAGATAGACTGGGCAACCCTGGCCAGTAGAGCAGGGAGATTAAATTAGTCAAACGCACAGAATGTTACTAGCTTGCTGAAATTCTCTATAGACCATTTCCGTCAACTTAACTGTATGATTATTGCTGCTGTCCAATGAATCCAAAACATGTGTCTCCATTTTTGTCCATTTTTTGTTTTCTCCATGGTTTGAACCCTGTAGCTGCTTCTGTACACCGTCCACATCTGAATCACTCTGGATGAATTGACCAATAGAAATGCTGTGAGATCTATTTTATGTTGACTTCCATTCACGCTAAGAGCATTTCACAATTTTGGACATGTTTTTGACCAAATATTTGACCAAATCTCACATCTTTGTCTTTTTTTATTGAGTAGTAGTAAACACAGTAAACACTGCCTCGCCTGTAGTCAATCAAACATAAGCACAACATTTCCGCAAATCCTAGTGCTCAGTTATTCTGTCTGGGTTTCATAACATAGATATTCTTACAACAGTTTACAGTTTAGGTCCTGGCCAATTCAATATGCTTCAGTTTGTGTCTTTTTAGATGGGCCACGGTGGATTCTGAGGAATGTTTTGAACCATGATCACATAGAAGTCAAAGCATTTTCCTATGCAGTACTGCCAAGGCCATTGTCAGTGTCACAACCCCAAAACATGACAGATCCAACCCCATGTTTCACAGTTGGCAAGGTATTCTTCTCATAAAAGGCCATTCTTTAATTCCCTAAGCAGCGTTAGTTTTGCTGACTGCTGGAACACCCAGCCTCGCCATGGACTGAGAGGCTGCCGTCCAAGAAAGTGGTCCCTGCTTTCAACATTGACACTCTTAATTATGAGTAAGATTTGCAGCTAAGCACAAGAACAAAGAAAAACTTTTTAGTTCAATGCCGCAAAGTTATGGAAGAGTAAAGGTGATGCCTTCAACTTCAACAAAGAACACTGCAACAACTGTAAAGCATGGTGGTGGCAGTATCATGCTCGGTGGCTGTTTTGGAATAATGAAAGAAATAAAGGCATCATAAGTCTTCATCATGACCTTAAACCAACAGCTAGACAGCTGAAACTCAGACACAATTCACTTGGGTTTTCCAACAGGACAGTGACCCCAAACATGCATCAAAGGTAGTTGTGGAGTGGGTAAAGCAGATGTCGGTCCATGTCAGTAAAGTTAATGGCTACCAAAAGTGGTCAAAACTTGTTTAACCTAATTTGAGGTGTACTGCAAATAAGTTTGACCCTGTGTTTATTTCAGAAATCCATTCAACAGTTCAATAAAAGCATAACAATCAATATTGTAATTGTAAGTGTTTGTGATCATTGAATTTTAACGCTTTTAAGGAGGCGGGAGCCAAATGGGTCTAAGTAACACCCGATTCGCCGTGATAAATGCCAGTCACGCCACCATTTCTCCCCTGCCTTTCTGGCCTAGTCGTCGGCTCGGTTCCGATATGCGTGCTCGTATTCTAACTAGTACGCCTAGCTCGTGACTTTCTCTCCGTCAACCTCAGCCGGAACTTTACGTCGTAGTTAGGCGCCCTAGATAGAACGCAAGCATGCATATTGGATCGCGGCCCTAGTAGCCTTAGTGTCGCTGACTGATTGACTTGCTCAGTTTAGCGAGCTAGCCGTACATGCTTCTGCGACATTGATTTTGTTATTCTTCTGGAAAGGTTCCCATTCTCTCGTTCATACCGGTAGGTTTGTGTTTCTGTTCTCGACATACGTGCTGATAACAGATGAGATGGACGTTTATTACCACGACTGTAAGGGCATTTAGCTAGCTTTAGGTGAGCGGCTAGTAGCTAGCGCAGCTATCGGCACTAGCCGGTGGTCTTAATCGGTCGAAACCCCGTAAGTAGCTAACTTACCTAGTCAGGCTAACGACATGGCCGACAGGACAGCTTATCAAGCCGTTTAAGAGTAAGGGGAATTATTAAGCCTATTATTAAGCTGTTATAAAGGGACGTTGGGCGAGCCGAGCCAGTTAACCAGCCTGTAGCACGGTTCTCCCATGCCGTGCTGAGGAGGCGACATTAGACCCGGCTAGCTGCTTTTGACGCCGCTTCGCAGTGTTAGCGTTAGCACGCTAGCTGGCTAGCTGGCTGGCTGGCCTCGTAGTTGAAGATTTTACCTGAGCTGTTCACTAAAGGAAGTGCTAAATTGCCTCGGGTAACTTGTTTAAGGGGGAAATAAAAAGGACATGTACACATTTTGTACATTCAACCACCCGGGAAATGGCTTTCGTTACCTGCTCAGATAGCTAGCTAGCGCTACGTTAGCTTTAGCTCAGCCGTTAGCTGACTGCCCCCCCCCCCCCCCCGCCCCCCCCCGCCCCTTCCCCAGCACGGTGGCTCTTGACGTTTACTAATAATGTAAGGTAATGGAGAGGGGCCTGGTTGCGGTCACAGAGTAAAGGTGTTTACTGGTCCTCGGACCTTTCTGTGAAGGTTTCACCTGGTAATCTGCTTCCTTCTTTAGTCACCAGAGCCTCCAAGGAGCCGTGATTTCATAAAGTTCAGCCAGAAAGCAGCCCAGAAACGTAAGAAAGCTAGCTAGCTGGTTTCTGTGCTGACCCTCACTGTTACTCGAGCCACTTCTCAGTGTGGCCATAAATGCCCATCAGTTCTGCAGGGACTTTTACAAACACACATTTTAACATTTGACTTTTGTGGCCTAACTTTGACTGGCTTTGAAGATATTAAAACCCTTGAAGAAGGTCGTTCTGCTTGTTTGCTCTGTGGCTTATGCTCACCTAATCTGTACAGGGTCAGTCAGAAGTTAGTTAAGAGCCAAGCAAGCTTGCTCGCCAGGCCAGACAGCCATCCCTACCACGGCCTGTGAGTGAGTGAGTGAGTGAGTGTCCGAGGAAAAGTGGTGCTGTGTCAGAAATCCACTAGGAGTGCCTTCATTCCTACATGGGATCAGGTTTGGACCACATTGATACAGTGTGTGGTTTCAGACAGATCGCACGGTGTATTGATGCTTGGGTCGTCTTTCTGTATGGTTTAGTGTCAAAGAACTAGTCCAAAATAATAACCAACGAACCTGGTTGAGTTTGCGCTAACCCCGCTGCCTCGCAGCTCCCTGAGACTCCAAGGCCTTGGCTTGTCTGAGTAATCCCGATCACACTAAAGCCACGTTTCAGTGTGGGTTCAAATATGATTTGGATTTCTGGATGTGTGACTCAGTTTGACCAATCAGATCAGATTTCATTTCACATTATTTATTTTTTATGTGCTTTGTGGTGTGATGGTGCTTTGGGATGGTGTTTCATGCTTAAACATGGAGGTTTGGAGATCTTAACAGACATTTAGGTGACACGTGTTTTTAGTTTTGCTGTGAGGATGTCAGTAGAGATGACCTGCGGACCGGGTGGGCCTACGCAGAAGTCCTGTTCTGTTCATCTTGTGGTTGATGACAAATGGGGAACGTTGTTGTGAAATACAGGGTAATCCACCGCTTAGCTAAGTAATGCTACATATCCACAGATAGGCTCAAATCTCACTCTCCTTAGTCAGTGTACTCATTTGTGGTGTTAAAATAACCAAAGTGGATATGTGTGTAGTGTCATGCGCCCACAGTCTGACTATAGAAATAAGATTTGGTCACATGTACACAGTTTAAAGGAATGGTGGTGGTTCTACAACGCGGTGGAACAATAGATGCTACAGATTTGAGAAACAAGGACCCATTTACATCTGGATAAGGCCAAACCACATATAGATGTGAGTGTAAACACACCCAAGACGCATTTGAGCCACATGTTATAGCAGTGTAGACGCATCCGTCTCTCCAAGAATCATTTGACAACCTAAACTCCTCCCAGGACAACCAGGGAAACACCAGTAATAATTGCCGAGCAATGACCGAATTAGCATATTCCGTCCCACACAGCGATCATATTTCATTCAGACTGACCGGAAAAGTGTCAATGCCTGTCTTGGTTAAAAATCTTACACAGTCCAGATACTGGTCACATGACGTGACCAGGTCTAAATAGGGACTAAGATGCAGCATTGATGCTAAGTAAAGGATGTAGAGGGTATCTGCGTAAGTCACTGTGGTCCGGCCCATTCAGCGAGATTTCAGAGCCGTCTTCTTACATTATAAAAGGGAGTCCTAAAGGGGGCGTGTTCCAGCGGGAACGTGACGTCTGTGCTTACCCTCTGTTGATGCCTGTGTTTGCAATGAGTAGATTTGAAAAATCCAAGATTGTCTGCACTACTGTCTGACTGGCCTAGTAGAAGAACTCATTAAGAAGAGCTCGTCACATGAGCTTTTCACAGACACTGCACAGTATATCACTTATTAATGCTCATCATGATGGTTGCCTTTGGAAAACTGATATCTGCAGCATGCACATGAATCATGTAAGCTGACATTAAAAGCATGCTGCTCTTTTCTTATTTACAGCCTCTCATTTCAGTTTTGCATTCTACCTTAAAAAACGTAGCCCTTAACTGAAAGAGTACACGAACACCAGGATGCTTGAACAAGAAACCAGCCTTAGCTTCATCCTCCTTCCCTCAGTGTCCTGTCAAAAATGGCTAGTTTCCCCTTATTTTTATGAACATGAAGTGCTTGGTTTTTCACAGCTGGCGTTTGGGCGCAGTGCTGTGTAAATGCAAGCAAACAAAAGTTTTTGTGGCCAGTTTGGCTTAAAGCCTGGCAATTTGATTTTTTATGAGATTTTTATGGTAATCAACTTTTTAAAATATATAATATTCTATATAATTGTCATATATGTTTAATATGTTGTGATGCAGTGTGTCTGTCCTCCCTGATTATTCAACTCTTAAGTACTTTAAAAGGCTGCAGTAAAAAAAAACTTGATGTGGGTGTAGGCCAGGGGTGGGCAGCTGAGGGTCTGAGTCCAGCAGTGTGTGTAGACTCCCCTGCTTGAATCCAGCCCTGCAGGATTTGGTCTGTAATGGATGTTTGTAAGCACACAGATTGGTGGTAATTCCAGGTGGACCACTCTCTCTCTCTTTTTGGGGAGGGTCAGCAGCTGAACAGGGAACTGTTCGACTGTTTCTCACAAGGCTTTCAGGAGTAGATGTACCCCATCTGAGGAGTGAAATGTAGAACCATATAATCCTTGTGAAACGGGGAAAATCGTCATACTTGTGAGTGTATTGCCAAATGTACACCAGTGCAGAGTGTATTGTGTTGATTGTTTCCTGTCTGCCAGGTTCCAAAAACAGTAGAGCTGCTGTATTCCTGAATCCAGTTAGGGAAAGTGAAAGTGCTGGGTTTGCAGATCTCCATAACAGCAACATTAGGAGTGTCTGTTTTCTTAATCTGGGACTGGAGCTACACGTTACCTAAGTATTTTATTATTTACACACAAAATCACTCAAGCTAGCTTAAAGAGTTTAAGAAATCAAGAAGAAATTTGATCTGGAGGTTGAAACGATTTATTCAGTATCTCAGTTGCTAGGTCCTTATATAGGGGATATCTGAATATCTGGGTGATGTAGAACATGGCTGTCATGGCTTAGCTTAGTGGGTGTTTTATTTTTTTATTTTTTTGAGTGAGTACATAATTTGGGTCACTTTACTAGTATATGAGCACACAGAGCAAAAAAAAAGAGGGATAACCTAATGGAACATCTCAAACCTGAGTTTTAATGCAAATTTAACCTATAAAAAAAAGCTTCTCATTATTCCCAACAGACGCCAACAAGATAAGTTATCTAGTCGAGTACTCTTGACCTTGCGATTGTTCTCGCTGTGTGTGTGTGTGTGTAGTGTATTGTTAGACGACCATCGGCTTGCTGCCCTGTTTCTGTCATGCAGAAAATAAATAGCATGCAAGTGGCCGCGGGAAGAAATGATCCGCAGGCTCCGGTGAGATCCAGATCACCCTAAACAAGGTGAGAGTAATCAGTGTTGGACAGGACCGTTCTCACCTTAGACTTCACACAGAATTCTGACTGCACTACTTTACCATTCAGCTCTGGAGGGAGGTGGATGGGTTTTAGAGGCTTATGTTGGCTGTCTACGAAATGCAGTCCTGGAGGGTCTGTTGGTGCAGGGAAATCGGATAACTGTGCTGGGTTTCGGCCCCCCCGTTGCCCGCCCTTGGTCTACGAAGACAAAACCTAACCTGAATCTTATGAGTTAATCAAACTGACTGATTCATTGAAAAGTAAAATGTCTGAAATGAATGTATTGCTGTAGGATGTGTAGTAATGCACTGAATCTCTGTGAGGTGACTATGCCAGGCTTACACTGCAATTTTGATACCTCGCACTGCACATCAGCCTTCGGTTGATATGCTCACACTGTACAAAAGTAGTGCTTCTGACTGACATGGGTGCTCATACTGCAGGTGAAGTGTAGCCCCTAGGTAGACTTCTGCGTATGTACACGCACTCTTCAGCAGAATATGCTGAGGAATGTTAAGAAAAGCAAGACAGAGCCTTGGTATCGTCCAACTACTCACTCTGCTTGTTCTCTTAGCTTGTTTGGACTGTTAATCGGACATTGCTTCCTCTCTCAAAATGCCTTTCAGTAAGCTAAATAAGCAGTATGTGTGTGTGTGTGCACATTTGCATGTCACAACTTGGCTGAAAGCAATCAATTTTGTAGATGAACCATATTAATAAATGTTTCTCAGTCCTAAAAATGAGTCAAAATCGGGCTAAAATCACTCCGTATGTGCCTGGCTTAGAGCTGACTGTATTTACTTGAAACAGCATTGAAATTTGATTGAATATTAGTCTGGTTCACTGTCCCCTTATAGTCTAAGCCATGTGTCCTGCAGCACCGGCCGATTGAGCATGTTGAGTTGGTGTTGGGGGTCGTTCAGTATTATGTTCGATTGAACTCTGGACGTTTCAAATATGTTTGCTATTTGATTGGCTGGTTAAAATAAAGTCTGGGATGCTCTGGTATTTTATAGACATGCTTACTTTTTGTCATATAATCAAACGTAAATTTTGCCAAACTACTCCTTTAATGTATGAACCCTGTGGCAGTGACTTGCTGGCACTATTAATAATTAAGATCATTATTGTTTCACAGGCCCTTATATAGTTTTTTACTAGAGGTGGACAGACTGAAGGCGGTCTTCAGTTAGCCTTTGTGCTAGTTAGCCCTCGTCATATCGGAGTGTCTGGGACCATAAGGGTTGCGCTGCCAATCTTTAATTTTGTGTATGAAGGAAATGATTGAATGGAGAGAGCAAAAGAACGTTCATTTGCATCATTTTGGAACTTATTGAGAATTGTGATAACTTGAATATCAGTTGTTGACACCAAAAAGTTGTAAAGTCCACATGCTGGATTTTCCATGTCAATTTCAGGAGATAAAATAATGTGGTGGTGGTGGTGGGGGAGTAAGGGGGGGAGGTTAATCTAAGATGCTGGTAAGGCATTTTAAGGTTTGGGATTTTTGATCTTTTAGCGTTGAGCTCCACAGTTTAGGCTGAGCTGGCGCACTTCATGTGCAAATATCCTTAAAAAGGTTAAACAAAAGAAAATGCTGGCAAGCCTTTTCACGCTCTGGCGTTTCGTGCGAGTCCACTCAGCACGTTACCTGTCTATGCAAGAGCCCATGCACAGAAAAGATACGCAACCGGACAAGAAAAAATGCTCGCTGTGCAAATGTTTACCACCTTTGGTGTTCCACATTTACTGCTAAGTGGCTATTCCTGAGGGAGGCCGGGCAGCAAGGGTGGGGGGTTTAAAACATAAGACAGTAGCTCGCTATTTTGTACAAAACCCCCAAAAAATCTGTTATAAAGTGTATTATACAAAAAATATATTTCCTAACCTTCGCAAAGATGTGGTGCTTCCTGTTTCGCGAGATGCACATGAGTCTTCTAACTGCTGTGTATCATTTTCACTTAGTTGGACGCCAATCAGCTTTAGTTAAGAATAACATGATGTTATAACATGAACTTACTAATGGCTTGCAGCCTAAGGTTTCTGGGTGGAACTCAATTTGTGCATGCAGCAAACTGCAGTGATTCATACCATGATGCCTCGGGTAAAGCCATACACCTTTACTCCCCTGTTCTAATTGTGTCCCCTGGCTATTTATTGCAGTGCATCTAATAATAAAGACCACACCCAGCCTAAAAACGTGTTTCAAGGCCTTAAGTAAAATAAAAATATAACCTGATCCTTAGTTAGACTCATGTCAACAGAAGACCACAGCTATGAAGCTCATTTCTGCTAGCCGCAACTACCAATAGGTAGTTAATGCATTGTAATGTTGGGTGTTGGTGCTTAAGCTAACCCTGAAAACAGGAAATTCTGTGTTTTATATTTATATTAGTATTAAACAGACTTTTACATACATTTTATTTCTGTGTGCCCCCAATCTAATACAGAGCATTCAGTCCATAGCCCAATGTCCTCACCAATTAGAGAGTTTGTTTGGCTGTATCTGCCCAAGTACCATAGGGGTAAGGTACCATAATTCTGATTAGACAATTTTCTGTGAGGCTTTTCAGGACCCTTTTAGCCTTTTTGTCGTCATTAGGCCTTCTGAAAAGGCTAAGAACGTCCCCTAAATTTGAATGATTTGCCGTGTGTGAGAGACGAAGCCTCCAGCCGCAGGTTAAAGGTGCTTCATCTGCCCTGTTTGGTCCGGAGTGGCAATTTGTCAAAAGTAAACCTGTGTAAAAACCATAAACCACACACACTGCTAAAAGGCACTGGGCGGTCGCTGGGATTCGGTAGCGTCTCTCTCTACTTTTGTGCCAGTGCAGACAGGACCAGTTGGTGCTATGTTCTGCTCGGCTTTGACATGACTTTGTTGCCAGACGTCATAGCAGAGTTGGCGGCTGCAGGCGAACCTAAAGCCACAGTGACCTGCTCTCAGTTCCCGCTGTTCAGGATGTCTCTGCCTAATGAGGATGAGCCATTATCCACTCAGCAACACCACTCTGCTCCTTCCTGCTGCATTCGGGTTCCTCCAGCACGCTGGTCTGAGATCAGATGAATGTGCCATGGTCATACAGCCATATCTATAGTTTTGGCTAGCAAGGAATTGGCCCTGGATCAGCAAAAGAAAAAACCTGTAAAAAAAGGAACGCCGGTGTTTCAGACCCCTCTACCCTTCGGGAGCTCGTTAGAGGCTGTCTGTTTTTGCAGACCCTCTTCATCGGCCCTTTCCTGCGCACTTTAGGGTGGCTCCGGCCTCCGCGGGGAGCGCGTAAATAAACACATTTGTCACTTCTCTTCTCAAAGCAAATTGCATCGCGGGCCTTAATTATACAGCAAGGCTCCTCTGCCTGCTTTATAATGCAGATGAGGCTGCAGAGACGCCGCGCTTTGGCAGCGTTTGAGTGATTTTTCTTTTTTTTTTTTCTCCTAGAGACCTAGGAGGATGCTGCTCTTCTGTTGGGAGTTTTCTTCTTCGTCTTCTTTCTTATATATATTTGTCGGTGTACATGAATATTTTTCTTAAAAACAAAACCTGTTCGTTTATTTAACCCAAGCCTCCAAGCCAGCGGAGACAGGGATCATTAGTTCAGCCGCTGTCAGCGTTAACTGACCATGGCCGTTTTTAAAACAGCCTTGTCTTTCCTAGCCGCAACTGTCCCAGTTTATCCAGGCTCTCAGAAGAGGGTACACATGCCCCCCCCCCCCCGCACTACCTCAAGGACGTTATTCTATGCATTCCCCCCCCCCCCCCCCCCCCCAAACACACACACACACACCCCTTCATTTAGCTCAGCTGTTTGTATCTGTGGAAGGCTTTGGGCATGATGCCAGCTGTAAAGGCTGCTTAGCAGTTAAGCCCATTCCTTATTAACCACCACTAGGCTACGTGTAATTAAGTGCCTAAAGCTGGAAGTCAGGAAGTGCTCTACCAGCCTAATGAGCCCATTCTTGCGCTTGCCTGCTTAAAAGCCGCGTTGGCTGGCGCGGCCGGTGGAGGTTGCGGAACTGGTTCCAGATCCGTACGAAAGGGCAGGCGAGATTGCAGAATCGTGGGCGAGTCTGTCTGTGCTGGCACGCGAGCTTGGTGAAGTGAGGTGATGCAGATCTATCTGTCAAAGTCTTAGCCAAGCATACCCGAGTGCACTGCAGGTTAGGAGCAGCGTGTTTGGTATGCTAGCTTATTTGCTGCGTGTAGTTGACGATCAGTGAATATTTTGGTTGTTTAAATGAATGTTCGTCTGTAGCGTCCAGTCAGTAAGTGTCCAGTGCTTAGACTTTTTAGTGCTTATTATATGCACTTTATTTTTTATTAAACAACAGGGGTGGCCGTCTTTGTTTACTATGTGTCAAAGCTTCTGGGGCTGCAGCGGATCCGTTGATATGCTGAACACACTAAACATAGGGTGAGGGGTATAATGAGCTCATTTAGAGGCTGTCCCAACAACTGGGATATATCTATATATAATATAATTACACACACACACACACACACACACACACACATCTGCTTCTCCCATTATGTGTAAGGAAACCAACACCATAACATGCATTCTTACCCAGAGAAATGGCGATCCGTTACACCACTAACCTGTGGCAGTCCGCTCTGTGTGCATGGAGGTACAGTTATTGATGCATTGGTCATTGCAAGCACTGCACTTCTTTCCTACATGATAGATGTCGCTGCCTGCTCAGAGTCCAGCTCGCCTCGGGCGAGAGAACAGAATGGCACGAATGGCTAAAATACACACAATTTAATACTATGGGCAGTATCGAGGAGAGCAAAAATGCTGGAGGTCATGTCTATATGTACGATAAGTCTAACGTGATTTTCACAGGCCTGTGTATAGGTGCAGGCTAATGTAACACTGAACGCTGAAGCAGGTGGCCATTGTCTTCATCAGATATGTCAGACGGGAATGTGGAGTTAAATTAGGGTTAAAAGCTCTGTAGTAGCCCTGTAAAGTGTTTGTGCAGTCCTGGATTTACAATGGCACTGTTACTATGCTGAGTGTACCTTGTGGGTTTTTAGGGGGGTACTCCGTGTAAAGTGCTAATGGTGTAAAATGGGGTGCATGGGCTGCGTTGCTTATGTGCTGCGAGTGCACACTCAATCGCAAAGGCTTGTGGTGGAATAAGGACACTGGCTGCACTGAGTGTGCACTCCATATTCAGATGCCTCATGGACTGAAGAAGGTGGCTGAATACCGTTGGCGCGCTCTGTCCCTGACAGACTCTCCCTCAGCGGCAGTCCAACACACACACACACACACACACACACACACACACACACACACACACACACACACACACACACACACACCAGCCAAATGTGTGTTAGAGCGAGTCCCCACACCCCCTTCCCCCTCCTACCACCCCCCCCCCCCCCCCCATGTCATCTGTCTCTCAGGTCCACAGGGCCAGCTGATTGGCTAATAAGGGAGGGGCCCACATTAGCTCCCTCATGCCGCAGCCGTCCTGCGGGGCTTTGCGATTGGCTTAGATGAGGATGACCTCACTACAGCCAGCTGTTGATTTGGCTGAGCGTGCGCGTGTATGCGAGGGAGAGGGAGAGAGGCAGGGCTGGTTGTCGTGGCGATGGGTTGGGGCAGGTACGCGAGCGGTCGTCTGCCAGACAGAGCTGAGGTGAGCTGCGCTCCGTTCGATGCTGCCGACGGCGCTATGGAGACTAACGATGTAAGCTGAAGAGCAGATGAGGCTCGCTGCGAGGCAGGTGTGTGTGTGTGTGTGTGAGCGCGCGTGCTAGAGAGCGTGTGTGCGCGAGAGCTGTCCCGGGGAGTGTTGATGGGTCTGTGTATTGTACGGTTTAAAATGTGACTTGCTTCACTGTTCATGTTGTTCCTGATTTGATCCGTGTTTCAGTGTTTGTTTTTTTCTGTACTTTTAAAAAGTACGGCTCTTCATGTTGTGGGAACTGGGAGATTGATCTGGGAGAGGAACACAGCACTGTAGTTTTCCAGTGTGAAGTCCATTGTCCTGTGTTGCAGACTCTGACGGGATCAGGTTTGACAGTGTTGGGAAGTTTCCTCCTATATAAGTGCGTGTGCGACTTGAAGAAAAGCCGGCGTGTTAATCTGTGTAAGGTAATGCTGTCTGGGACATGAAGTCATGTCTGCACAAGCGGTTTTAGAAGGGCTTCGATTATCTCAGAAGAACAGAGAAGGTGTTACTGTTCAACTCGCAACTCGTCCTCAAAGATGCTGAAAAGAACGCAACTTATGCTTCGGCTCACGGCTCGTGCGCCTCATTTCAGATTTCGGTGAAAAGCGCCTAAGGCCACTATTAGCAGACAGCATTGTGCGCGTCTGTGTGTGCGCGCGCGCAAGTGTGTGTTCCGCCGCGTCGCGCTCTAAATTGCGGTGCGTGGCTGCGGGCGCTTGGGAAAGTATAACTGGAATGATGAAGAGGGTGAAGCCATTTGGAGAAAAATGATGACAAAAATCCATGAATATAAACTTGTAGCTGCTTTCCGGCTTGTTATGAGGGAGCATTGCTTGGTTGTTAAATGTGAGACTCCTTCTTTTTTGTGTGCCAGCGTCGTAATTCATCATTTCCCCTGTCTGCATCGGTCATTATCTTTTGTGCTCCTGCATTCACATTTGCGCGATGAGATGGCTTGTGCCGTTTTGCCTTGAAAAACATAGGGAGCATCCTCTCCTGATTCTAACAGACTGGTGTAATTGTCCATCACTGACTATTATACCCTCGTTTTGAACTAATGGTGATCTGCCTACTTGCAGTAATTATTAAATAGCCAGTCTTGCTTTGTTCCTTAACGTGAGCCGACCTGTTTTGTTCGGCATGCCAGCAGCCTCGGTCATTCACGACGTCAGCATCATACGGACTGGGTGAATTCTGTTCATCAGTTTCTAACATATGCAGGTGCTCTCCAGGTTCAAGCTGATCACTGCCCTTGTTTTATTGTACAGCGAGGCAAGACTGGCTAGTTACTATTTACCAAGTAGGCAGACCACCATCAGTTCAAAATTAGGGTACAATTGATCATAATCGCTGCACCCTAGTAAAGGTTTTGTCTGGCAAGCTACAGAGCGACGAACCTCTATGCTCTGTGATTCTCCCCATTATTCAAGATTTTTTACGTTTCCACAGGGTAAGAGGTTACTCTGCAAATTTCAGAACCCCTTTTCTTGCTCTGTTTGATGTAAAGAGCTCTACAGACTTCTATACTTCGGTATGCAGATTCTCGAAACGTTGGCAATCTCAACTCTTAACTGGGCTTTTTTTTTTTAAGCTGTTGTGATTACGTCAATCGCTCTAAACCAACAGACAGAAATCCTAGTTGCTGTAGTCTGTAAAGTTATGAGTGATCTGCGCCCTCTTGTGGCCCTATTGTGTATATTTCAATCGGTCACCTCTCGAACTGCCATTTGTACGACACCCAAGTGCCCGATCTAACCCTACCCTTAGCCCTGACGAGAATCACCTGCTTCTGCTTCTTAGTTCATTAGCAACAGGCATCTATATCTGTAGATAATCTATAGGGGGCCATCAGATTCAAGTGCGACCCCGAGGTTTCATTCCGACAGCGGCCGTACACCCACGCACCCGCCCGCTAAGAGCTGAGTGGCTGCTGTAATGGCTGCGTTTTGCATATTAGACCCGCCACAATATGTCTTGTAATGACTGTGCGCCAGCTTTGTTTAATATTTGAGTAACAGCATATCTGGGATTTTATTTCATTAAATAAATCTCCTGTTAAAGCTCTTAGTGAACCGCAGCACGGCTGCCTGAAAGCGCAGGTGTCTGGATGGGATGTGTTGGAGGCTCATTTTTGAAATGGAGATTGCAAGTTACCGAGCCTCCTCAAAAGTCTTTCGGGGAGAAGTGTTGAGCAGGGTGGATCTGCTCAGGAAGAGGGAGGGAGGGAGGGAGGGAGGGAGGTAGAGAGAGGGAGATGCAGACAAATGGAGGCAGGGATTGGAGGGGTATTTAGTAGTTTGTGGCTGTGGTGGTGATGCTGTTCTTCCTGCGCATTCTTACTAAGAGCTCTGTGCACTTTAAAGCCTTTACAGTAGAGTTCATCCGTGGGGCGAGCGCCTCCCCTCCCCTCCCCTCCCCTCCTTTCTGCCCTCTTTACAGTCGTAATTGTGCTTGAGTGGGGCACTTAGCGCTGGCGTGTGATTAGCACACTGCACTAGCGACTAGCCCTCTGACCCAACTGCCTGGTTCCGTAGAGCGAGGGAGAGGAGAATGAAAGAGCAAGAAAGGTGAGAGAGAGAGTGAGAGAGGGCGGTTTAAAGAGTGGCTTTTAGTGTGTGAGCAATGACTGTAGGGGATTTGACACCCTCGCCCATACACCACAAGTACAGCTACTGCAGAATCTCACACACACACACACACACACATACACAACGCAGTGGCAAATTTGACAGGGATCTGACAGCTTGACTTTGAGCCTGCATGCCAACACAGCTTCTATAAGTGTGTGTGTGTGTGTGTGTGTGTGTGTGTGTGTGTTTGTGAGAGGAAGGCCAGGGTGCCAGCACCTGCTTCTGTCATTGACACCACCTGTGTTACTGTCACTGTGTGTGTGTGTGTGCGTGGTGCTAATCTCCTGAATCCTGATCAGCCGTCTTTGTGTGTGAGCGGCTAAGGTGGAAGCACAGGTGGGTAAATTTGAACTTGCCTCAAAATATCACGATACTTTTCGTGGCGGCTGTGTCCAAAACCTTGGTGCCTTGCCGCTCATGCTGTCTCATAAGTCAGTGCAGGTATGAAGATCTCTGTAGCCGAATCCCCAAGGCAGCTTTACATACTGAGGTTGCCAAGGTATTGTTGGCTGTGGTCGGACGTCAGCGATGCTTTTCCGTGCACATTTTTGCCAGCGCTGATCTGGGGTTGCTCATTCCTGAAGTGGTGTTGTAACATATATAAACTAGGGATGCCCCAGTCTAATTTATTAATCCAATAATTTTATCGTTTGGTGAATGTGATATGATTTGGTTTGCTGTGTACATATGCCTCCTCCTCTCGGTTTTCAGAGCTGAAGAATTGCATACTGTACTCCTGCCAGTGCAACAGGGTGTTTCTGCAGTAGTTTAGTTTCTAACCAGCATTAATTCAAGAATAAAGCCTCAGTGGAAGTGTGTTTCCCCACATGGGCAAACACAGCAGGAAATAGATCATCTTAAGGCATCTTAGGGCAGAGTCACTTAAATGCAGTAAGAGCTTTTTTTTACATTTTCATGTTCCACACTGCAGTCGTTCCCTTCTGAGAACGCTTCTGTCCGTTGCAGGTTGTGAATAATGTTTGTTGATGGCGCATACAGGACGTCAGAGGGCGCTCTGCTAGAGTACAGCGGCAAAAACCTAGGATCATAACTGGATCAGGCTTAAAATGGCTGATGAGTGATCCATCCAAATGTGCCTGAATCAGCGCAGAGACCTCCCTAATATAAAGTCTAGAACGCTTTCATTTGATTTGGAAATTAAGATCTTTCTGGATGAATTCATTCATTTATTAAAATCATTTTTAATATTGTGTGTCTGTGTGTGTGTGTCTGTGTGTGTGTGTATATTGTAGTGTGTGTGTATGTATGTGATGTGGGGGTTTTCCTTGTATGCAGTACTCGGTATCTACCAAAAAGTGGTCCAAAGAAGAGCAACCGGTGAACTGGTGCCAGGGTTATTTGCACCTAAGGCTCATTGATGCAATCTATGAAGGCCCCACCTCACAACTTATAGGACTTAAAGGATCTGCTGCTAACCTCTTGGTGCTAGATACCACAGGACACCTTTAGAGGTCTTGTGAAGTCCATGCCTCGAATGGTTAGATCGCTTGTGGTGGCACAAGGAGGACCTCCTCAATATTAGGCAGGTGGTACTAATGTTATGGCTAAAGTGATTGATGTATCTCACGTTATACCTATACTGTTACTAAAGACTGATATCACGGTACTGATGAATGCCATAGATCGTGCAGCGCTACTTGTGTAGCCGTGTGTCTGTGAGTGAGTAAGCGAGCGAGAGAGAGAGAGAGTGAGTTTCTGGTATTGTTGACTGGATTATAGAGCCGGGTTGAGTCCACTTGACCTCCTCTCTAAGGATGGATGCCAGGTTGGGGCGGGTTGCCAGGTTGGTGGGTGCCAGCTTGGCGAGAGCTGAAGCCAGTGGGCATCAGGAGGGATTATTGTTGCCCTGCCAGAGACCGCAATATGCCAATCTCTCTCTCTCTTGCTTGCTCTCTCATGCTCTCTATCTATTCATCATCCAACTGACTGTCCTCATACTTTACTTTCTCTCTCTATATCTGTGCTTTCCTTCTCTCTCCATCTTCCCTTTAACTCTCGCTTTTTCTTAGTTTTTCTCTTGCACACTCTCGCACGCTCTCATCTTTTCTTTTATGCTCGTGCATTCTTTATAATAGGCCTTTTTATTCTTGCACACCCCCCCTTTTTTATTTTCCCGCGCGCGCTCTCTGAGCTATCTGTTGGACTGCCTTTTTCTTTATTCCAGTTTGTCTTTCTTTTGTTCTCTCTAGTGCAGTAATGTCTCTCACTGTGCATTTTAATGCAGGGCAGTGATTTTGTTAGACTCTCTCTCCCTTTCTCTCTCTCTCGCTCTCTCTCTCGCGCCCTCTCTCGCGCCCTCTCTGCTGTTAGTTCTTATGACTGATATCCATATTCCTCCATTCATATTCATGCAGGCAGCACTTCATCTCAGTTTTCAGAAAGAGGGAGGCCAGGATTTTGCATCTTCCTCCCACAAGACACTGGAACCTTTCATTCATTTTAATGTCACGTACACACACACAGAGAAGGAGGGAAAAACACACACACAACTTTTATTTTTGACTGACGTCACCGAATCCCCCTTGGAATGACCGCAGATGACAGAGCTGTCTCTGACCCCTGGCCCCTGTCTTTGTTTGTGTGTGTCAGGTGTGTGAGGGCGATGCGGAGTGCGGGTCGTGGTTGGGTGACCCGACCCCAGCGCTGGTGAAGGAGTCATGGGACTGCAGCCTGTCGTCATCGAAGCGTCCTCCGAGTGCCCCGTGCCCCAGAGTCCTTCACCCCCCTGCGTTACCATCCTTCCGCCCGACACAGCCGGTAAACAGCGCTCCTTCTGCGCCTCACTCGGTGCTACTCTTCGCCACGTTTCACCGCAGTTAAATGCAATTTTACTTGTTAGAATTATTTTAGAAATGCACATAAATTTGGGCAAATAAAATCACATTCTGTATGAATATTACAGTCAGTTCTAAAATTCCAGTGGCGATCGAGTTCAACAGCTATGCAAATTGATGTTCGAAAATCTTCTTTTAAGAGCACTCCTCCATTATAAACATCGCCCATCATTGGTGCTCTATCGGTTGAACAGTGGCTCATAGTTCTTGGACACTCGATGATTGCTACTTGCAGTCACACAATGCTCTCAATCACCGCTTCAGATCAGTGCATTGTGATGCTGTTAAATACCATTATGTGTAACATGGAAAAATGAATGTCATCAGTGTAATCTCTCTATCTCTCTCTGTCGCTCTCTCGCTTCCTGTAGTCTGTGTATGTGTTAGGTGCTAGCTCTGATGAGAATGACTGAGGCTGTGTTTGAGGAGAGAAGCTGTGACAGGATGAAAGTCTTCGAGAGCGACAGCCCTCACCCTGACGCCCCACCCAAACCGCACAGCCCCCAGCATGCGCACGAAAACCACACCGCGCACACCCACCACGCAGAAGAGCACATCCCTAATGAGTGTGTGAGAGAACAGAGCTCCTCAGATCTCAATAACCAAACGCAGGTGAGTGGTGTATGTGCAGATTAGCTAGCTTCCGAAATTTGTAATATGTTCTGTGTCCTTATAATTGTCAGAAATTATAGTTGTGATAATGGGATTGGTAGGGGTTGGTAAGGGGTTTACATGGTGCGTGGTGGAAATTGTAGTCTGAAGCTATTATGAAATAGGATTGAGGCCAAGCAGTGAGTCTAATTAATTGCTCATAATGAGTGGATAATGGAGAAATCGTCTGACGTACCTAATTTGCCTTGGCTTCTTTCTGTTCAATGCACACACACATGCATCTATACAGCAGTCAGAAAATGTGGTTCTATGCCTTTATGGCTAAAATACATCATAAACATACAGGGTGTTTGGTACATATAAACAGCTTATCTCAAGGCTGACTAATTATGTAACTGTGCAGGTTTTATTCATGAAAAAAAACATATATAAATAATAATATTTAATATTATAATATATATATATATATATAATATAATATATAAAAAAAAATATATATATATATATATATATATATATATATATATATATATATATATAAACCAAGCTTGTGCTGTTTCAACCCTGGCTAGTGCTGCGTCTGTAACTGTATTGACACCCCCATGGATGGCAGCATCTTGTATAAAGCAGACAGCTCTCAAACCAGCCCCTCGGATACTATGCCCCACCTCCATACACTTGTAATTGATTGTTGTTGAGGGTGGATATATTCTCTAACCCCCAATTTCTCAAAGCTTAAAAATATGGTTTTAAAATGTGATGCTGAGAAGTCAATCAAAGAATTGAGAATTTCCCCACTGTGGGACTAATAAAGGATTATCTTATCTTATCTTAAACAATTACACTGGTTTTCTGTCCCACGTAACACATACACTCGCTTCTGTGTACGTTTGGAGCATAATGTAAGCCTAGACAAGCGACTATCAGACGCAGAAATATTGCAATAAATTACGATATTATTATGATTCGAGTTCTGTACTGCAAAGCCTTAACCTATAGCGGACATTTTACGATTTTATGATTGCATACTTACCATACTATTATCAGCTGAACTAGCTTCTAATGACTTAATTATGTCTGATACTAACTAACGTCTCTTTCCAGACGGCATGTAAGACTGTTAACATCCACTGGTTCTTTGCATTTGTTCGGCTGGACACCAAAATACTGCCAAATGTTGGCGCCCGGCGTGTGGACCAGCTTGTGCACAAGATCTCTCGCGCACCAGACTTTCATTTGCATGAACCCCAAGTGTTCTTTTCCAGACTCAAAATCTATAGCAAAATCTTTCTACCTGCTCTTTGAACCACCCACAGTGTGAAAATCTTTGTTCTTAGATGATGTGCTTCACCTTTGCACTGTATCCAGGTCCATTTTGGCGGTCACACCTGTTTTTTTCCGGAAATATGCCTCGAAATTTGACATCCAGTTGTATGTGTGCAGTTAATTAGTTTTTTGAGGTGTCTGCATTTTTGCATGAACCCTATATTAGAATGATTGCGCAAAGCAATGCCAAAAAGATCATGTTTAACCCTTTATATCCTGATGGCCTATATTAGGGCAGGTGATATGGTAATAAATACTTTCATGCTAAAACTATGCTAATACTGATGCTTTCCCTGGGTGTCCAACCGGCAGAGGCATTCGCTGTCGTCAAACGCACACTGAGCACCCACCTCTTCCAAGAGTACTTGGACGAAGTGTAGTTCAGAGAACTGCGACCTGTCAGAATAGTGATTTATTTTTGTTTATGTCTTTTATTTACTGCATTACATGCAAATGAGTACTGAAAAACATTTGGGAGAGTGATAAGATATTGACCCCCCTCTAGGCCTGTATGTGGGCCCATACTTTGATTCCTTGCCCTCAAACAACATAAGTTGCATATTAGTTTCACAGCAGTCGAGCCCAAGGTCCAAGGGGGTGCGTTATTCCCATATTCAATATTCCTGAACCTTGGCCAAAGGCTTCCCACTGTGAGCAACGGTCAGAAAAATGATTCCATAATATCCATCAAGTGGATCGCCGTGGCAGTCAGAACCCTGATTAACCCCCATTCTCAGCCTCTGATAAGAGAGAAGCGGAGGGAGCCAACAGCGGGCAAATCCTGGCCAGGTTGCTGCATGATTGGCTCTGGCCAGGGGCGAGAGAGAGCGGGTGAGAGAGAGGCCGGATAATCTCGAGCTGAAATCCTGCAGGCTTATCTGCAAACTTCCTGTATGTGTCTTCCTCCCCGAGGGACGACACCGGGGCATGGAGCGTTCGTGCGTGTGTGTGTGTGTGTGTGTCAGTGTCACCAAGTCACGAGATGGGAACGTTAGAGGTGTGTGTGTTGGGGGAAGTGATTTGGGGTGGTGTGTGTGTTTGGGGGGGGGGGTGACTTTGCCACCATCTGCCGCTGGCGCCGTCGTAGAGGAAGAGAGCCAGGTGCAGTCAGGCGCAGTGTTGCTGACTTCATATGTCCCTCGCTCTCGCACGCTCCCTCTCTCTCCCTCTCGCTCTCTTTCTCTCTCGGTTGCCCAATTAGCTGCTTCACTGATGGAGCCACATTGCACACCTTCTGTCACAGGATACAACCTACTTGGTTTAATACTACAGTACCTCTCAACACACACACACACACACACACACACTAAGGTGATCTACAAGGCAGAAATTGGCCTCCGTGATGGAGTTTGCTTGTTAAATGTATCGATTGGGATGTTTCTGTAAATGAGCTTGTGTGTTTACTAGGGGTGTAACAGAACACAAAGGCCACGGTTAGCTTCACACCGCTGTTTGGACCTCACGGTTAGGTTAAGCAGAAAAATGTGAACGTCAGCAGTGTCGCAAGACAACAGTACAGAGAGAGAAGACTACAGTTACAATAGCAATACCTCTAAATCTACTACAGCTCCCACAATACCATACAAATCTAACAACTTGCTGTTTAAAGGTTTTCTTGTGAAATTACCGTATTTACTCTAATAATGTGTATCATACATTCTCATTATCATCAAACCATGACGTTTCTGTATGAATGGACCCCTAGTGTTGATGAGGGCTAATTATTTCCTCACAACTGAACCTAAGGACTGGTGGTAGCTCATGGAAAGCCTATCTCTGCAAGGGTGTTGCAGTGATAACCTGTCTATTCTGCAGCCCTGCATGGATTAGAGTTAATTTAGCTCATCAGTGCATTATCACGCCCAGTCATTTATCATTTGGGTGCATGTAATAGACATATAATGGACAATAGAGGTGTGTCTTGTCACTTTTCATTTTAGTGAAATTACCTTTTTATAAAATGATCATATTCCTCTCAAACTGAAGCTGTAGTCTAGCCAGGATTTTGGTGTGGAGCAATCCGTTAAGTTCTTTAGTTCATCCCGTTCCGACAGGTGTGACTTTGCCATGCAGGAAACAACTGCAAAATTTGCAGGTCTCATTTGGAGCACTGCTGGAGGTGGAACCAGACGTGGTCTTCTGCTGTTGTACTGTGTTGCTTTTCTGTACACGGTGGTTATCTGAGCTAATCGGACCATTCTCCTTTGACCTTTGGTGCTCAGACCTGCCGCTCACTGGATGCTCTGCTCAATGGTTGTGCTGAAAATTCTAGAAGATCAGCAGTTTCAACTCAAGCCAGCCCTTTTGGCACCTGAGATCATGCCACAGCTGATGTGAACATTACCTGAAGCACACCACTGCAGTCACTCCGAATGTGATGTTGGCCAAAACCCTTTATTTAAACATTATAGGTTATTAAAAGCAGTATCGTTGGTAGAGTAGTTTGCTTGCCAAATAAGGACACGATTGAGCTTGTGTTTATTATAGAAGCATTGTGCAGGCCACTGATCGAGCTCGTCCTGAACTAAACAGGTGTGTCTGGGATGAAGAACACTGAAGCGTGCGCTAGGCGCTACCGAGCTACGCATTGCTTCCAGGATTGGTAGCGGAGAGCACCCTGAGCTGTCTGATCCAGAGCTTGACCCTAGCGGCACTAACCGCTGACCCCTGCAGGCTGCTTTACGGAGCAGGATCATATAATTTACGGTCACCTACTGTTCGTGCCCGGGTTAACCCAGCGAACATAATGAAACAGGCTGCCGGAAAACCTTCTGCCCTCTCTGGCTTCCTGCTGGGCGGGCGCAGGCTGAACTGTGGAATAAGGCTGTTGGACACAGCAACGGTACTGCAGGCACAGTGTTGTGTGTTGCTGTGACTGAAGCATTGCTTATTTATGAGATGTGCAGAGGAATACATTGTGGCAGAGCGAAACGGTGTGGAGGTTTCATTTCGTGCCGGGCTCTAGTATAGTAGTGCTCTGCAGCACATGACCCAAGCCTGTTGTGGAGGCTTTTGAAGATGAAAGTGAGATTTAATTCAGTATTGCTTATAATCTTGACTAAAGCATGGTCACGCAAACTAGCATTGCTCATTACATTGTTCCTCAACCTGAAAGACAATAACTAAATAGATGCTCAAACACAAGTCCTTGCCCATGACATCAGTCGTTACGTCATCGTTATAGTCAGTGTGCCAGTACATTTTGCTGCTGTCCAGTTAAAAAACAATGTATTCCCATTGTCATTTTTTGTTTACTGTATCAACTGACCAATAGAAAGGCTCTAAATTTATTGGAAAATACTGTTCATTTTCATTTGAATTGATGCCTTTTCCTGTAAAGTCGCTATTTTTGGAGATTATTTAACTTTTTTTCGGACAGGCACAAAATACAGTCTTGTGCAATTAAAAATGGCAAAAAATGATATCTATTAAATTCAACACTGGTCAAAAAAATAACCATAAACAAACAAAATAACGTTTTGTACATTTGACTTTAGACTTCTAGAAGATTTCAAAATGCTGATACCTAATGAGTAGTTTGTGGCGTTCGGCTCAATAATGCAAGCAAACCAATGGCTCTTTTTAAGCTTTTTGAGGACCCCCAATTCAGCTTTTTACCAGTGGCTGGTCTCCTCATTCATAACTTGTCTGGCTGAACTTGATTTTGTTTTTTTAACAGTTCTATGACGAGCCTTAGAGCCTTATGTACATTTAATGAACCTCCACTTCGTCGATTCAGGGGTTGTGGAATTGTTACCGCTGCATAGCGACAACCCGCTCGTTATGGGGTACTACTTTTTGATGAAAGGATATGACCCTATTAAAGCATATTTACTATGACATTCAAGACTCTTAATTTGTATTGTTCTTTACTTTGTATAAAAGCAATAGAACACTCAAGGTTGTGAATATCAGCTGAGATGATCTACAATTTGCAATAACGCACTCCCTCTCGTATTCTGTTGCTTAAGTGTAGAACTCTTAACCTGGCTTAACTAACTTAACCCATTTCTAGACTTCTTAACGCACCCATTGGAGATCAACATCAAGGATCGCACCTGTATTTCCTGTTCTGTGGTGTACTTCCCAGACTGTCCTACTGTAGCTTCTGTTTCTGTGACCATGAACCAGTCCTTCACCGCTTCTTTGTGTCTCGTCGCTTTCTATCCTGCAGCCGTCCCACTCCACAGCACAGCCGATGAGACGCTCTAAGGTACCGTATCATGCCGTATACCTTCTTCAGCATGACCGCATGCCCGGTGGGGCGCCATTCCATCAGTGGCAGTTTCCATTTGCCTGCTGATCCGAGGCCAGTTCTTGCTGTGCGGAACAAGATCTTGCATGACAGGACTGATCCTGTATCAGCATGAGAGGACGGGTTCTGTGTTCAGGTCGTATTTTGATGAAAAATTATGATGTTTGGCATCCAAGTCCGCTGCGTCGGAGCTGTGAGGCTAATGTAGCTAGCAGGTCCTGCGAAATGGCATGTCTGAGTAATGGCATACTTGCCCCAAATCATGCCAAGCTTTAATCTGCAAAAATGGATGAAAGCACAGACGAGATTCCAGCCTCAGAAAGACTTAAGGTTTTCTAAATGTCCGTTTTAGACGTAACTGTGTCTGAAACATACATAAGCTGGTCTTCTCGAGATTACTCTACTCGACGTGGGCTGAGGCAAGGCGGTGTGATGATTGAGCTCTGCGCCTTGCACGAAGCTTCCATTAGCCTTGTAGCTCCAGTTCAGCCCATCCAGTACATTTCAGGTGAGAGGACTGTTGTGTAAATGTTATTTTCCACCCAGCTATTGCTTTCAGAGTCCCATTTCCTTCAGACTGTTGACCAGAGGTTATTCACTCCCAGTACTGGAGGGCCGCGGCACCAGCACACACTAGGGCTTTTCTCTGCTCTAACAGCTTGTCAAGCATTTCGTGAGCCGAGTCGGGTGTGCTGTGGCAGAGAAAGCGCTAAACATTGAAGTGCAGTGGACTTTTTAAAGGCCTCAAATAAAGGAACGCCACTCTACCCATTCTAGAGAGTGCGGGAGAGGCCTGCAGCACTTGGTGGAAAACGTCCTCTCGAGTATTAAAAAAAGAAAAGCAATGATTTGGTGAATTACCTTCGTAAGTGTGTTTTAATGGCGCCGTAATGAAGGCAAACCGTAGTATTCTTTTGGGGATTTTTCTGTAGCGAAGCGTACTTTCAGGGAAACGTCTCTGCCAGGAGCTGCCTGTTTTCCTTTTGGCTGTCGTTTTTGCCTTATTACCGTGCATCTTGGATGGAAGCATGTAGGGTGTGTGCGTGTGTGAGGTGTGTTTTTTTTATTTTATATTTTTGTGTCATATTCTGTACAGTTTGATTTCTTCAAAAAGAGCATCTTGTACATTTCCTGTACTTGCAGTTGTGCATCCCTAAGTTGTACCCTTACACTAAACAGTTATTGAGGTCATTTTTATTTATTTATTCTAATTATTTTGACTAAATATAGCAATCTCTGGACTCTGGCCTTCACTGCCCACTGATGGAGTAGGGTTAGCCTAACTTAGCTTACTTGCTGGTGTAAGAGCATGTACCCTTTTCCCTCCAGAATTGGCTGCTGCTATCATTTAATGTCATTTATATGATCTACAGTTTATTCAGTTACTCATATTCTACATGTTTATTGATATTTTTTATATTTTGATATGAAACCATTCAGTCAATCAAGTATCAAGTGTCTGCCTGGCCTTAGTTTAGAGACACGACTGCTGCTGTTTTGGTGCAGAGCTCTTCAGCCAGTTCCTTCAAGATCGTTCCCATAGCATAGCTCTGATAATCCTTTTCTTATGTTTGCTCTGTGCGCATGCAAGGTGAATGTGTGCAGATTTGTGTCTCGCGTGTTTCGGCTTTTCCATCCATGTTGCACCTTGCTGGACGTTTTTCCTTTTTTCTTTAATTTCTAAAATTTGTTCTGCGCTCCAGTCGTCATCTGTATTAGTAACCATGGTTACTCTCCTCCAGTCTAACGCGAAAGTAAAATTAGTCCGGAGTTTGGCGGTGTGTGAAGAGTCGTCTCCGCCCACGATCGCAGAGCCGCCGCACCAACACCAGGTAAAAGCTCTGTGTGTATGTGCCCGTGTGTGTATGATTCGCTCACACATGCCGTCAGCCCAGATTTACCGCACTTGCGTCAAAAGTCTTTCACCCGCACAGCTGTAGCCCTCCAGAGTCGCACTTCCACAGCATCAGCAGTACACCCAGTAATTGAGCTCCATGTGTGGTAGGTGTATGTGTGTATGTGTCTCTTTCCCTCTTATAGAGGCATTTGTGTGTTAAATAGATGCGTTTGAAGCAGGTGTGTGTGTGTGTGTGTGTGTGTTTAATATATGTGTGTGTAGGGAGTGGGTTTGTCCCAAGTGCAGTATTACTCGCATCCATCATCTCTATAAAATGTAATTTTCCTGTGTCAGCAGCAGAGCTCTGCGGATTGATATAATTGGCCACTTTCACTCAAACCCCATTTCTGCCCTATTTATTAAGTTATCCTGCAGCTCAGAGGCGCACTCGGAGACCCATAGCCCCCCTCAGGTAGACCGCACACCCGCCGCTTATATGAGCCATTAAAAGTAAAGCAATATTTTGCAAAATTGCCAAATTAGCATCGTTGTCACCCCTGATTCGCTGCTGAATTTGACAGCGGAACGCTTAGTAAACAGGACATATTGGGCATTTTGTTGCTGGCTTGTGAGACGCAATAAGGTCTAAATGAGCGACTTTAATAAAAGCTCTTTGAAAGGCTTTTCTCTTTCTGCAGAATTGGGGGGAAAAAAATGCTGCAGTAGTCGTAGTCTCTCATTTGAATTGGTTCAGTGCTAGGCATATATTTAATAGTAGTTTTGGATAGGGAAATGCTTGCAATGAACTTGAATGCATTTTTAAAATGTATGTATATTTATTTATTTAATTATTTATATAGCATTTTCTCCTTTTTTATCCAATTTGGTATTGCCAGTTTATCCACCCGATCATAGCTCCCCCTAGCACTAGCGATGCTCCCACCAGCAGGAGGGTGAGGACTTGACGCGTCTCCTCCGATTACATGTAAAAAAACAAACAAACAAACAAAAAAAAACAGGCAGCCAATGCGCTCAGAGGAAAGCGATGGGTCCCCAACTCCACCACACCAGCTAACAGACGCCTGTGCCAGCCAACGTCGCTTAAGAGTGATCAGGGGAGAGAGCGCCATCTAGCCACCCGTAGAGAGCGTGGTCTATTGTGCTCTCCTAGACTTCGGCTGATGATGGCAATTGCAAGCCCCGGCCATAGTGGTAGCGCATTTGATGTTACAAAGAGTATTTAATTGTATAGATTTTAAGATTGTAAAGCTACGTTTCAGTTTCTTGAAGGACTGGTTTCAACAGGCCACAGCGACGAGTCTTTTTGAAGGCCGAAAGACGGACAGACGGACAGACGTCCTTAACCAGTTTTATGTCCTTGAACGAGTGAATGAGCTTTCCTCCCTTGAGAGAGCAGAAAAGGTCTCTATTCATAGCCTTCTCTTTCTCCGTCACTCTCCTTTATTTCTCTCTCTCGCACTCCTCCACTACCTTTTCTTATTTCAGGGTATGGATGTTTTATCTTTTTATTTATTTATTTATTTATTTATTTATTTATGTTATTTTGGTTGCTGCTATTTGGTTGGTTTTACGGCCATTTCCTCGCACCAGGTTTACTTATCTGAATCATTTTTGCAGAGCTCACAAAAGACAGGGAGCTATTGATTGATGAAGAGACGAGGGGGTTATTTTTTATAACTATGTAGGGCACTTACTGCTACAGCACACTTGAGACAGGGAGGGAGGAGGGAGAACAGTGGAAGAGCATCTCAAATTAGTTTAACGTAAATATCTCTGACAAAGTGACGAATCTCCACTTAAAACCCCCATGACCTCAAAATCAGTGATTCAGAGCTTTCATTAAAGGTCTCCAAGTTTTATGGGCACCTATATGCAAATATATATAGTATATAAAGATTAAAAAAAGTCCTTGACACTCCTCAGTGCCCTGTAATCAACTCTGTATTCTAATGTTAAGTCTAATGAAATACTCTATTAGGTTGCCCATGTCCTTCTAACCCTGTACCTAGTTCTGGTATATTCCTGATATTCACACACTGCATTGTTGCTTTTTGATTGTACATTTGATTTTCAGGTCTACCTGTAACACAACAAGCATTCTAGCCATAGAATAATGCCCATTAAATGAGTGTGCTGTCGCCAAGCAGTTATTTTAGCTTTAACACAGGTTTATGGGGTAGAGCATATTTGCCACATTCTCTCTCAGCTCTGAATGCAGTATTGCAGCATTTTAATGCAGTATTGCCTCCCTGGTGCATTAGCATGCCATGTAAAACTAAATTAAAACATATTGATACATGTTGTACAAATTCACCTGCAATAAAATGTGCAATATGAATATTTTGACTGCACATTTTTCATAAAATACTGCTTGTTCATCTCTTTCTCTTATATTTCCCTTTCCCATCCATTAAAGTGGTTGCCAAGGAGGTTTATTTTAAAGAGAAGAGTATTTGCTTCTCTTCAGGTCTGTATAGATAAAGTTGTGATGTATGCTGGCGTACAGTGGAGTTTTGCTGTATGGTGAATGCTATCGGGTTAAACAGGCACCGCCCCAAACTCCTGTCACAATAGAAGACGTCTCCACTTCTCTTCGTCATGCCACTCCGCGTCTGTTTGCTCCTTCTGTCTGTACCGTTTACTCTGTAAAGAGTGAGGTCATGCTATTCCTGAATACAAATCCACAGCAGAAAACAAGGAGACACACAGATGGCCTTCAGCTGGTGTTATCAGTGGGGTTGTCCTGATCAGGTTATTTTGCCCCAAACCAATCTGATAAATAATCCAGCCACACCGTTTAGATTAGATGAGCTGCTGATTAATACTGAAGTAAAATCCCTTTATTTTTATTATCAGTTTCTATAATGAGACATTCTGGACTGATTGATTTAGTTTAGTAGAGACTTTTCTTAAAATGACTGTTTAATATCTTAGAATCCAGTCTGACTCACCTCCCTGACCAATCAATTCCTAGCTCCTTTAAAACGCTGCAGTCTAATCACTTCCTGTGTGTGTACTGTTGCACACTCAGTTCTGAATGCAGTTCTCCCGCTGGTAAAACAGAGCGTTTCAGTGATAGTTTTTAATCACTGCAGACTCTCAACTCTTTTATTTGCCTTCTGAGAACTGACTGGGCAATAATGTCCGTTAACGGCACCTTGAGGACACCAGATGGCGCTCTGAACACTGTGGTTAAAACAAAGTCTCGGAACTGAGACTGATTGAATTAAAATAGCTGCTACCCGATCCTTTAAAACATGCCTGGATCAGCCCCAATTGTCACCTAGTGACCAGCAATCTTGACTCTTTTACACTGACAGAAATTCACGGTCGCCCTGTTTAAGCTTTGCAATCGGAAATCTCTACCAGTTAACGCAAGTGCTGCTCTCTTCAGACACCCAGCAGGTCTATTAGATTCCCCTGCTTAAAAACACAAGGCTCACCAATAAGTTTTCATTAGTGAGGAATCTTTGCGGACTTTTGAGACTCAGTGATACAGAGATCTGTAATTGCAAGAAAGTTGTTATTTATATTGCAAATAATGTAGTTACCTTCAGTTTCTCTTCTTTAGTCTTACTTGAATTATAATTGATCTCTGGGCAGAGAAACCGTTAAGTCCAGTGTTCTAGATAAAGCAGATCTGAATGTTTGCACCAGCAGGCTTCTCGTGTAGAAGAGAGTTTTCCGAACGTGCAGTTTAAAATCCTGCTGCTTTCCGGCATCAGCGCTGTAGGACCTGTCTTTTTAAATGCTGTTTACGCAGCAAAGCATGTAACGCCCCATAATGTTTTTAATTAGTCTGCTAAAGCCGGAGCGATTAAAGTGAAAAAGCAGCTAATTCCGCTTTCCCCCTTTGATGGAGCAATGTCATGATTGAAATTTCTTTTTCCTGCTTGTAATCACCCAGTGTAGCAGGATTTTAATTGAAAATGTAAGAACGTACATATGGTTTAGTCTATTATCTTGTTAGCGAAGTGCTGTTAGAAAAGCTGTAATGTTAGATGTTTTAATTAAAATTAATTAAAATACCTAACTATGTTGTTGTTGTTGTTAAGTCATGTCATTTTCTTAAATACGGCTCTGCTTCTTGTGTTTCCTGCAGGAGAAAATCCACTTGCAGCTCAACCAGGCTTTAGAGAAAGAGGAAACAGCCAGCAGGGATGAGGACCGGAGCGAGAAAAGCGCGGACAAAACGGAGAGGGCTGACAAAGTGCCAAGGAAATCGCTGTCGAGAGGTGTGCGCGCACGTGTGACCACGTGTGACCGTGCGTGTGTGTGTGCGCATGTAGCCGCAAGAATGGGGCTGAGTGGTTTTTAAGGACGTCTGTATTTGCGCTACGTAGAGCGATGCTGTAGCCAATTAGTCGAAACTAAGGCAAAGTACATATCAAGCAGCAGAATTGCGTGTGTGCTTGTGTGCGTAAGTGTGTGTGTGTATGTGTCAGTCACAGTGACTTGTGTTGGCAGATGAGGTGTTTTCTCACATGCCAGATGGAGACAGCAGAATGTGTGCAGTATGTGATTTTATTTCTTTATTTCTTTATTTATTCATTTATCCCCACTTCTCGCTGTTTCTCTTAGACCCCAGTCAGGAATACACAGACTCCACAGGCATAGATCTCCATGAATTCCTGGTCAACACACTGAAGAATAACCCCCGGTATGTTTGTCAGGCTTTCACATCGTCATGATGTTTGCCCAGAGTGTGGACAGTATGAAATATGATTATGGATGTTTGTTTATTTGTTCATCTGTTTGTAGAATTCAAGTATACTGTGAAATATATGGAACTTGGGGGGGGAAAAACAGCTCTCCAGACCGGAGCCTTGTTTGTGTTTACACTTATTATCTGTTAGTAGGACTGTCAGGTTAACCATATTATGCCCTGATGATAGCATGATAATGTAATTACACCCTTTAAAAAAGCATTAACTTTTAATGATATCGGCATTAGAATAATAAAAAAAAAACGTATCTTATTAATTAAACATTTATAAAATGAAAAAAACTCACCGGCTCACTCTGCTTATACAATACAATGGGCAGTACTGAGGTCAGCGTACATTTTTGAGGTTGTGTCCATTACATACATTGTTCGATAAGTCTATATTGTAGTTATTGGGACAGGCCTACCCATCAGTCACTTTCTGAGATACTCCTCAACGCCCCATTACTCCACCTCCATCTCCTTAAAGACCCATTATACATCACAGTGTTGTTAAAATACCCATGTGTCAACTTTTCTGGTGCAAGCTGACCAACATCACTGTGTTATACTTTAGCAGCATCCCCTCCCTGGCCAATCTTGAAACCCTGGAAATTTGGGGACTCTTTTTCCAGTCAAATCCTGAAAAGTCCAGATTTATTTTTTATTTTTATTTATTCATATATTTTTTTAATGTCCTGAAATTTGGTGTAATACCCTAGAAAGTCAGGTTGTATATTTGAGCTACTGACGTCCTATTTATTAAAGACTTCTTGGAAATCTTGGAAATCTTGGTGTTTAACATTAGAAATAGATACATAAGTACACACTGCTCATTATACAACCTTTTACCTACAATCTTTTGTCATTCATGAATAGGACACTGCTTAGCATACTTGTGCCTCACAAATATTGGTAAACATTCTTTGTTAAGTCTTTTAATAGATGTTAATAATCTTTTGGCACTTTTTAAAAGCAACCTAACATTAGTCAGCTATATAGGGTTCTATCTGCAGAAGTGTCTTGTTTTACGTATTTTCTTTTTACCAGTTGTTAAAAGTTAAACTACGTAAAACCTCCTAAATGTTGTGAAACATTGTGTATAGGGAAAAATGCCTGGTTCTGATGCTGTAACTTTGCCATATTGCTCACCCTTCTTCTTGCTTTTTGACATTGTTTGATGCTTTTCTTTCTATTTTTTCCTTCACCCCCCCCCCTAACCCTATGCCTTCTTCATGCCCTCTGGGCACTGTGAGCATGCCTCTGGGAGATGACAAATCAAATGTTGCTTTCCTCCTGAAAAACAAAGCTGAAGTTTGTTCACAAACTTTCCTCTCTAGTTACGTTGACTCAACAAAGCCACCTTTCTCTTGTTCTAGAGGGAAGGTTTATGCCTCAAGCTCCAAAGAGGGAAAAGTTGTGTTTTTATTTATTTATTTATTACATTCTTTCCCTTTTTTTCTTTCTTTTTTTCCCTCCCCCATCACTCTTTCAAAAGTTATTTGGAGATGCTTGCTTTCCCCGCGTCCTCGTTGTCTTCCTGTGCCGCATTCTATTGAGTGTGAAATTATGTTAAGATCTGACGGAGCAAGCTGTGAAACCCAGAGTAATGACGGTTGTTCCTCAAACTTCTGAGCGATGAGCCTTTTTGCATTTGCATGTTTTTACATTTCCTTTCCTGTTTTAAGAATGAATGCAGACAGCTCGCGAGTGCCGGAGGGGTTCTTGTTTGCAATGCCAAGCTCAGCGTATTGGATTGTCATTAGGTGTGTTTCTTTGATGAATGCTAAAAGCCACTGTTGTTGCAGGGACAGAATGATGCTGCTGAAACTGGAGCAGGACATTCTAGACTTCATCAGTAACGAGTAAGTGTTTACAGCATAATTGTAGATCGATAACAGTATGTAGTTATAGGTTTATTTACTGGAAATGTAATCTCTATACTCATTTGTCTTATTTACTCAAATTTGGACCAAAGTATTAGTCATTTATTTTGTCAAAAGCAGTTGTATATTTTTATCCTTCCACAATTTGGGACTGGCAGTTAACCCACCCATTCTTAGCTCCATCTAGCACTAACAATGCTCCCGACACAAAGCCAGCCACAGCCTCCCTTTTCAAATCGTGGCCTGTGCGCAATTGCTGGGCAGCCAACACACTTGAAGAGAAGTGTCAGGTCCCCAGCTCAACAGCTCCACCGCACCAGCTATCAGACACCTGTGCTGCCTAACATCATTTAAGAGTAATGAGGATAGAGAACCTCGTCCCCCTGCAGAGAGTACAGCCTATTCTGCTCTCTTGGATTCCGGCCACTGATGGTGGAGTCCATAGTGGTACTGCATTAGACTGATAAGCCACTCGGAGCCCACATATTTTTTTCCGCACCTCATAAGAGCACATTTTGCCTGTGTCTCAGACATTAAATAGCTTATTAGGGCTAGGACCTGTTCAGATCATTGTTAGGAAAGGCCATGGAGTGCAAATTTCTAAGCTTCCACTCCTCAAACCTTGTCTCGTCAGACAAGTGTCTCGGAAGACATGGGCTCCTGTAAGCACCGGCGTAACACTAAAAAACTGTTGAGGCTATAAGATGCTTTTACAAGTAACCAATTATCTCAGTGTGCAATTATCAGCAGTGGTGGTCAGTGGAGCTCTAGAAGACAGAGAAAGATTTCATAGAGAACTGTGGTTTAGCGGTCTCTGGAGTGGAGATGCACTGTTCTACTGTGCAGCACCACCTCCACAAATATGACCTTCATGCGTCCTTTAGTGCATCCTTAAACTATAGCTTCAACTTTATCTTCCATGACACTGTCCTTCTTGATATGGATTATGTTGTCATTGTCATTTCAGAGTGCGATATAGACTGAATAAATAATAACAATAACATTTGCTTCAGGCTCAACAAATGCAAGGCACACTATGAACACCCATAGAATTCTGATGTTGAACATCTGAGACTGCTAATTGGGCTCATTTGCAATTGTGGCCTTGTGCAATACAGCACCAACAGGTGGTGCTAACCTGCTAAAATGCTGTCAGTAGATCATCTAAAATTGCTCTGTTGTTTGGGGGTAAGAAAATGTGTATTTGTCTCCCACAGATCCCAGAAGAGGAAGTTCCCCCCTATGACATCATATCACCGGATGCTGCTACACAGGGTGGCGGCCTATTTCGGCCTGGACCACAACGTTGACCCGACCGGCAAATCGGTCATCATCAACAAAACCATCAATATGAGGATGTAAGTGTTTGCTAATGACCTTTTAAGCTAGAAGGGCAGTTATTAGCAGATTTTGCATCGGTCCCTGCCTCTTAATACTCTGAAACCACTGACATTTATGGCTGCAGACTCTGGAGTGGAAGCCCCATCTGGTGTTCAGTGGCTCATGCACAATATGGGCTGTGAAACGCAGTTTCTAAAAGCCCTTTAAATTGCTGTGGCGCTGTAGCTTCTTAGTGGAGTAGAAATCCTTTGTCTTTTCTGACTCACCGGCAACACAAATATGTATTAAAGGTACATTTTCAGGGCTTGTTTCCACCAGATAGCCAAGAAAAATAGATTTAGATTTTCAGTGAAGTATGACCATGTCGTTTTAGCCAAGTTGGGCTAAGTCCTTAAAGGCAGACTGTTCATGTAACAGCAGCTATTGCCCATACAGTAACAGCAGTGGAGAACTGGATATTGCACTATATTACTTGACACCACTAGCTTGTGTAAGGCAGGAGAAGGCTGTATTGTGAAACTGACAGTCCCTGAATACGGATCTCTCTCATGCAGACCGGATCAGAAGTTTTCCGAGCACATTAAAGATGATAAGACGGACGATTTTCAGAAGCGATACATCCTGAAGAGGGACAACCTCAGTCTGGATCAGGAGGATGGCAGGGTAAGCGCTACAGTACATGGCACTGTTTAGTCCCTGAATTAGAGCCTGTCTCCCTAGTATTCCTTATGTATAATATAATAACATAAGCAGGATACAAGCTATTATGCACACTGTTATTGCATTGCTTTGTGTTTGACATGTTATACTATCCTGGCACTTAGTAAATTAATTTAATTATATTACAAGTGCCAGATCATCAATTAATGGCCACGCATTTAAAAGATAAAGTTTCCACGACCTTGAAATATACCCCAAAATTCAAAATGTTGCTTGCATACATGTTTAATACATGTTGATTGCTTTCCATTGGGTAGCTGCGGATGCGGCTGAAGGACGACAGGAGGAGCAAGTCTATCGAGGAGAGAGAGGAGGAGTACCAAAGAGCAAGGGATCGAATCTTCGCACAAGACGTGAGTCTCTGTGCATATTTAAAGTAACGATCGTAAGGCAGATTTGTCGGATTCTCAGTAAGCCCTTGGTGACATGCTGGAGCAGGAGGACAACTTTACAGTGTACAGTGACTACGTAATTTGAATAGCTTACGTCTGTGCAATTGGTATAGTGAATACTTGTATATAAGTTATATAAACACACATTAGGGTGTTTTTATGGTCTTGGTCTTTGTTCAGTGAAGCCTAAATCAGACTATTTTAATCGATCTATTCACTTTGCAAAGTGATCTTTATCAATATATTATTTGAAGATCACTAATTTTACTTCGTTTTATTACTCCCTTCTATTCTAACTTACTCACATTCACAATTCTAAAAACTGAGAAAAATAATAAGCTTGGCACAACCTACAAAGTGCTGCCAATTACACACTAATAACATGTAAATTTAGGTCAGAATTCATGCTCAGTAATTTGCATAACAAGATCTTAAAGTGCTTATGGTGCATTACTGCAGCTAATAATGTAAGTATTAGGCATTTTGACATAATAGACCTCTAATTATGTAGTAATAAAGGTCATCATGAATAAATCATTTTAGACATGTCTTATTAAGGTATAATTGATCAAGGATCAAGATCATAAGAAGCCCCTAATTTGTGTCTGTCTAGAAGTAGATTTTTAGGAGTCTATGTTTAGAGTAGATTTAGGCAGAAAGTAGAATAATGATGTTCTCACTGCTTTTGAATGGTTCTGCTGACTGTATAATAATTGAGAACAAAGTTTTGGGGGTTTTTTAAGGTAGCGGAAATTTTGAAAATGTCAAGCCATGTCAGAGCACCTCCAGAGGGTTCAAGTAAAGTGTTAAAATGATTTGTAATTTGGTTCAGAAGCAACTGAGGCTAGTTTTTATTAATGTAAAAAGTCATTCAGTGTGAATATTATTGTAGTGGAATTTCAGCTTGAATCAGTATCTAAATGTTGCAAAGATGGATTTATTAACAAACTGGAATGGAAATAAATTGTCTTTATTTAAATGTTTGGAATTTTTTTTTCTCTTTCCTCAGGGACAAGATCATTTTCAGCTTGATAAAAGGTAATCGCTTTAAAATTGGCAGGCATGCTTGTATATTAAGACAGTGCAGCTTTGAAAATCCCTGCTTAGTTTGTTTGTTTACGTATTGCATATTCTGCCCTTACAGAATTCAAGAGGATGTAAGCTGTATTAGCACTCAGCAGAGGCGGCAAATCTTCAGGTAATACATTAATGCTTTCTTTCAGTTTAAAAATAATTTGATGTCGAATGACTAAGGGCTCCAGTTTGTCTGTGTAAGAAAGATAGGCATGTATTTTTAAAGTGTGTGTGTGTGTGTGTGTGTGTGTGTGTGTGTGTGTGTGTGCCCGCGCGCACGCACGCAGGTTGAGAGACGGCCGTTCGGGGAATAGTCGTCAGAGCAGCTCTGAGAACGAGCCGAAAAGCTGCGAGCCTCGGCCATGGAGCAGCACGGACTCGGACAGCTCCCACCGGAACCTGAAGCCCGCCATCACCAAAGCCAGCAGCTTCAGCGGCATCAGCCTGCTCATCCGCGGAGACAGCTCAGCCAGCAGCAAGAGCACCAGCAGACTGTCTAAAACAGGTACTGTAACACACACAAGCGCGCACACACACAGCAGACTGTCTAAAACTGCTACTGTATCACAGAAAAACACACACGCTAGCAGCAGGAAAACCTGCAGGCTCTCCAAAACAAGCCAACAAGCACACATACACACACACACACACACACTCTGCTTTGCTAGAAGCAACGGTGGGCTCTATAAAAGCTGGTACTGTACCATAGAGATGCTTTGCAGGCTCTCCAAAGTGTGTTTCACAGACACCCACAGCCTTACCGTTAGGAAGAATACCAGCAGGTTGTGTAAAATCGGTACAATACCCAGTTCTGCTGGCAGAGCGAAAGAGCGTACATACATGCCATCACCTACAGGTATAGATAGATAGACACACACAGCTCAGCAAGCAGACACAACTAATGGAGGTATCTCGCATGCACAAAGCACCACTAGCCTTGGAAGGAATAACAGGCTCTCTGAAGCAAGTAGCAAACTTACGCATGAACGCAGGCAGTGAATGCTGCCTGTATCTGGTATGAAAGGTAAACTGTTAATGTGCGTGGATATAAATTATGTGTATACAAAAAAATAAATTATCTATATTTTTAATTATTATTATTGTTATTTATTACTACTTATTTATTTTTTTAAACAAAATACAAATAAATAATAAAATGCTTTAGCCTTTCTGAATGGCTAGTTATTTGTGTATGCATTACCGCTGCCATCTACTTACACAATGTGCATGTGCTATCTCTGTGTGTTGCCCTCTTAAAAGCGAGGGGGAAAAACCCTCCTCTGCACCCTCCACTCACCCATTTTCATTTTTGCCCCTAAAAACAAAGCAGCATCCATATTAATGGACATCTCCCGCCTGCATTCATTGCTTATTAATGCACTGGCATTTACAGGCCAGAGGAGCTGGCGATATATCTTTATATTTTAATATTTAATGACTCCTCTTCCGCTCAGTAACCTATCACTCTCTCTGTGTCCTGCCAACATTAAAAAGCCCACTCAAAAGGTTCCGTATGTACAGCAGTAGAAAATGTTAACAGCGGTTTACCACACATTTATGCTGTGAAGTTCCAGGGCCGTGCGCTCAGAGTTGTCCATGTACATCTTTTGCATTTGGCTTTAAATGCTGGCGCAACAGCATTTCTGTGTTCCTCCAGCTTATGTGCATTAACGATTTGCTGCCTGTGGAGAAGGCAGATTTGTTCTTGCATGTTGTGACGAACAAATTTGCTGCCTTTTGCCACAGTATCTTTATTGAAGGCATGAATCATAATCGGGGAGGATTATCAAGAAAGTAACGGCTTCTGAGAATCAAAGGCTGTGGTTTGCGCAGCATTATTTAGACTTGCGGTGTAAGACGGGAGATTATCTTGTATGAGATTTTGGATTTTGCACTGCTGGAATTTTGTCGTTCAACACTACGGTGATCTGTAAAGCTTGTCCATGGTTGGTAATGATGGTCTAATCTGACAGTCTAATAGAGTTGTTTACTGTCTTGTCTGAATTAGTTTTATTATTTCTTTAAAAATTTATTGCAGTGCTTGTAGTAATAGAATTATTGATCTTTTTCATACGTGTATTTAAATACTAATGTTTCCATTTTCCATTTATTAGACAATTTAACATATACAAATGCAAAATTGCACCGTAAGGATTTGCCTCATCTTTTTTGAAAAACATTGTAAACAGTTAAAATAAATAATCAGATGTGGTGTTGGTCAAGTTAACAGCCAAACCTTCTAAATGTTTGATCATCTAGTTCCACTGACTGACAGTTGCGATACCTGTAAGCTGTAATCTGCCTGTGTCGAGCTATAATGCATTAACCGCAAACTTAAACAAAGTAACGCTTATGCTAACCACAAACGAAGGCCCTGGGTTACTCTGGGAACTGCAAGTTACAAACTTTTCTTCTACATGGTTGAATATATTGTTCAGTGCTCATGTATCAAATCAAGAGCAATACTCTTGTTTGTTTTATTCTATCCCAGGAAAGAACGCATTGATAGGCAGAGCATAAAATGGTCAATTATATGTCCATTCTGTATACCCAGATGTGTCTGTATTAGAGGACCATTTAGTTGACTCTGTTTTGTCAGATATGACTCTCCAGTTTCACTTGATTTTGCTCTCAAATTGTCAAGACTTGTGGCAGGAGATTAGTAGTCGGGGTAGCCGAGCTAGCTAAACAAAGGTTAGCGTTGTAAGTGGGCTGCAGTTCCACCACCACAAATTAACGTCTGCTTTCTGTCCTTCCTTTTTTTATTTTAATCAATCATCTAAACCTTTTAAGCGGGTTTTCACATGTGTTCTCTGTGGTGGACATGAAAAAGATGTTATCATGCTAACTATGCAACTCCTATCCCCTTATTTGCGGCAGTCTACCATTTAGCCTTTTGAACTCTGTTTATAATTCATAATGCAGAAACTACTATGAATTATTTGGTTAACTGTTTGGTTTGGAGTCCCACAGGGTTCTATATCTAGGGTTTAGGGTCTGTAAAACTTGTTAATTATGGAAGTTCTGCAATTATGAGAGCGAAGAACTATGAACAGTTATCAGATTGGTGGTTTAACATGAACAAATTGTGCACAGTGTTCAGTTACTGATTGAGCAAACGTTTCTCTTTTAATAGCACGATCAAAAGGCACAGAAGCATCATAAACATGGCACCAATCCGCAAATAGCTACACTCTGCCCCCCTGCGCTAGCATATTCTGAGCTAGAGAACCATCTCCAGTATTTGGGGATGGTTTGATGGTATGAAATTAGTGAATGACGCCCAACCCTACACTTGAGAACAGTCAGATACAGAGAAATTTCATTTTGTAGTTCTTTCATTCATTCATTCATTCATCATTCTGACCGTTCAGTTTGGCTGTGTTGTTCCATCAAATTTCTTTGACATTATCCCGCGTTAATGCATTCCCCAGTTCCCTCATCACGCATGTACCCCTCTGTCCAGTCCTCATTTTGACAAATGAGAAAAAACCAAGCAAACACAAAAAATGGTTTCGCTGTTCTCTTCGTTACTTCCTGCCACAGGTTCCGACTCTTCTAGTAGTGTAGGTTCGTCTACTGGCTCGCTCCCTCGCCCCACCTTGTCGTTACCCGTCACATCAGTGAGCCAACCGTGCCGCGTCCCTACTGCTGCTCCACCTGCGCCCCCACCTGGCAGGCCTATAGTGGCCAGCACCGGTGTCCCGGGCCCTCAGAGCGCCACCGCCAATACTAGCACTAGTGCAAATGCTAACACGAGCTACTACCTCCTTCCTCTGGAGGCCACGGCCATCCCGCCGGGCAGCGTGCTGCTAAACCCTCACACAGGTGGGTACCACATACCCAGTACTGCCTGGAGAAGATGAGTCTTTTATAGGGGGTTGTCTCTTGAGAATCTTCTGTCCTGTTCTTGCTCTGATTGCGTCATCTAACAGTACTAACTCTGCAGTGCTTAAGTAAACTCACAGTTTTCACAGACTTCTCATACTCCATCACGCCTGATTCAGTGTATTAGCTAATTAGCAAGATCCTCCTGAGTTGAGGTGGATCTGTTAGAGCAAGGAAAGCATTTAAATGTGCCAGCCAAGCCAGAGTTCCACTAGAGCAGAGTTAGAAACAATTGGTCTAGTCTAATTTACAGACTTTTTGAAATGTAGCAGGTCTACTCACTGCCATAAATGATGCATCACACTGGATGGGTGAACATTCCTAATGAGAGCTCATTTTCCGCCGTTTGGCAGGTCAGCCATTTGTGAATCCTGATGGCAGCGCTGTGGTCTACAACCCCGCCATGACTTCACAGCAGATTAGGGGCCAGCAACCCATGGCCCCACCTCCGCCACCTCCGCCTCAGCCACAGCATCAGTCCACCAATCACATTCTGACACAGGTTAGTCCAGCATCTCATCACCGATACTTCTTGTTCAAGTGTTCTGTTTTAATGAATCCAAATATGCTTCAATCCATGTATTGTTGCTAGCAAACTCAGTGATGAACTGTAAGGATGGAATAATGGAATTTGCTAACTCCATCGTTGTTCAACATACTGAACATCAGCTCAGTCGGCCTTCAAGAGGTTGATGTTGCGCTGTTATCATCTGTATACTGTTTAGCCTGAGTTGAAGCCTCCCTTTAGCAAAGCTGCTCCTGCTAGCCTGAATTTTCTACACTATCTCCACCTTGTCATTATAAAGTGAGTTACAGTATGCGACAGTCTTGCCCATACTCTCTGATCTGCTGGGCTCACTTCCCCAAACAGCTGAGTGGCTGTTTCCCCTGTAATACGTCCTCATTACAGCTTTCACCTGGTGACCCAGCCATTACTCCAAATTTGAGGCCCTCCCCAGCTGGCTCAGCAGTGCAAAATGCAGACACTAGAGAGAGATCCTCTCTTACTTCATATAAACCTTACAATTTTCAACCAAGACATAGTGTCTTGTTCGGCAGGAGAAGGTGCGGTTGCAGTTTGAGCAGAAAGTTCAGTGCCAGCTTTGTTTGTAATGAACACAGCTGGCATTAAGCAGAAGCTTATACTCCACTATTTAGCATGGTGAAAATCGCATGTCTAAATCAAGGGGCTGTCAACTTCATATTAACTTGTTCATGCTTTTAGCTTTTAAGTCTAAAGGGATAAAATAACATTTTTGCCCTTTATGTTCCCTCTTTTGCATTGACGTTGGTTGGAGCTACGCTGGAAGATGCAGATGTCAAGTGATTTCTCAAACCACTCAGAATCAGGGCTAAAACAGTTCTGTACCAAAGCTAACCCAACCTACAAACCAGTCTTTGGGTGTGTCTATACTTATGGTCCGCACTAAACAATAACTTGATACATTGTTGGATTTTAGTCCTGGTTTGCTTTGCGTTCTTACTGACATATTTGCAATCGAACCATTGCAGAGGAATTGCAGATGCCTTGCAAGCCCCCTACAAATCAGGTTTTATACCTGGACCTGTCGGCAACTCTAAATGCGGTAGTATGGACAGTGTTGTGACTGAAAGTTAGAGCGTCGACTAGCTACAGCCGATGAGAGTGCGAGACAATGGGTGAGGAGAAAGCCGAGGGTGTTGTACATCATCAGCAGGTATGGCTACAAGACGGGTGTTGTTGAGGGATCCTCCTTGTGAAAGCTCTTGTCATTCGTGACACTGTGTCCCTTGCTGGTCAGTGGTGTAGCGTGCAGACCACCTAAAAGATTCCACATTACAAGACAAGATGTTGCTTTGTGTAAAGGGTACAACGATCTGACCGCTCTAAAAGTTGTGCAGTGTGAACCAGGCATCCTACTTGAGGGATTTGTCACATTTTAGCCAGCTAGCCAGCTAGTGCTATACTTGTTAATGCTATACTATGTTTACGTGATTGGTCCCATTCTTGCTTGCGTTGACCCCAGCACTCAGCATGGTGGTTGCCATAAAGAGTACACATCTTAAACACCGTAATCCAGTGTAATCTCACACTCTGCTAGATATGAATACTGCCAGAAAATAAAAGCTTGAATGAATGAAAATGAATGGTAAAGATTTGCTGCTGTGGTTGCGACTCTGTCAGTCACCGCACCACACAAATCCAGCACACTGACTTTAATTAATGATCATCGAGTCATATTCCTTTAGGACCGTTGAGATTGAGCTTTAATATTTGCGAGCAAGTTGACAGCCCCTTTAGCAATGTGACTGCTGTATGCTAGAAGTTCCTTTCACTACAGGGACTAAGGCTCAATAAGCTACGCCTACATATATATATATTTTTTTCCCCCTATGGGCAATATCCTACTAAACATCGTTTATGACTATTATTCCTGCAGGCTGATGCTCAGGCTTTATTCAGTTATGCAGTCCCTCATATCCTCACGCACTCGTCGCATCCTTCTTTTCTGTAATGCAGTTTCTCCTCTGCAGTTGCTGTGATTTAAGACATTTTTCTTCTCTGTCCTCTGCTCCATCCCTCTCTCTTTTCTCCCCCTTTTCCCTCTTTCCCCTTTTTCTCTCTCTCTCCTTTTTCTGCAGCATTGTGGTCAGTCTGTGCAGTACTCAGCGATTTCTTACCCTCCTCCGCTCCTGCCTGTTCCTCTAAACCAACACTACACTGTGGTACCTGTCTTTCTTTCTCGCACCGTCTTTACTCTCCATCTGTCGGCAGTAACACTCTGTGGTCTTGTCATTTTTCCTTTTCTGTGCATCTTTTCTCACCTTTCCTTCAACTCCTATGCAGCGCCTACCTCTCCTCCTTCTAGCTCATTTGTCTTCACTGTGCCTCTTTATATTATCCTTATCTAGAACGATGGTGAAACCACTTTTTTTTTTTTTTTTTTAACCAGGCAAAGAACCGTTTAAGCATCCAGCAATTCTTTGAGTTCCACTGAGTCCTAATGAAAGCATTATCTAACATTATTAAGCCTTTATTAAGGACGCTGTGAAGAATCCTTTTGCGTGTGGCTGTGCAGGGTTCCTCCTTAAGCTGCTATCACACTGAACACGGAAATATCACCAATGCGCTTTCAATTGTTATTGTTGTGAGTGTCATGGAAGCTGGTGTTGGCCCAGGTTGGTCTTCCAGGTTGTAGTTACCAACATTTAAACTATCTAAGATGAGGTAGCCTCTGAATTCAACTTGCAAGCTAATGTGCTGTCTCCAGCTAGTCAGTTCACACATGTAGATCCTCCCTCACTACAGAACCTAACCGCCAACCGAATGAATGAGCTGCTTCCATGGACGTGAGCAGCAAACACCAAGCATACCAATGTCTTGTCTAGAGCGCTTTACATGTGAATAGTGGTCCATCAGTAGTCGACGGTTGAGTTAGGAGTCTTGCCCAAGGTCTCTTCCTTGAGTAGAATGGTGTGCTTGCCCAGACAAAGAATGGAACCCTAGTCTACCATAGAGAGGATGATGTAGTTACCTACTACGCTACACCAACCTTGATTATAGATTAAAGAGTTGGACCATTTGGCAATAGGGGGGACCAGTGTCCAGTGTGAAATAGAAAAAGATCACCATAGTTATTTGTTAGCATTTAGCACCATTATGTGGCTTGATGTAAGACCTCCAATAGATAGACAAGCTCTGTTTCTGCTCTGAGGTTTCTCCCATTGACCTCCTGGCCAGTTTTAGAACTTTAGAACATATAACATGTGTGTCTTTCTTCCTAAACTCTACATTAGCCCCCGCGACTGCAGTGGCATAGCTTGGGCTATTCCTGCTTAGAGCTTTGAGTGGTTAAGTTTACCCTCCAAAATGCGGAGAGCAGAAGGCCTCCTGGGTGTTAATCTTTGAATCCCTATGGAGAGGTTAATGACTGAATTGGGTCACTCCAGATTTCGCTCGCTCTCTCCCGCTCTCCCCCGTCTTTGACCTGTTTCTACCAAATAGAGCACCCTTTCTATCAATAACATCCTTATGCTCGATCAATAATTAATACGGCACCAGATGCTGTAAAAAGCCGTCTAAGAATAGCATCTCTGGAGTACGGCGTCTAGATGCTGATGGTGGAGGACGGCCCAGGCTTTGATGCACCAGTATACTTAAGTCCTAATGGTGCTGGCCTGCTTTCTCTGCCTGTTCCACTTATTAAGGCTCTTTTGACTGACTTGTGACTAGGTTGTCAAAGAAGTGTTGACCTATTATGGTCAACAGACTTAGGAGACTGACAGCTTTCAGAGCCAATCAGAATTCAGGCATTCTAAGCTTAGGGAGCATAAATGTACGAATTCTTCCCAGTCAACATGCTCATGTGGGGCTCACATGTGAGGATCACACCTAGATTGTGGTCTAGGTTGGTTCCAGGTGAGCATGGGCTCTGAGTGGGTTTGTACATGGGTTGTTACTGGGACCAGGTTGGGCTTCAAGTCTACAGCTCCTAAGGCCTTCATGTCATAAGGAGTGTTTTACCCCGAACTGGTTAGGGAACGAGTAACAATAGAGGACAGCCATTTAGAACAGAAAAGTCATTTACAAGACAATCTAAAAGAGATAGTAAACATAAAAACAGCCTGTTTAACTCCAAGGGGTAAAGCGAGGTTGGGAAATGGAAAAGGGTGGCTTTGGTGCCTGAATAAAAATAAATAAATAAATAAATGTTTGGTTGCATCAGTTGAAAAAAAAAAAAAACATTCCCCCAACATTTACCCCAGATGCACTCAATCAGCCAAGACATATTTGATATTTAGGGTTTGCTCTTTTTAGTTTAGAACGGGAGAGGCTTAGCTAACACTGCAATCACTGGACTTAAACGGTCACCGATCTCGTCTCGTGCATTTAAACATCTGTTTATTACGTAAACAAGTGTTTGTTTTAATGATCGTGAAATGGCATGACTCTACATTATTTAAGCTAAACTTAAAACGCTTACCCCGAATGGCTGCCCCACAATTTAGCTATGTCAAAAAGTTAATTTGTATACTTATAGAATGAAGCAAATGACTAAGGCATGTATTGACAGAGATGAGATTGGTGACGGTCTAGGTTTCCAGTGGCTTGGTACCATACTAGCTTCTCACGTTAGGGTTTTGATAGGAAGGCTAATACAAAGCTGATATTGTGATATTGTGAGCTAAATCTAGCGCTGACTGGTTTGTGTTTGTGTTTGCAGCAGCAGCAAGACAGTCTGGGGAGCCAGTTTAGCCAGATGAGTCTGGTCCGGCAGGCTTCGGGTGACGTCTCGGAGCCCCAGCCTGGCCTCTTTCCTCCATCTATGGTGCTCCAGAACCCTCCTCCCTCTGGGTACATACTCCCGCAGCCAGGTCAGCCTGTCCACGGACACGCCTATCCACCACCCACCCCAGTCAACCAGCCCATCATTCAGCAGCAAGGATACATACAGCAGCCTGTGCAGCAGGTATACTCATCAATGGATGAATAAAAGCGTAAGAGGCAATTTCATAAGCAGGTGTAGTTCTACAGATCTCTCCTTCCCCCCCCCCCCCATCCTCTCAAAAAATAATCAGAGCAGCAGCTCTTAAAGGCTAATAAACTGAGTAGTAGTCAAACTACAACAGACAATCTCGCATTAATGGCTGGCCTGCGGGCTAACATTAAACAGTTTAATGGCTGTTGTAACGAAAGTGATACGTTTTCACTTTTGCACACCTCCGACACTAGCCTGGGGACGGGCATTTAAAGACGCTAAACAAAATATGAGCCGTTCCGTACAACACCTTGAACCTTCTGTAATGTCTGTTGAATATAAACAGAGATGCCCCCTCAGAGGGACTGTAGTTATTTCAGAGCATGTGCTTACAACTGCCAGTAGGCAGACACAACACTCACCAAATTATCTACAACCGAGATTGTATCTGGGACATTCATCTCTGCTTACAGACTTCCATAGTTTACAGCAGTTCAGAAGCAGCAGAGTTTTAGTGTGTTAGAGATACAGTTCCACTGCTTCGGAGCTTGTTAGCATTTTCTGTTTGTCCTGAGTGTGAGCATCTTTGTCTTCTGCAGATGTCATCATGCTACTGTGCTCCTGGTCAGTACTCCCATTCTAACCAGCACTACAGACCAGTTACTCCAGTACACTACAGCGCCCCACCGAGCCAACCTGTACCACCCCAGCAAACAGGTACACACACACGCTTTCTCAAAGCTGCTCTCCCCTCACTCTCCAGACTGCTGAGGTGTTTGTGTTTGTGTGGGTCAGCAGTTTGGGTGTCAGTCCTCTCTCTGCTCATAAAGGGGTTCTGCTGCTTTCTGCTGCTGTTACTGTTTACGGCCTTTGGGACTCTTTGCTTGTGTGTGTGTGTTTTTGTGTGGGGCTCTACTGAGTGGCAGGGTGCAGAAAGGTCTGCTTCTGTAGATTAGAGGGAGGGCACAGTAATGCTTGTATCCGGTTCATATTAGAAAATAATTGTTTGTAATTCTAATAGCTAGGTTTGACTACATGAAAATGTGGTTGCAATCACAATTGGATTGTTCTTCTAGACTTTCATATGAAATATACCAAAAATGATTTCCAAATGTAGATTCAGTTTCTTATTTCTTATTTTCCATGTTTCCCATCAAATGAATCCAGTTAAACCACTGTTTGTTTTCCACTGTTAGGAGGAACATATTGTACACCTTTTTAATTGTAAATGAGGAAATATCTCCTCATATGATTTAGGTTCTTGGATTTGTGAGATTTTGTAATTCCAACAAAGTTTCTTATGAGATGTTGTAAAAGCAACCAATGTAGGAAATAAAAAAATCTTGAGAAAATATCTCGTTATTATGAGATGTAAAAGCGTAGGACCTAGAACATCATGTTATTCTGAGAAAGCATCTGGTTATTATACTATGCGATTATGAGATTTCGTAATTGCCACAGATCTTCTATCTATCAATTATACATGCTGTTATTATGTCACTGAATATCTTGTGATCTGAGAAAGTATCTTATGAAATTTCATGAACATGTCATAATTGACTGAGATGTTGTAATTGATGTTTTTCTGTTTTTCATAATTATACATATGCATAACTTGTAATGACTTTTTTTCCACTTGCCAGCAGTAGGCTTTCATACAGCATTTAGAAAGCATGTTCATCTAAGATCTAAGATCAAGTGTTGAAACACGGACCTAGTCAGTCAGTGAGGTATGAAGATTTCAGCCAAAGACCGATCCGTCCTCAACAGTAGCAGGTGGCCGCTGCAGTTCTCTCTAAACATGAGTGATGTGCTCCATGATGCATTAGCTAGGTAGTCGATGGCTGAGTGCACATGTTCGTGCCCAGTGATGTGTTGGGCGTGGGTGGTAGCTGAGTGCTGTGCGCGCATGGGTGCGCGTGTGTGGTGAACCTGGGAGGTAGGATACGGGGCCGTGGCACTGTCTGAGAGGCCGTACGATTCTCACAGTGAACCGGTCTCTTTTCCCACCCCTCACTCCTCTGCTGCTGACCCTGTGCTCTGACCTTTCACCTCTCTGCCCATCACGTCTGACAGCGAGGAGCAGCGTGTGTGTGTTGCGGTCTTCAGCTGGCAGCCGTTTGTTCAGACTGGTTAGAGCTTGCTTTTGTTTACTGTCCTTTAGGGATGCGCTTGAGAAATCGATTATTCAATTAGCTGAAACGGAGAAACGCAGAAGTCGAGCACTGTGGAGCTGATGTCGACACACTGTTTGCTGAATTTGTATTTTGTGTTTTCTGCTTCGCAACTGGCGTGAATGTTTGATTGGACGAGTAGGTCATGGCGGACTTTCGGCAGTTTCACGTTATTGTAAAAGAACTGAGCTTTCAATGCGCAGTGCGTATCCAAGTTCCTGATTTGGATGCAGATTAAATTGCTACCATTGATAATAATTGATATTAAACAGTGTTATCCCTGTTGTCCTTGTTGGTGCAATGGCCCAAAATGGAATAAAATTATAATGGAATTGCTATTATAGCAATTATATTGCTACTTGTTTCGATTAAGCACAGCGGTTTGTTTTCTAATGAGATGTAATTCAGAAGTAAACATCTGATAGCATGAGCAAAAAGGTCCAAAAACAGACAAACATATGGGGAAAGCGCAGATATTGCATTAAATTTTCATGCTCCACTGTAAAATAGTTCCACTCTGCAGGCTATGAACTGTTCCTGTGTTGCTGCTCATCACATAAGACTTTGTGTGTTCTGCTAGCAAAAATACAAGCTGTTCTGCCGCAGTCTGACAATTAAAATTAGTCAGCCTGATTTTCATTTCAAGAGGAGGCTCTAACTGAAAAAGTGACGCAGCGCCGTGAAGGCAGGTCACCATAAATAATTCCATCAGCGACTTATCATATAATATATAGACAGGGCTTTTATCCAGACGCGCTGTTCTGAGTAGAAGACAAGTATGTGAGCAGGCAGCAGCATGGTGTTTGCGGCCTTGCTATGTAGAACAAGAGGGCAGTGCGTGCAGTGACCAATGCATGGAACGGATAGCCCCTATGTTACACCAAAGGAATTTGTATGGCAAGGCGAGCTGTAAGGCCCCGGAATTCTAAAGTACGACTTCGTAAGTAAATGTGGCGCCCAGAAATATTGCTAATCAAGCAAGTTCTACAAGAACTCTTCTGAGACATACGTTCTCAAAGCTCCAGAGATGCCTACCTAAATAAAAGAACTGAAGGGATTCGGATGGGCCGTGCTGCAGAGCATTCCTGCAGTGATTGTCCTCAAGTGTAAACTGAAATGAAATAATAGCGTGAACTTGGCAAAAGGTCTCGCATGGACACACAAGAGTGAGCCTGACTGAGTTGGTGTAGAACAGAAGCTATTTAGCTCTTACAGAAGGAAATGAAGTGGGGTGAAGGGCACCCACTCTGAAAATCAATAGCTACAGCAGTGATTAGAACGTCCACCGTGTGTGTTAGTCTGCGTTAGGTGCTTCTTGACCCGTAGCTGCTGTGAAACAAAGCGTACACCTTGTCCACAATGTCACTGAAGGACTCCCACTTCCATGGAGCGCGTGGGTGGGTGTGTGTGTGTGTGTGTGGCTTATTGCACTGAATAGAGAGGCTTTTATTCTCTTGATGTGTGTCCTGAGAGAGCAAGTAAAAATAGCGGCTCCCTCTCTCTCTCTCTCTCTCGCTCTCTCTCGTTCTTTCTCTGATGGAGCTAGCGGTAGGTCAGTTCGTTTCTTTCACGGCTGCACACCCCCCCCCCCCCCCTCTCTCCTCTCCCGCTGCTGAATTGATTGCAGCCAGCCGCTACAAAGGAGCCGACCAGACAGGAAAATGGCCAGGCAGGCGAGTGTGTTCAGCTCGATGAAAACAGCTGTCTGCTCTCTGCCACCTTAAACACGCTACTTACTGACCTTGACATGGACTCCGACAAACATGTATACACACGCAGGCAGCTAAAGGAGTGAGAATCAGAGTTAAAGGGTGTAGGAGGTTTAAAAAAAAAAAAAAAAAAAGGAAAAAAAATCGATCTGGGTGGTGATTGAAATCCATTCACTGTGGAACTCTGTATGGAGAGGTGGCAGATCCGTATGGATGGATTTGGGTGTTTAGGCTGATGTCAGCACAAAACGGTGGCTCGGATGGCGTGCGGGATGAGGAGAAAGCAAAGAATTCCATCCAGTCCAGCTGTGTGAATATTGGAGTGTTTGAGCGGGTTTAAGCCTGCTTCATCTTAAGTGAAGTGCTGCATTTACAAATAGCTTATTTCATAGCTTAGTAGTTCTTGAAGAAGAAATATTAGCTCGAGGGTTTTTAGAATCTCTGCCTCACTACTGTGTATAAATTGCTGCTCCACTTCCATTTGTGTAGCACTGTCCTTATGGATTGCATTACTGATGAATCACGTCATCAGCATTTTGAAAAAGACCTTCAAGGTGCAAATTAATGAAGTATTTCAAGAAGTTGATTGTTGTATAAATAGTCAGTGCGATTTTGGTTGGAACAGAAAGTGCTCAGATACAAGCCTATTTACAACCTTGTTGTTTAGTGTCAACATGAAACATTTTTACTGTCGTAAAAATTTTTACTGAAAATTTGATGATCCACCATGATTGGCTGCTTTACAGCGAGGCTCAGTTGCATGCGTTCAAGCCGTAACGCATAGTGCCGATACCCTCTCCTGCGGGGGGGAGATTAGTTAGCTGAAGAGATTTGTAAAGCTGGAGCTGGATTTAAAAAAAAAAAAAAAAAGGGAGGAAAAAAAGATTGATAAAAGCTGAAACTCAAATTTGTATTAATATTAATTCTTCAAACTAAGCGTTCAAACGTGTTCAGGAAACGAGCTAGAAGTGATTTTTCCTCACGTTGACACTAAAATAAATTAGATTTACAGTTATTTAAACTGATCATTTTAGAGGCTAAACTTCAGAACTCTTTCAGTCTAAGACCAGTGCCAGATTTGTAAAGTTAAGAATATTTTTTGAGTTAATTGTTCTTAATTTTTTTTTTTTTAAAGCAAATCATTAAATCATTAGATCTTATAGATTCTGAAGAAGATTTTTTTGAAGAATGTCAGTCTATCTTAACTTTATTTCTTAAGCATGAAGTTAGCACTTTTGTAAATCCAACCCCTGGTCGGCTGGTTCTAGCTTTTAGCCTAGCACAGATACCCGCTCACCTTCTCTGGCCTTCAGTATATCTAATATTTAGAAATGGATAATGACCCCGGAAGGGGCTTAATATGTCAAATTATATTATAAAATATGAATGCAATATGAAATATCGCTAATATAATGTGCTTAATATGCTCAAGAAAACGTAGTCTATCCCCCCCCCCATGTATTTTAATGCAAACCCAGTGTTTTCAGTTTACGGTACAATATATGTAAAATCTAATTGTGTAAATAATAGAAGGGTGAAATTTGAGATTTAACTGAGATTTGAGCTCTTTCTGATGAAATGTAGGGTCTGAGAGCTTCACTTCTGCTTAAGTGATGAGGGAGAAGGTGACTGACATCTAGTGGGGAAGAGATGCGTGGAGAGAGACACACACAGCAGAGTCAAGTATATCGAAATGAAGAGTGAGAGAGTGTGAGAGAGTGAGAGAGAGACTTCAACCGTTAAACATGAATTTGAAGCAAGGACTTAAATCCTGACCTTCTGTGACCTTTTGTGTTTGTATTCCGAGAGAATAAATCAATGATGTTTGCTTTGCTGTGCCTCCCACGTGCGCCGCAGCCCAAGCCTTTCCGCTTTCCGTTGCAGTTTGCTTCGCCATTTTGGTCTTGGGAGTTCCTCTTCCGTACTGCTTACTAGATTAAACCTATGTGCTGTTCAGTCTTTACCCGTGGTGGTGGGCTTACATTTCATTTTTTCATCTTTTTCGTATTCGTGTTCATGATCTAATGTGCGTGTGTGTGTATGTATGTCTTTGCTTCCAGGGTATCAGGCTGTCATGCCCAGTCAACCACCCAGCTACCAGAGCATGATGCCTGTGCAGCAGCAGCCTCCGAGCCAATCGCTGGTCGGCAGCCAGGCTGGGATGGCCGGTCATATTCAGGGTGTTATGGTGCAGTACCCGCCCGTGCCGCCCTATCAAGTAGGTGCTTTTCTTTTTTTTTTCTGTGTTGAAGCCCCGTTTTGTTTGCTTGTGATCTAATTTAGCTGCAGCTGGATTGACAAATGGCAGCAATGGTGGTCTGAAAAAGGATGTGCATGTCGCAGAGTGAGAGAATATATATTGTGTGTGTGTGTCCAGGTGTCTGTGCCGCAGGGGTCTCAAAGTGTTCCTCAGCCGGCCTATCAGCAGCAGATTGTCCTGCAGGGACAGACCAATCATACGCCAGTTCCTTCTGCCAGCATGCAGGTCTACTACAGCGTCCTGCCCCCAGGGCAGCACTCCACTGTTAGGTAACAGACACATGCATAAAGACACACATACGCGCGCACACATACACAATTACCCTGCCTTAGGCCGACGCACACCCATGCAGACCTTAGGGAATGTGTTTGTGTGTTTACTATAATTCTCATTCATATACTAATGTAATAACTGACGTTTACACACACTTGCTAGTTAGCAGTTTAAGAATTTGGGCAGAATCTTTGAAATGTGAGGCTGAATTGTAGAATTCCAACCCCTTTTTTGCTTTAATGATTGCATGGACTCTAAATTTTTGAGCAAAAGAAACCCTCACAAATTGTGAATATGCGCCTAAGTGGGAGAAAATAAATAAATAAATAAACTAAATGTCGTGATTACACATTAATATTTACCTGAAAAACAGTGCAGAGGCACATTATGAAAAGGCATTTAGCTCAGCAGTGTTTTTCCTTGTAAAACTCCAGATCACATTAGCACAGATGCAGGTTAATATAAATACAGTGTACATATTATATATACAGTTATTATATACACAGTATACTGTGTGTGTGTGTGTGTGTGTGTATGCCAAACTATACCTAAAATTTAATACTGCTGGTTAATCGAAAAGGACAGTTCCCACTGTTCTCATTTTCCATGACCTATCTACCAGAGGCAGATATTGTTTTTCACTCCAGTCTTGGATACACAGAGTGTATAATACCATGTGTATAATACCATGTGTATAACATGTTGGACCAATGATTTCAGGTGAAATCTGGTAAAAACAATTCCTGTATATGTTTGTCACAATATTTATTGCAGTGTCGATACCGTGTGTGTCTGTATGTGTGTTTTAGCTCGACTGTGGGCTTTCTGCCTCATCCGGGTTCAGAACAGATGCAGTTCCCCAGGGCCTCCTCCCCCTGCAGCTCTCAGCCAGTCCCGGGCCAACAATGCACAGGTATGGCAGCTTTTAAAGCCAATTTCTAGCCAGCAAGTCACAGTGCGGCCAGTGAAACAATAACGCGAGGTTGCAGTGAAACAGTGAAAAATGTCACATTTTAAAAGGCCCAAATCAGCAAAGTAGCAGGTGTGGTGAAAAACCGAACATGCATTTTAGGCATTTACACTCTCATTATAGGGAGTGCACATATTTAAGGTATTTATTAAGCATTTTGTGATAAATGTGGTGTTTTGTCATGCAAATTTAATGATAAATTTATGAAACAAAATTAAATCAATTTAAATGTTTACAGCCTCATTTTTGAAAGGCCCTGTATTTTCTCATAGCTAGCACCAACAATCCTTCCTTATTCTTCACTATTGCTGAATGGAGAGAGAGATTTTTATAGTACTGTGTATCATGATGAGGATAAACATTGTGAGTTTGTATTTGAAAGGGTTTTAGATGAGGTAGTTTTTTTTTTACACATCGCCTTAAAACTGAGTGTGAGTATCGGGAGTATCAGGTTTGTTATAAGTTTTGAACTTGAGAGACGAGTACGATGACTACACACTTTGACCTTTCCCTGTTTATTAAACAGCCTTAATTGGAGTTCTCTGTGCAGCGAGCGCATGTGTATGTGCGCGGTCCGCGCATGCGTCGGCTTTGTTCAAGCAGCACTTTAATTGGGCAGTGGTGCTGTCCTGTCCTTGCAGACGACCTGCAGTGCGTGTGTGTATGTGTGCGTGCGCGCCTGTGTTTGTGCGTGCGCTCCCTTTCAGTCTCTCCAAGCAACCCGCTCTGTCCTTGCCAGTAAATAACTGATGCGTCAATATTGCATTTACTATGCAAATATTACATTTAATTGGCTGTTAATTCTGCTTTACAGGTTAATGGTGATCTTCATTAACTTAAGAGATTCGTGTATTGCTTTTTTCCTGTTTATAATGAGAGACTTTACTTTGAATAGATATATTTAAATAATAGTCTGATTGGAACGTGTGCTGCCTGTGGAGGTTTTTTCAAGGGACATTATATCCATTCTGATTTGTTTTTAAGCAGTCCCTCCTACCACAGTCTTTTCTACAGTTGTACGCATTTGACACCTCGCCCATCTGCGGAGTTTAACATATTGGAAAAAACTAAAGCATAGTGTGCGTATTTGTATATGTATATAGTAGAAATGAGGTGTAACTTCACATGAGGGGCAGAGATAGTACACTTGAATAACATGAGTGGAATGAGATGTAAATTGTTTTGAATGTTAATGATCATTAATGGTGTTAACGGCCATTTAGACATGTCATTTAGAAATAAACTCAAGTAATCCTCGGTTTAGAGTGAACAGCTTAATGAACTGTTACCCATTGGCTTTTAATAGCAAGCGACACAGACAATAACTTCAGTCCATCTGTGCGAATTCACTCTGCTGTGATTTGTAGGTGTGCATCCACCACCCCCTAGTGGCGGCATGCTGATGATGCAACTGAGCGTCCCTCCCAGCCAGCAGCCTCGCGCTCCATCCCCTGCCCTGCAGTGGAAACACCACAAATACTACAGCCTGGACCACCAGCACCACCACGGCCCCAAACCTGCCGAGCTCGCCTCCCCGCTTGACGCCTCACAGGTAGGCTGACCCAACCCCTCCATCCTCCTACAGGTTTTTTGTCATTTAATTTGGGTATTTTTGTCACAAAACACTGCAACCGTTCTCTTTCTACAGAGTAGTCCACAGCTGGCTAGCCCCTCCCCTTCCCCCGCCCACTCTCCTACTCCGGTCCACCTAGCCAATCTAAAGGGTATCCGTCCTGGCCTCGCCTCCCTTCCTATCATGCCTCAGTTCTCTCGTCCCTTCCTCCCAGGCCAAGGTGAGTGTTTTGGCTCACGTTATGTACATGTGCAGTGTGTTAGTTACTATTATTTATAGGTTATTATTATAGGTTAGGGGTGTAGCGATTCACAAAACCAATGCAGTGCAGTTGTACTTTTGTGTCTGTGTGTACTTGTTTCATATTATACACAGATTCATTTGGATAGGAAAAATTTAAAAAGAAATAAAGTTCTCCAGATATTTAAGCATGTAAGTGCATACACCTCCCTGCCCACTCTGATAGGCTACACTAAGATGCCTCAGTTAGCTAAATGAATCCACCTCGGGAGAGACATATTAGCGACATACACTTATACATTATAATTTAGATGTATTACTGTACAGTACAGAGAATACAACACTACGCTGGGTTATATATTGAATTATTTGTGTGTCTCTACAGGTGATGGCAGGTATCCTTTGCTTGGACAGCCTCTTCAGTACAACCCTCCCATCAGACCTCCACTAATGCACGGCTCTCATATGGTCAATCACCACCACCACCACCATCACCACCACCAGGTTAAACACACATGCACAATGTACACACCTACACACACACACTTATCTTTCCACTCCACTAATGCATACTTCATACTACGGTCAAACAGAATGGATTTTTTTTTAGCACTACCTGATTAAACACATTTACACACCTTCATTTTGTGTCTTCTAATGCATGGATGTGGTATGTTTGTTTCATGGCTACCACCACCTCAAATACACACACACACAGCGTGGTGTCCCATTGTTGCTGATGCAAAGCAGTCATTACCAACTACCATTACCAACCCCATCATTAAGGCATGACTGACCAGTACTGACCAATTTATCTGCCCGTCTAAACAGACAAGCACACTTTCACACACTTTCTCACGCTCTCTGACCTCTTCTTTGCCCTTTGCCAGGCTTCAATGGGTATTCGTCATGGGGGGCGCGTCCGAAGACCCACAAAGAAATCACTGTCAACTGATATGAGTCCAGGAGAGATAGGTAATATAAAACCACAACCCATAGTATTTACACATAAGGCCCGCACCGGCTTGCTCTAATAGCATGCTTCCTGATGTCTTATTGTCTGTAGTTTCCATGCAAGATGATTCAGGAGACTGAGGGCCTTTCTAGAAATATATTAAATTTCGACACAATGTGCAAAATTATTTGCAAATTATTGTAATCTTATGTTTCCATACTGAACACTCTTACTGTTTGTGTTAATTATGCTTTTACCAGGTGCCGCTGTCTTAAAAATCTGCCAAAAAAAATGTTGAAATGCTACTAATATGAGATATAGAGAAATAAATATAAAAAATATAGAGAAATAGAGAGAGTTGCCTGTCAAAATGAAAATACTGTGTATGCATGTGTAGTAGTAGTAATAATAATAATTTGTAAGTAATAGTTCTTGTTGGAAAGTCTTGCCGATACAGAGTTGTTAACGATTCCTCCTCCTCTTCCTGTGCGGACAGTGACCAGCCGCGTTCTAGAAGTGACAGACCTGCCGGCCGGCATCAGTCGCGCAGAGGCAGACTCTTTGCTCGGAGAGCTGGGCAAAGCAGGAGCTTTCATCAAATGGCTGCCGGAGCCCCAGCCGCCTCAGCGCTCGGACAGCAGCGACACGAACTCTGAGCCCTCCAAAGTGCCCCCCCACGACCTGGCGTCCACCTACACCATCCTGGCCACGTTCCCCTCCAAATACGCAGCGCAGAGCGCACTGCTGAAACTGAACAGCTCCATCACCACGTTCAGACTGAAATCCAGCAAGAGACACGACGAGGCCCACACGCTCGAGAGAGCCAGCTCTCAGTGAGGCCACGCCCCTCCTCACACTCCCCGCCCAATCAATCGCCACCATTGCCTCGGGCACTCTTCCTGGCATCCTCACTCACTACTTTACTTTTCTTTTGTCTTTTTTTTTTTTTTTTTTTTTTAGTTTTCTTATTTTTGTTTTTGTTTTGTTTTTCTCTTTTTTTTTTTCTTTATGTTTGCACCACTGTGGTGAAATATGAACGGGTTTGATACTGTTGGGGTTTTCACTTGGGTTTGTTAATACTGGGACGAAAAACAAAGAAAAAAAGAGAAAAAAAAAAACGGAATGGTGTTGTAACTGTTTGAAACGGGCATAATTATCCAACTCTAAATGTTATTTAATCAAACCAAAAACAAATGAGACATGTTTTGCAATTTTGTAAAGACAGTATGATGCTTTACTACGAAGACAGCATGGTGATTGGTCATTATAGTTTTGTACTGCAGAACAGAAGCTTTGAGATGTTGATGACATTAACTACCCCCCATACACACACACACACACACCTCCAGCTGTTTCTGGACCACACGCACTGGCTTGCTCTTTGTCTTGTTTGTGACTCCTTTTATTTTTAGGGAGGGGGAAAAAGAAAAGGCCTGCTCAAAGTTGGTACGTCTGAAACCGCAAACAGGAGAGAGCTTCTACTTTGCGTGCCTTAACTGCACTATTGCTCTGTTGCAGGATAAATGCCAGCGCCAACAGAACGTCTTAACGGATACCACCAGTAAGAACCCGGAAAAAAATCAAATGAAAAAAGATAGTGCTGTCCTCCTTTTCTCTCCTACCAGTCTCATTTGTGTTCTGGCACAAAAGTGATCTTTGAAAGCAGGTCAGGCTGGGTCTGTGTTTTTATTTAATTTATAAGCAGATGATGGCAAGTTTTAAATCATCTTCACTCCAGCTCCTTCTGTCTCTCTTCCCCAGAGCCTTTAAATAAGGGGTTTTAAACCTGTAACTCAACAGAAGGGTCACTCAGAGATGGAAAATCTTACACCTCATCCCCACTGCCTCCTTTTTTTTTTGTTTGTTGCAAAATGTGTGGATTATGAACGGCTGTAAAATGTTTTTATTTCAGTTTGAAACAAATAAATGTTTACACCAAGACGCGTTAGTGTTTCCACTGGAGCATTCCAGTCTAAAGCTGGAGTTTTAATGGTTCTCATGTGATATCCTGTATCATGACACTGTATCCCTCAGCCTTATCGGATTGCTGGGGTTCACATTAGCTCATGTTTTCATTTTCCTTCACCCATTGGGAATCTCTGAAGTGCCCAACCCTTATATAAACCCTCCTCTCTCGCCGCACCTTCATGACAAACAACATCGTACTCACCACCGCCACCACCACTCTCTCTTGCCTTCCTCTCTATTGCTCACCTCAGCCGTGGGAGGGGTGGTCTCTGCTTCACTCACCCATTTCAAACCCGTCCTTTACTCAAGCCCAAAAAGCCTCCCGGCCCATCCTAGAAACCTATTGTTGGCCTACTCCAGTGGTCTCCAACCCTGCTGTAGATCATCATTATGCAGACTTCCAACAATCTAATTAAAAATTACTGGCCTCAGAAGTCAATGATTGGCAGATTCGGGTGTGGCGAGGTTGGTAATAAATAAAAGAAATAAATGAATAATAAAAATTAATATTGCAACAAATTGCATCCAATCTCAAAACTACTGTCTAAACTTCTCCGCTTTTCCTATTGTCAGACCGACATGAAAGATGGCGGCGAAGGTAACTTTAGTAAGTGACACTGCGCTAGCTAGCGGAGTAGTCAGTTTTCTAGGGATAGAAGGATAAATAGCATTGTTCTGTAGCAAGCTAAATGCACACAGATTACAGATTCAAATAATGTCCACAAAAATACCAGTAACAGCAGCTGCGCTGTTCAATAAAGAATTATTGACCATCCAGTACTAATTCGGCCTTCTCCACCATGTTAAAAGGTGGAAGGTCACCACAACTCAGGAGCTCCGGTATTTACCGCTAGAAAGTACAACTTGAGGGGGTGTTCATGTGCAACCCCGAAAGTCAGGAACTTCCATTTACCACAATACTGCTAGCATGTGATTGCAGCATTCCTGCTTTATTTCCAATTAACTTGTTGATGAGTGATGTTTAAGGCCTGGTAATATCCACGATATGCTCGAAACATGCCATAGGGAATCATTTTGCTGAGTATGAAAAACCGGTCAATTGGAAAAGAGCCCTTTACATGGCTTTCTTTAAACATTAAAAGTGTTCTTTGTAGAACATTTGTTTTAGGAGTGTATGATAGCCTCTTAGATTTGGGTTGAGTTGAAACCTCCAGGAAGTTACCTCTAAGGAAGGAGGAGGAGGAGGGGGAGGGGGGAGGGGGGTGGTGTTGAGAACACTAGCCTAGTCATTTATCTCTAGACTATAGGAAATTATGGCCCAGCTGTAGTACAACTCTTACCTCTGTTACCAAACGCAGAGAAACATCAGTTCTATCTTTATTCAGCTCAATATGGAGACCAGAGGTCATTTCCCCCACATGTAGATAAAAATGGAGCCAAACAGTGATATGATGGTGGCTCTGTGGTTGGAGCACAGGGGTAACCCCTGCATCCACTGAGCTTAACTGGGACTATGTTGTCCAAGCATAATTACAATAAAGGTATCTAACTAGCTAGCTACTCAAACCTAGGTGTCTATAGAGCCTGCTATTAAGCTAGCTAGCTATCTTGCTAACTTTAGCGTTTAGCTTGTCTTTCCCCGATGCTCAAACTTGTTCTCTGTATAAATAAATAAATATGTAGGTTTTAATGTATTTGTTTAGCTTCTTATTTCCAGAATCTAGACATTAAGCCCCCCTCCCTCCCTCCCCCAAGTTCAATGAGGACGCCATTGAGCGCCATCTACTGTGGATAAGTCCGCGTTTGCTCTGTAATCCGAAAGTGAAACGAAAGCGTTGCATTGTGGGGGTTGTTGTTCTCCGCTAAGTCCGTGCTCGCCCTCTCTATCAACCACAGGACTACAAATCCCAGGCTTGTGTTGGCTTCTCATTGGTGCGTTAGAGGAATCGATTACATTTAAACGAGGCACTGAGGCAAAACAGGGTGAGGGGGAAAAAGGGGGGAAAAAAGGGGGGAAAAAGGCCGTGTACTGTATTTTGGTAAGGAAAAGTTTATAGCTAGTTTCTGGAAGCTACGCTAACGTTCACTAGGGCTACTCTGGCGGTCGAAGTGCGGGTTTTAACGCGGTAAATGCTAGCTGGCTAAGCTAAACGAAGCTAAAGGAGTAACAGCTGTTTTTCTCCGGAGCTCGGAGCTCTTCTTACATTAAGCACATTAGTTAGTTAGTTAGTTAGTGGAGTGTTGAGCTTCGTTCACACGGCAGGCAGCACTAGCCCCACTGTTATTCCCTCAGTTAGCTCTCAGGCTGTGTGTACAGTTTGGTTGCTATAGTAACCCGCCCGCTTTCAGCGTTCAGACCAGAGCATGTAGCGCTAGCAGTGTATCCCCAGACCTTCCAGGTTTCCATAAAAAAAAAAAAAAAAAGCATGGCATGGCAGTATATTGGGGCCCTCTGGAGGCTAATGGCATCATGCCCAACGCCAGTAATGAGGGTTTAAGGGTTTAAAGACCCCAGCAGAGAGAAACCGTGTCCCCTGAAGTGATGGAGTTGGGGGACGAGTTGGGGGATGAGTTAGAGGGGTGTTTATGTCCCAGAACTAACCATCTAACATCTCTTCAATGCTCATGTGGCAATCCATTTTTTTTTCCAGGAAAGCATGTTTGAATGAGCATGCGTCCACAAACTTTTGGACATATAGTGCATTAGACCTCTAATATGTAGGTATGTCAGGCGTTCAGACTGAGTTGCATATCAAGCCACTTACAAAGAAATTGATCGAGCAAATTGTACCTTGTAGTTTGCTGTATTTAAACATTTTGAATAAAAACAGGTCTAATCGTACTTTTGCTGCTAATGCTCTGATTTGTGCTGACGCAGCCCCAGAACCCGGGTTTGCTGACCGAGCATCAGCATAAATGCTCCAGTGATGAGTGATTCACCTGTGATGAACAGCAAAGGCTCCCCCGACCGGTGCAGGACGGTAGTGGTCAGCGGCGTTCCTGACGTGCTGCCCAGCTCACGGATGAGCGACAAGCTCACCATTCACTTTCAGAGTGCGAGAAGCCATGGAGGAGACGTGGAGGAGGTGGAGTATCCCACTCATCTTAAAGGAGTGGCCTTCGTCACCTTTGAGAGCTGGAGAGGTCAGTACTTCGAGGCACATTGTGCAGGGTTGCAACAAAATAATTGGCTGGTCCAGTACCCTAGTCATGGAATCATCCACCATGCCCATCTAACTCTAAAATTCATCTGCTAAAACATATATACTTGAGTCTATACCTCCACTACCACTTCTAAAGAGTAATTTGGTTGACACAGGACCCATACGTTACACTCTCTTGCCCAGGCATTTCTCCAGTATGTTTATACATATCACATTGGAAAATGGCCTCCCACCACAGTCGGGGGCATGAGCATTTGTCAGAGTATGCATAATAAAAGAGCACATTTCCTCTTTTACATCACAGATTGCAAGTGAAAAACGTATTATCAGTGTTGTTGAAATCACTAGCGTTAGCACATTATGCTAACAAACGTGTATGTGAATGTTTCTGTTTTCAGATGCAGACAAGGTGGTTAAGTGCAACCAGGTGCTGAAAGATCGAGAGTTTCAAGAAGAATATCCCCTCACAGTGTACATGTATACTCCAGAGGTAGGTGTGGACATTCATGCTGCTTTTCATACCATAGATCTGTTCCAAAGTGCACTAGACCCCATGTCGAGTGGGAAATTGGCCTGTTTAAAGAGATTAGAATATCAGTTAACTGGCAGAAGACCAACTTTCCATTTACCCGTAAAGCGTGCGGTTGTGTGCAGTCCCCTGTCACAGTTAAGTGATATTCAAATGCTTTCTTAACCGTCTAAGTGCTGTTTTCCACATTGCTGAGATAACCTTGAATGACTTGCATCATGTGAAGCAAGTGGGTAATTCCCATGGGTGCTGTTTTGCGTTGAGTCAGGCTTGACTGAAGGCCCTCTCTCCCCCTAATACAGCTTTTCTGCTTTTCTATTTTCCGCCTGAAAGCAAAGGAGAACAGTATTCTTTTATAAATAAATTATATATGTATATATAAAGTAACTATAGGGACGTCTGTGCACTGGTGGGGTTATTCTTTGGTATTAGGACCAGCAGTCCATCAGCGTTTTAAGGGCTAAACGGTTTACTTATTTACTGTCCATCATCAAGGTTTGGTCGATAAAGAAAATACCCCATACACATTCATTTTCCATCTCTAAAAACGATGGCTAAATGTGGCTCCTTAAAACAGTCTACACTTTGCAGTGTGGCCACATGGTGGTGTTGAATAGCTTTCTGCAGTGCCTGCTGATGGTGATAATAAGTAGGTTAGAATAGACTTTCTGGAGCAGATATAAATTAACCTATTGGCACCATGTGTAATGCCAGATGCTAGATGTGTTTGCTAGAGGGGTATAAAGGCCCCCAGCATTGAGTTGTGGAGCAGTGGAACTGTGTCCTCTGGAATGATGATGGTGCTTCATCCAGTATTTTTGTGGTGAGTTGGGGAATTGGGAATGATGTAGGGTGTTGATCATCCAGTATCCAGGACCTCACTAATGCTTTTGTGGTTAAATGCAATCAGATCCTCACAGCAGTGCTCTAAAATCTAGTAGAAAGCCTACCCTGGACAGAAGGGACAGTTGCTCCTTTTTTAATACCCTTGATTTCACAAGAAACAATAAATGAGCAGGCAGGTGTCCCGATACTTTTGTCCATATAGTTTACATCTCATTTACCACAAAAAGAAACAAGTCTTATAGAACCAAAATATTATATACTATATATAATATGACATCATTCAGAGAACCCTTTTTAAGGGTGTGATAATGAAAACGTGTGGAAGGTAATTTCACAGTCGATGCCCTGCAGTTCACTTGTTTTCAAAAATCGTAGCCACACTTGAAAATAGACACCCACGCTGGGCAGCAGAATCAGGCAAATCTGATCTTGTATATCTGATCACGTGTCTTTCACCCTGGCTTTCGTAGGTCGCCTTGTACGCTTTTGCGGATGTGGACTTGTCACTCTACCCAGACCTCTCCACCTTAATTGCGAGCCTGAGGTCCACCCACGGGTCAGTGCGCATCCAGCCTGACCTGACCAAAGCCGGATTCATCTCGGCAGAAGGTCCGTTTTCTGCCCTCCGAGAGCTGCGGAAAGACCTTCTTAGTCGAGCCCCAAACAGAGACATATCGGACAAGGCCTCGAGCTTGTTCAAGGCCTCAAGCCCGGACAAGGCCAGACAGTCTGCGGTGGATGGAACTGATATTGTGAAGTTGTGGCTCGACACACACACTTACAAGTACTTCCAGATGGTGCAGAGAAAAGACTGGGACAGATGTGTGAGCAGGTATGATGTGATCGCTCAGGCAGTCAGCACAGGCGAAGTTACCGAAGTAGAGCTGCACGGAGATAAATCTGTGCTGTCGGCTGCACAAACAGAGTTGCAGAAGCTAGTGGCTGAAAGACAAGGCACGTTACGCACTCAGCAAATAGACTGCAGTAGTTCTGATCTGGCTACTAGAACGAGGTTGTTACAGGCTTGTGAGAGAGTGCAAAGTATATATAAGGATGTATGTTACGCTCCTACAGATTCTTATATTGAGGTCATTGGCCCCTCTGTCTCCAGCCACCTGTTCTGTGGGATGGTGAAGATAGTGACTGATGGTGCACGGATTTGAGCCTGTAGGCTGTAGTGAATGTAGTAAAACACTGACACGCACTAAAAAAAAAACAATAAAAATCCCAAAAGCTGTTCATTTGGCCAAGTTGAAATTAGTCAACTTGCGTGTTTATGGTGGTAGTAACTTCAGGCTCCTGCAGATGGCACTGCATAAGAATGACTCGGCTAAAAATACCTGTGAGGTATGGTGGGATGCATAGATTAAGTAGAGCTGGTACAGTGCAGTGAGTGTCTCGTTGTATGTTAATGATTGGCTAAAAGGAGTGGTTGCATTTGGGCGTGCCAAAGGCCATAGTGAGAAGGATGCAGCTAAATCTGCAGGTGTATGGAAGTGTACGGTCATGCAGGTCTACCAGCAGTAGCAAAAATCCCATTGTACAGGACCGTCTCGTTAGAATTGTGGCCGAAAGACGAGACCGCCAGACATGGACCATCAGCGTGTGAATGAAAATCGCTTCGCTTCCAGGCAAGAACTTCTTCTAGAAGTCAGCGCAGGTCCTTCACCACCAATTTCTGATAGAATACTCATGAACATATGGAGCTCAGTGACATGCAAGAGGCCTTTGCTCAGGTCTGCTCAAGAATGATGGGAATAAGGAGAATTTTCTGATTTCTGCCACTGCTGGTAGACCTGTATGACTGTACGCTTCGATACACCTGCAGATTCAGCTTCTATCTTCACACTGTGGCCTTTAACACCCCCAAATGCAATCTCTCCTTTCTGCCAATCATTTACATCTGCTTTGTGACCCCTGTTCCACACATCCAACGAGACTGCACTGCACTGCACTGTACCAGCTCCTACTCAATCTATGAATCCCATCACACACCCTGCAGGTATTTATAGCCTGATCATCCTCGTGCAGTGCCATCCACAGGAGCCTGAAGTTACTACCACCTTAACTCGCTAATTGGCACCGCTCAACACAGTGTCTAATTGGCATAAATAAATACTTTCAATAAAGATAAGTTAAAAATATAATATTAATAAAGTAATTCCGGGCTCTTTCTGGAGAAATGTGTTGAATCTGTGGTGGTTTAATGCCTCTAAAACAGGGATGCCTAAACGTTTTACCACACTTTAATGGAATTTATAGTTTAATGGCATTCCCTGGCCAGATTACACATGAATTTGATTTATAATAAGTGTAATTGAATTATTCTGCACATTCTAAATAATTACTGTTAAATTAATTTGTTTAATTTAACATTAAAACATGGTAATGTGGTGTGTGCAAAAATAATAACACATTAAACATGCCATGTTTCATTTTTCCCCCAACACATTAAATTCAGTACATAAACAGAAAATGTGCAGAAAATGTTTCCAGTAGAGAATTTGTCCACTTATTTTTACTAACCAACTAAAACGTGAACAAAATGTGTCAACACTACCATCATAACAAATGAGCTTTGTTTCTCTACAAACGACCAATTTCACACTAAACCGCCCGAATGACTTTATTTCAGCAGCTGAATTTTGCAAAAATGAAGCAGCTCAACCAAATAAGCCACAATGAAATGCATGGCTACAACGAAAAGAAGCGAGTAACTACAGATTAGCCCGATGTTATTTGTAATGTTGTACCCGCTGTTCGGGGTAGGTTTACTTTCATTAGCTTTTAGAAACATTAGCAAGTATTTATTAGTCAATATGAGATTTATAATTTCAATATGCAGCCTTATCACAGGTCATGCCAGTTAAATGAAGTGCAAATCTTCTTTATTTTTGCTACTTCTTCCTTTTTTTAAACTGGGGAAAGTCCAGGTGGCAGGGTGGAGGGGTCTCATTTTCCATTGGTTAAATTGCATCTGTTCTGTTACTGCTCTGCTGGCAGTGTATGTTAAACGCTGGCGTTTTGTTCATTTCCATTTCGTCCTAAATAGCAAACAGAAACAGAATAACAGGGTGTTATTGATCTTTATCAGATTTGGCAAAGTATTTATAGTGATAGCAGGAAAAGGCTGTGCTTCCTAGTGAATCCACTAGATGGCGCTCTGAGCCAAGGGGCATTGATCAACTACATCCAACCAAACCAGTATAAGCAGACTGTGCACTAAGACTACTGTTTTTTGTGAAGTAGATGCTGGGTACTGTTAAATGCTGTAGCTTATTTCAGTACTAGCTTGGGTTTCTTTCTCTACATGACTTGTATCCTATATCTAAAGCTATTAGTCCATAGCTGCAGTTGATCTAATGCTGGATTGCTGTTATTTCTTAACTGAGAGAATGACTTGTAGACTTGTAAGCACTGATGCTGCTGAGGGCATGAATAAAACAGCAGTGTGAACTGTCGGGAGTGTTGAAATTAATTTGGAATTCCACCACTTTTTTGAAGTGGTTATAAATGTGTTTTCCGATACAAAGTCCGATACAGATTCCTAACCGATACTTTTTTCAGTACCAACTTCTTTAAATCACACAATGAAAATGGGAGTGGCATAGCCAAAATCAAGTGTGCTGGGTGTATTTACTGACCTCTGAATTGCAGATTAAAGGTGCTAACTTTAAAAATGTGCATGTTGTTGCTGTCATACCAAAACCTTTTATCACCTTTTACAGGAGAAGGGGAAAACCTTTACTTTCAGTGGAAGTCAGTGTAGAAGGATTTTATTCCAGGTCATGTAGGAGCATTTCTATTGGTCCATTCATCATGAATTTTTGACACAATGTAAAGAACAACTGTCCGATTAAAATTATGTCAACAGCAACGGTATGGAATGTTCTTAGACAGCTAGTTGACAGTGCTGATTTATAGAACAAGCGTTCTTATTGGCTTACAGATGCTAAGACCATCTAGCTACTTACTTGCAACTTGCAACTCTCTCCCTAGCAAATCTAATGCCTCCTCCGACACACTGTTCAAACTGCCACCATTGCAATGTCACCGGGGAACCAACTCGCTCAGACGACGGCACCGGGTACCCAGCTCTGATGCATCAGCTAGCGCTGAAGTGATGTGGGGAGAGCGAGCCATCTACCCACCCAGAGAGGACAAGGCCAATTGTGCTCTCTCTGGTTCCGGCTGCTGATGACAGGCACCATGACCAGGATTTGAACAAGTGATCCTCGGGTCATAGTGGCAGCTCCGAAGTCCACTGGACCATTTGGATGCAGTATGGTATATTTTTATACTTTTTAAGTTATTCAGTCGATACCAAAAACGTACTGAATGTCCATGTCCAGTCCTTCTTGCATTTGGCAGCTGTTGTAGTTTTACTGTGTACTCAGGTGCTGTTGACTAAATATGTAAGTGTTGTTCTGCTGATTGCCTGTTTTTCTGCAGGGAAATTTGAATGTGTGTGTTTTTTGTTCTCCTTGTGGACCTGGGTTGCGTTGATTGAGTATTTGGGTACAGCAGTAGCTCCGGTCACAGCCTGCTGTGTTTTTTAATTTATGTGGTCATTTCTGCCCATTTTCCACTTAATTAAGTTCCTAGCTATTAGACAAATTCTAAAAAAACAAAGCCATTCGTCCTGCCCGGGAGATAAGCCTGCTATTAATGCGTCATTAAGACAGTCTCCAGTCGCAGATGTATGAGCCGTTCTGCTATCTCACACCAGCACATTCGGGCTGGCGCTCTTAATATAATAAACATGTCTAGCTGACAGGTTGGCCTAAAGTTTAAAGCAACTCTGTTAAGACTCTATTAACAGCGATTCTAAGGGCCTTTGACTGGCAGGGGGCCCTTAAAATCCTTGCCGGTGACCCTGCTTACAATAGTATACAGTACATGTCCTGTTCTATCTTAGATCATCTTGACACTAAGATCTTTTCAAAAACTGTCCCGTATGGTCTCATCAATGGGTCTCGGGCACCCATGGTCCTGTTGTCCTTCTTTGGAGCCTGCCTGCTGTACGGTCATCTGCCGGTCATCTAACTATCACAGTTTGATTTGTGTCAAAGTGGCTCACATTCTTACTCTTGGACATTTTTCCAGCTTTTTTTACACATCAGCTTCAAGAACTGACTGTTCACTTGATACCTAATACATAGACCACGGATATCCCACCCCATCCCACAAGACAATCAGTGTTGTTCACCTCACCCACCTGTTTTAATGTTCTGGCTGATCAGTGTAGGACTCAAAACCGTTACCAGCCCTTGTCTGAGGCATACCAATGATGAATGGACCAGTCTCACTGTTGCTTGTCAAGACATTTCTGGGATGTCCCATACTAGTTCTTCCTTGGACTGCCCTTTGGTCCAAAGAAGCGGTCTTTGAACAGCTTCATTTAAAATGGACACTTGCAGTGAGTGATACCGACCGACAAGGTTTGAATGAAGGACTGTTATGAGACGTCATTCAGGTGGGGTAGATTGAGGGAAATCAAGCGCCACCCTTTCAGTCCAGTCAGGCCATACGTATGTGCTGGTCTTCCTTGGTCAGAGAGAGAATGGGTTAGTATTGCAGTAGCTGAAAACCCACTTGTTTGTGTTGGTGGTTGATGCGGTGCGGTTGCTGAATTACAGCATGTGACTTGGACCATTCATTTCCAGTCTCTGTGTATGAGTCTGAGCATGTCTGTGAAGGGCCAGGGCGGAGTCTTTAAATCAGGCCGGAACAGCAAAGTCCACCGTTTGCTTTGTTAACTCTTTTTTTTTCTCTTTTCTTCCCCCCCCCCATTTCCCATCAAGTTCCCATAGGCTTAGAGGCATAGACAGGTATTTGGTACCAACAAGCCCTTCAATACAGGCTAAAGTCAGGCTAAAGTCAGACACAACAGCTGGCTAAAAGATACAACACAAAGAGACTGTACACATAACAGTTCAAACGGATTAGAATCACTGCTTACACAAAAACACAATTGTAATATGCTAGCCCTGAGGATCTGTATAGGTTTCAAAGTAGTACTAGTAAATTAGTAAGCTGTAAATAAAGTAAAATTTACAGGTGTGTGAAAATGGCAAAGAGAGCTGATAAACACTGCAAACAACAGAGCAAAGTGAAAAGCATCAAGAACACATAGTTAACAATAACATTTAGATCTGGAATTCATCAGATTTCAAATACATCATTAGAAAAAAATACCCTAGCTAACATGCTAGCCAAAGCTAACGTGCTAATCACGACATAATACAACACACTGAACTGTTACAGTGCATTGTTTCTTTCCCCCTGCTGAAATCTGAAAATCCAGCTCAAGGCCAGCTTTAGCTGGTAGTTGGTTTTTAGATGGTCTAAGGTCAGAAGGTCTAACCATACCATAATCTGGTAAATTAGCCAGTTAACCGGCTCTTGACCAGCATGGTGTATGTTGCGTTTGATATTGGTCTGGCTTGCTCATGCTAGTCAACCCGCTTAGTCTTTCTTGGTCAAGCTGGTCAACCAGCATTGCCAAGTTCAGTCATCCTGGTGGCCTAGCTTAGTCAGGCCTAGTCAGGCCTAGTCTTAAGTCAGGCCTAGTTTAGTCTGGTCATGCTTGTTGACCAGTTAAACCGTCAAACTCAAACAAAGAGCTAAGCTGGTCCAACATCTTAACTAGCTTGACCAGCTTGAATAGCTGGGCAGGGCAGAGTATTGTATTGTATTGTGATTGGCATGTTCTCTTTGGCTAGTGTGTTAGCTTATGGCTAGTGCATTATTGGGGCTAATGTATTGGCTTGTGGCTAACTAGCGAGTGTTACACTGAGACAATATGAAGCACAGATTTTGTGTCGGTGTACTTTTGTAATGGTGAATGCTTTAACACTGAAAACTGAACCATTCTTTTATCGCACTGAAAAATGTACAGAATCGAGACCATCGTACTGAAATAGGTTCTGAATTATTACACAATATAAAAATATTGACTAAAGCGTCTAAACTTTTTCGATGGCTATTTTATAATAGCTTACATCATATGTCCAGTTGCTGAAAACTCCAGCTTAAGACTAGGTTTGCTGGTAGCTGGTTTCAGATGGGGGTTGAAAAGCTGGTCATACTGGTTAACCAGTGTGGTCATGGTCAAGCAAAAACATACCCTATGCTGGTAAACTAGCTAATTAAGCTTGCTGACCAGTTTAGCTTAAGTTTTCATTGAAGTTTGATGGACTAGCTGGTCTGTCAGCATGACCAACTTGACCAAGCTGGTTGCGTATCAATCCTCCCAGCACCTCTACTATCAATAAAAAATACCAACTAGCTCATTAGCTTGTTTACTCTACTCGAACGCTCGACTGCCCGAACACGACACGGATGTAACCCCTCTCATTCTTTCCTTGCCCTAAAATCCCCCCGAAACCAAAACACAAGCACCACACACAAACACACACAAAAGGGACAGACATTAGCATTAGGTTGAATGCAGAGTGTCTGGCAGGCAGGGAGGGGAGGTGGAGCAGCTGTGCTTGTTTGCTGGTGGGAAGGAGGCTGAATGCCAGTCATGTTCTTACATGCCCCGACATGCTCCAGAGAGCTGGATCTGATAGGGACGATATTACAGCCACTTGGTTTCCTGCAGGCTTACTGACTGCAGCCACAGAGCCAGCGGTTTCCACTCAAGGAGTTCCAACATTGTTTAGCTCTAGATAAGTTGCCCACACAGTGTTATTACAGTGGAGATGTCTGTATGAATGTAGCCTGGAATATTTTGGTCTGACATCACATTTTAAATGTGTTTACCAGCTGCTTGTAATGAACATTTGCATTGAGTGTTTTTATTAGCATATATTGCTATTGACTTTATTAATGTTTTCTGAGCATTATTTGCTTATGTTAACAATTATATGTGAACCAGACAAAAGCTAAAAACTGGCTAAAAAACCCTGACATTACCATGGCATAAACACGCAATGACTGGATGTAACAGACAATGATTTTATTGTCTATTCAAATATCAGTGTTGTTACTATTTTTGGTAACTATTCTGATAGATGTGATACTATTATAGCATCAGTTTATATTCTATGCTAATTTAAAGTCAGTAACTCGAACATTACAGTCTCGGTCATGATAACTACCTGTAATGGTAACATGAGATCCTCCATGACATGTGGATTGGTTATGTCACTGTTATGTAAGAGGGCTTTTTTATTAAAAAACACACAAAAAAAAGAGATTTCACACCCATTAATTTAATCTTCCTCTTGGTGGTTGTCTCACAGTGAGAGGTAGTCAGACTAAAGAGCATCCTCCATACGATGAGAAGTCTTAACCCACGGACTTAAATTCACTTAACTTCCCATAAGAAGCAAAATGAGTATCCCTCATTATAAATTAGTAAAGTTAATTGCCAGTTTTATTCACAGATTTATCAAAAACATGCTATCTTTGTATGGTTGTTTGACTGTTTTCCCCTCGTTGAATACAGCATGTAACCGCTCGGTTGAGTTGCCCAGTTAGGGTAAACAGCATTTAGAAGTAAACACTCACAATACAATAAAAACTGCACAATGTTATCGCCAATACCCTTGCTAGAGTAATTTGTGTGTGTTACCTTTAGATTGGCATATCTTTAAAGCCGTTTGCTCTTTACATAATTAGATTTCTGCCATATCCATCAAGCCTCATTGAAGAACACATCTGGAAAGATGGGTAGCTGTAAACATTAAAAACATAATTTTACTCTAGCATGGTTTTGAGGCTGTAATTGAAGGGATTGGCATAATTGTCCATGTTTTATTTACCACATTAAATGTCTATCCTAGGTCTTCTGTTGTATTACAGTAGCTGTTCTGCAATATTTGTTAGTAGCATGCCTAGAATTACCCTAACTGGGCGAGACACCAACAATCATGCCACTTTGAGAATGACTGAGATCATGTTTCCCCTTCGCCCCATTCAGATGGTCGATGTAAATATTACCTGAAGCTGCTGACCCAGATCTGCATGCCTTAATGCACTGGACTGCTACTATGTGATTGGCCGATTAGATAACTGCATGAACGAGTAGATGTACAGGTCTTCCTGATATGTGAACGTGAGTACAAACATATGTGTATTTGTATTTATCGAGTCAATCTGTTTTAATTCCCAGAAGGTGTGCACATGCATGTACAGCCCAATTGCACTGTAGTCTGCAGTATTGAAATATTGGCTGGTCCTACACAGCAGCGTGACCCTGGCTGACCTTAAAGCAGCGCTATTTGACCTGTGACCTGTGACCTTGGTGCTGGGAGTCTTATACTCTCCTTGCTCCCCCACTCCCGGCTTTTCCGGTGCCTGAAGGCCATGAAGAACAAGGGACCTGCAGTTTACTATGCTAATCCCTCCAGTTCTGAGAATCCATATCTGAGACTTACACCTTGACACAACCTTGAAATTTTGCTTTCTGTCCGGTCTGGGATACTTGGAACCAATAGAGAACTGGGTTCTCCTCCAAACCTGTTTAAGAAAGTTGCAGACTGTGAAATTCAACACATTGTATTCAATATCTGCCAATGTTCTTACCTGAATTGTGCTGATTGAGGTACAAAAAGGTCCACAGTCACCGCATATGAAATTGCGGTGAAAGAAATTGAAATTGTGGTTGGTCCTAATAAAGCATAGACATAGGATATTATATTAAAGCCACAAATAATAATAATAATAATACATAGAGGCCACCAGATTCTATATTATACTAAATCATTTAATATGTTGTGGCCACACAACTCAATCTTTGTCTCATCTGAATATATATGTATTTCCTGTGGTTCAGCTGCAAACTTTAGTCAAGCCTGAAGGTGTTGTTTTTAGAGCAGGGCTTCTTTCTTGGACTACAGTCTCTCAGTCCATGGTGGTATAAAACTCACTTGACTGTAGACAGTGATACTGGTGTTCCAGCAGCTTTCAGTTCATGGCAGGCCTGTGCCTTGGTGGATCTTGTGTTGTTCCTGACTAATCCGAGCCAATTTCCTCTTATCTAAGGGGGGCAGTTTGGGTTTTCTTTCAGACCTTGGCAAAGCAGCTACACCTTCCATTAACACGTACTGATGTACAAGTGTTTGAACTGATGATCTTCACTCTGTGTAGTACTTTAAAAGGGTAATATACACTACAGTACCTAGTTAATCTCATCAGCCCTTTAGTAAAGTAAATCAGGTGAGCCGCTGATGGAACTGAACAAATGCACACAGCCGCTGCAGTCAACAGTTCTTCTAACTAGCATAAGCACTGTGCCTATGTTTATTTTTACATAGGGCAAAGAACACCCTTACAGAAGCTATGTAGCTATGTAGCTGTATACTGTATATACTCAGCCATATCAGAATAATAGGAACACTTACCTAATAATGGGAATAACCACCCATGCCTTGGCTGCCTAGCAACATTGTGGCATAGACTGTTTGGTGGCCGTGCTGAAACCTGGATGGACTCGTGTCTGTCTGACACTATTAATATCACCACTATTAACTATCTGTTGTATCTGCTTTGGTAATTTTTATCATTAATGTTTAAATAGTCTGGCCAGAGGAGGATGGGTCCCCCTTGTGAGTCTTGGTTCCTCCCAAGGTTTCTTCCTCCAGCTCTGAGGGAGTTTTTCCTTGCCACTGTCGCCGTTGGCTTGCCGTTGGCACCCCTTCATGTTATTTCTTCTTTCTTCTCTGTCTCTGTCCTTTATTAAGTACTAATTATGTAAATCTGCTTTGTGACGACAACAGTTGTGGAAGTCATCTCAGAATATTAGGACCACCCCTGGTTTGGAATAAGCTCTGGTCCTGGGACGTCATAGATAACATGTGACCGGGCTTGCTGCACAAATGAATAAGCGAGCACACCAGTCAGTTGTAGCAGAGTGCAAAATGATCACATGGACAAAAGATTTGATTTAACTGATGTCCAAAAAGGCATGAAAAAAGGGTACTAGGCGAAGGATGGTAGTATCTCGGTAACCGCTAAATTCCAGGGGGTTTTAGAGCTGCCTCCACAAAGACTTCCCAAGAATGAACTTCTCCCACATTGAGTGCCTCCCAGTGGCATAACAGTGGTGCTCCACGGGCCATTGACGCCAGAGGGGAACAACGACTTTGGCGAGTGGTACAGAGCTATCTCACTATGATGTCTCACTAGTGTCATTGGAGTGGTTATTCCCACTATCAGGCAGTTGGTCATAATATTCCATCATATGACTGTGTATAATAAGTCAAGAAATTTCTTAGAAATAACATGAATTGATAACACTTCTGTTTCCATGCGTAGTTGGAATACTTGTGAATACTGTTTTTTTTTTTGTAGCAGTTGGAATATGAAAAGTCATCTTTTTATGCAGCATAACTATAAAATATGACTGTAAGCAGTGCCTTATGCTGTCCACCAAAGGCTTTGCCAACCCCCTCATTCTAACCCTTCACGTTGCCGTGGTAACGGGATGGAAACTGTCCAGGCTGCCCGGGGGGGGGGAGGGAGGGAGGGGGGGGTGCAGTGGGGTTTAAAAGAGTGTTGTGTGGAGTGCAGTGGGGTTACAATAACCTCTGGCCCAACCACACACACACACACACACACACACACACACACACACACACACACAGACACGCGCACACACTGCAGCCTTTGGAACTCTCCTGTTGGCGGCTACTCTGTGTTAGCTGAAAGGCTTTCATCAGTCTCAAGGTTTCGGCCTTTTCATACCTACCTCTCGCCTCTCTTCATTGCTCTCATAGAGACACACGCATGCACACACACACACACACACACACACACACACACACACACACACACACACACATACACTCTCTCTCTTTCACTCTGTAGTGTCGCCGCCTTGCTGAAGGGCCAAGGCTGTAATTTGAATGGTTCTAATTGGTTTTGTCATTTACCCAGACCAGACTAGGCCTTTGTGTTTCATTCTCTCTCTCTTTCGCTCTCTCTCTCACACACAGACACACACACGCTCTATCTCGTCAGCCTCAGTCGTTGGTAATGGGTGTGGGCCTTCTTTGTGCACTCTGAGTGACTGTATGCATTGCACTTCTACAAATCTACAAAGCCGGAATATCTATCGGTTGACCCGAGTTCATTATTTGCACAAGAGCACTGTGAGTGGAATGAGGCCTGTGATTGCTTTGTGTCTCTGTAAAAGAAATCTGTTTATACAGCACACCTTGTAAAGGAGCACGGCAGATGTGACTGAGTGTCGTTTTGGGTGTAGACGACGCCACAAGGGAGGGAGATTAACATCTGTTTAGGTAACAGATGCATAGTGTTTGTGCACTATTCGTTTAACCGAATTATCTGTATTTTGTATGTGGGCCACTGTAGGTACTTTGTAGGTACTCACACTCTTTGGTAGTCTTAGCACTGACATAGCAGGGAAAAACTCCATCATCAGGCCAGCAGAAATGAACATCATCTTTCGATGCGATTTACAGGGTGTAATGACCAGCATGGCTAGCTTATGCTAATAATTTAGTAACTGTATCTGGTATTTTAATGTAAACAAGCTTAAATGTTGGGCTTGTAGTCAACTGTTATCTTTAGTAATAGTTTAGTAATATATCTGGTAACAAAAGATGGAATCATGAATCACCGATTAGCCACTGAGGTCATTTAAAATGGCTAGTTTTGCCTGACCTGTGAGAATTGAGACGCAATTATTATTATATATAAGACCCGGTGTTCTAAAATCTATACTATACCACACATGCCCCTACATTTGGCTAATGCAGCTCAACAGCGGTGTAGTGCAATAAATGTGATCTCAATATGGGATATCATATTACCCAGCATGCAACACAGTTCGGTTCCATTCATGTGTGGGAACTCTAGCGTTCCCGCTGCCAAGAGTTCGATCAGACATGCAGCCCATCCAGTGAAATAAAATTACAAATGGCATTTGTAGATAAGCTATTGGAGCCAGGGAGGACTTGTCTGCTGTGAGGCTGTAGAATATTTTCTCTCTGACTCTCAGCTGTTGCTATGGCTGCTGCTGCCGCCGCTACCGCAGTGGAGCCATCACCTCCGCCACGATTAGGTAAGTATCCATGCTGTTAAACGTGTTTATTCAGCCCACTTACAAATTCGAGTCAAGAAGCAGCTGCTGGAGATATTTATTCGGCTTCAAGGAAAGTGCAAAAATAACTCCAGTCCAACTGCACAGGGGAGAAAATGTAACATTAGCATAGCCTAAGGAGCGCAGTACTACACTAAACGCGGCCTTCACACTTCAAGACTCGTGTATTCACGTTGTTAGAAATGCATACCCTTCCACTCACTGACCACTTACTGACCTTACAGTTCCACTAACGAGTTCCAATCGGTTGTCATGCACAATTAATGTCTTAGGTTTATTCATCATTGGTCAGTTTCTGAGCACAGGTCAGAATGTCGGCATAATCAGACACCATTAGAAAGGTGATCTGGCAAAGCAGAACATTAATTAAACCCATAATAGAGTATTATGGTTGGTGGTATCAGTGACAACACATGGATGCTCAGTTGCCTGGAATTGGAGAGCAGACTCTTAGTGGAATTGGCTGCCAGCCCTTGGTCAACAGCATTGACCTTGGCATAGTAGAGGCATAGTAGGGTGTTTGTGGTGTGGGTAGAAGTTTATCAAGCCCAGTGACATGTGCATGGGCTTCCCTGGCATACAAGGCCAACCCAATGAAAAGATTACAAGTATTTTGCCACCTCTTGACAGACTCTCTCTTATTAATGCGGCAAAATATTTTTACTAGGGCAAATGACAGGTTAAACCTGTGCTCAGCACGGCTCAGTTAGACAACAATGGCCGCTGAAATTAAGAGGCTGAGTGTACACTGCTGTACTAACAAGATTATATTTGGGTCGTTTAAGCTGAAAAATGGGCCTCCATTTCAGTTCTGCTTTTGCTAGGTCAGATTGCCCTCACCATTTGCCTTTGGTGGAATCCAATCAGCATCTAAACAGCCATTGTTATATTACTTCAGGTGAAATTTGTTGGAAGGGTAGACTTCTAGAGCAGAGCTTACTCGGACATTATCGTGATTTTGTGCAACTTCAAACCCCCAAAAATGGCAGACCAGCTTTTCATAAGCAATAAATGACTTAAAAAATACTATGTTTGAACTGTAACAAACTCCCTCTGTCATACACAGCTGATTATGTTACTTTGCTCAACATAACATAACTCGCATCAACAAAACAAATGCACCAGTTTTGATTCTAACCAGAAACATTTATTTTATTTATTTATTTTGCTTTTTTTTTTTTTTTTTTTTTTTTTACAAATCCAAGGTTTGCGTGGTTAGCTACTTAGCTTTCTGAAGCTATCTTAGCTCAGGATGCTAATACTCGCCACTTAAGTTGTCGTTATTGGGTTCCATGCTTGTTTGAGGAACTTTGGGCTAAACGGAGAGATTTTTGCCTTGTGTTTGAAATACGATGTGTGCTAACACTGCAACATACTCAACTGACATCCCTGCTAAAACAAATCATCCCAGCCAGCACTAACTGGTCAAGCTAGTTAAGCTCTTGACCAGCATAGGGTTTTTTTTGTTGTTGTTTTTTTTAGTTGTTCAACGGTTTAGCTGGTCTTACAAAACATGGACAACCTGACCCAGCTAGCTAACTTGTAACTCGGTCCTGCAGATTTCTTCTGTACAACATCCGGAGAATTCGACCCTTCCTCTCCAGAGAGGTCTCCCAGGTGCTCGTTCAGTCTCTCGTCACTTCAAGACTTGACTACTGCAACTCTCTTCTGGCTGGTCTCTCTCTCTGCGCACCATCAGACCCCTGCAACTCATCCAGAATGCAGCGTCACGGGTCGTCTTCAATGTCCCTAAATTCAGCCATGTCTCTCCACTGCTACGTTCTCTCCACTGGCTTCCAGTAGCTGCCCGCATCAGATTCAAAACCCTGACGCTGGCCTACAAAGCCAAGAATGGACCAGCCCCTCCGTACCTGATGGCAATGGTCAAAAGCCGATCCGCACCAAGAGCCCTTCGAGCTTCAAGTACGGCTCGGCTCGACCCCCCATCCCTCAAAATCCACGGAAGACAAGCGTCCAGGCTTTTTTCTGTCCTGGCACCAAAGTGGTGGAACGAGCTGCCCCTGGGTGTCCGAACGGCCGAGTCGCTCGCTGTCTTCAAACGCAGACTGAAGACCCACCTCTTCAGAGAGTACTTGGACGAATAGTTCTATGGTCGCCTTATTGTATTTAGTAATGTCTAAGCTTAGAGGTATCTTTTGAATTATTAGTCTATTCTAACTAGCTAAGGCTTTTCTTGGGTAAATAGCAAAGCACTTTTATAAGTCGCTCTGGATAAGAGCGTATGCTAAATGCCGTAAATGTAGCTAACCAGTATGACCAAGCTTTGTTGATCAGCATGATCAGCCTGGCCAAACCAGCTTTACCAAAACTAGTTAACCAGCTGATTGACCAGCTAATCAGTCAAGAGCGAAGTGTTCACTAGCACAGGGTGTGTTTTAACCTGACTGACCAGCTTTTCAAGCACCTTGACCATGTAAGACCAGCTTAGGTCATCCAATTAAAAAGGTGGTCTTGAGCTGGTTATTGCAGCAGGGGTAAAACTGATCATCTGGATGTACTAAGATGTTCCACTGCAGTTGTTCCAACTAGTCGTTTTTAATTTTGAGTCTTTGTTTTTTTTGTTTTTTTTACTACAGTTAGAATTTCACTAAATCACAGTACTTTTAATTGAGTGTGGGTTTAGGCTGCTGTACCCACCTCTGCATGGGGCATTGCCATACATATAGAATGAAGTGTGTGTGTGTGTGTGTGTGTGTGTGTGTGTGTGTGTGTGTGTGTGTGTGTGTGCGCGCGCGTGTGTTTACTTGGCACTAGTGTGCTGTGCTAGATCTTTCAGCACAAAGTAAAACAAAAGTGTTAATGTTCCCTCCTCCCACAATTTATACATGTATGTGTGTGTGTATGTATATGTGTGTGTGTATGTATGTATGTGTGTGTGTGTGTGTGTATATATATATATATATATATATATATATGTGTATATATATATATATATATATATATATATATATATATATATATATATATATATATATATATAATTACACACACACACACACACACACAAACTCAGCATGTGTCTCCCCCATTAAAGAATTATATAGAGAATTAGCATACATGCCTGGTTTCACTCAGGTTCTCCTCTAAGGTTAGCCTCTCGTTACTCATGTAAGCTGCAGTCTAAACAGTGTGTTAGAGAACACACCAGTGCTAAATGATCTGCATTTAGCTACAGTACACAAACACACCTCTCAGATATGCAATGGCCATTAAAAGTTTGGGATCCTATGATGTCCGTCTAGTTTGCAGCAGTGTAAAAAAAATTCATACCTCGACTCATTAACAACTTCCTAATTCACAGGACTCCGCAGCCCTTAAGACAAACCTGTACGCTGGAGCAAATCTACAAGCTTTAGAACATTGTTTCCCACAGGGTGTGATAGCAAAAATCTCATTCATTTTCCTCATTGAGAAGCCCAGCTTGGGTGCCCTTAAATGTTGTTGTCCTCACATGGCATCCATCCATGCAAGCACACAGATAGCTCTCTTGGGTGCTGATTGGGGTTAATTACCTGTAAAGAAGTGGAACGGAAGCTAAAAGAGACTCAAGGCCACGATGCGCAGGAGGTGAGGAGTGTCTGTGCCATGCTGATTTGACATGGAGAACTGATTGGTGGAAACAGGAACCCCGTTTTCAACCCTAATTTGGAACGAATGGTCAATAATGCTGCAGTTCATCCATCCACCCAAGGAGAGCCTGTTTAGTACAGTAACCAAGAAATCCACTAAACACACACACACACACACACACACACACACACAGACTGTCAATTACACTCATATTTCTTTCTCTCCCCAAAGAACGGAGGAAAATAACAGCAATAAAACACACAAAACACCTGGGGCAGCAAATCTATCAAAATTGGAAAGAGTGGAAGGAAACGAGAACGAGAGACTGGGAGAGCGATTATGATGATGATGATGATGAAGATGATCCCTGGGCAAAGGAAAATTGGACTTTGACCACCTAGGCAATCACTGCAGTGTTGTAAGTACACAAACTCGAATCTCACTCCCATTCTCTCCCTACTCTTCTGTTTCTCACTCTCTCGCTCTGTGTATCAGTGTCCACAAGGCAGGGGAAGACTAGCCTATATGAAGACAGCCAAGAGGTTTCATCTGGCAGGCTCCACAGTGCAGACTGTTATTAAGAAATGGCTGTTCAGAGGAATTGTGGATGTCAAGATGAGATCCGCAAAAGACCATGATCAATACTCTCTGGGAGAACTGCTCATACGCTGGTAAGACAGGCAAATCAAGTCAAGTCAAGGGGCTTTTATTGTCATTCCATCTGAGTACAAGTACACAGTGGAGCAGCATTACGTTCCTCCAGGACCATAAGGCAACACGGAACACAAGCAATACAGTACAGAGTATTAGCACTACTGAAAGCTAAATAGGCCGCTACTATGTAGCATTAAATGTAGCGGCGAGCAGTGACTGGAAACTAGTGTCGCGTGTTTACACCATTCAGTGTTGAGGTAAACACACAGGCCCCCAGCACGGAAGCAGAGCAGGCTGAATGGATTTGTCTGGAGTGGAGATCCGTCATCCACGTTTCCGTCAACACAAAAACATAGCAGTGCTTGAAATCGCGCCGGGTAGCCCGCTGGATCCAGAGATAGCCCACCCTTGCACATACTTCGGCTTGTTTGCCGCCTGTCCGCCCCCATGGTGTCCCTTTTCTCGTCCGGCTGCTTCACGCAACTCCATGGTTCATAGCAAGCCTAGCGCGTGTAGCTCTTCATGCAGTCTGAAAGCAAAGCTTGTAGCTGATTCTTTATCTGTAGCAGGGTCTGATATTGGCAGAATTTACACTGTGCAATTCGGACTCCGGCATAATCATCGTGGAAGAGACATAATAAGGAAGTCTGAGGCTTTTAACCTTATTGGCTATGCAGTTTTGCCAGTGTGAGTGCACAGGCTCATTCAGAGTGACGTTCAGGGACTCGTTTCTTATTTGTGTTTTCTAGTTTAGCTGTTTAGAACACTACTGCAAAAACCTAGAATTCAGAGTTTAGAGTTATTAATGCCAGATTAAACGGCAGACATGGAGGCCAATCAGGGTCATTGCTGTAATGGTCACAATTCTAATAAATGAAGCAGATGTGCTGTTTGACAAAGTGCTACAGCACCAGCTACGCAGAAGAAGTCATATTTAGGCTATAAACAAACATGAATCCGGCCCAGGATTCCAATGGCCATTAGCTGTATGCATCTACATGCCCTTTTTTGTCCAGCAGATGAAACAGATACAGCGATGTAAACAAAAGGGCAGAGACGTATTTTAAACTGACCAGAGACTAGCTTTAGGCTTTGTCTTTGGTAGAAGAAAAAAAAAAAACACAACAATTTTCCTTCTCCTCCGAGCGTGGGCAGACAGGAATGTCCCACCCTTCTCCAGGCCCCAGCCTTGGGCCTGCAATAATAACTAATGATGCTAGCATGCTGACGCCATATGGAAAAACAGCAGATTGGAGCTTTATAGGAGATTCCAGGCGCAGTGGGCTTCAATAGAGCGAGGGGTGTGATAAACAGAGAACTCTTAACTGGCGTGCTTCACGTTGCATACTTCAGACACACCACAGTCACTGAGTGAAAGGCTTGTGTACTGAGACTTCTAGCGATAGCTACTTGCGATACATCTGTGGGGCTAAAAATAAGCTTAACATGCCTTAATGTAACACAACAGCAATCTTGGAACACAAAAAAAGTCAGTGAGAAATAAATAAATAAATTAAACTGCATGACGTTTTATGTGAAGGCAAATCCTCTCAATTACAACCCATTAAAAGGAGACAGCTAACCACAACTTTGGGACACCAAATCTTTAGAACAGTAATCCATGCTAAGCTGTTTATAATGAGTTTGAATGGAGGGCAAAAAAAACCACAATATTATGATATTATCCTTTTGTCTTTAGCTTACAAACTTGTTCTTTTGGTGCTAAAGGGGGAGAGAGGTTTGATGTTCCTTGTTCTTGTTGTTTCTGAGCCAAAACTAGCATTTCGCAAGGTATTTGCCATGCTAAGGTGTATTCTGTTGTGCGGCATTGTGTCCCTCAGTTTCAGTAAAAGCCTTTAGCCAAAAATCAAATTAACATGATTGATCACTGACCTTCCATCAGTCTAGACATGTGTGATATCTGACGTGTGCTTCTTTGGTTTACGAATAGAGGTGCTGGGCTAATGTTGCTAATAACCACTGGAATTAGACTTTTCTTTAGATTAGGCAGTGGGCCTCCAGGATGAGGAGTAGGGCTGGGGAACACTGCTGTAAGCAAGCTACCACTTGCCCATAGATTAGTCATAGTACTTTACTATGAAGCTATTATAATGCATATAGGCTTCAAAATGCACACAACCAAGGCCTTGCTTTTCACCAAAGGTTGTTTGAGGCAGTTTGCAAGTAAACTTTTGAAACCAGCACAGAGGAAACTCTATAGTTGCGGTGCTCCACTCCTGTTTTGTTATTCTAGCTTTAACGTGCACATTAAAAGGGGGCGTATTAATAAAATTCTCTTTACTCAGGCCTGAAATGGCAGAGACGTTTTTTTATTTGCATAAAAGCTTCTTTCAAAGTGGACGCCCTCCGTGTTTTTTTCCCTCTATAGAGCAGCCTGCCTGTGTTTTATTATTCATAAAGTATCATTGCAGACCATTAGCTGAGAAAGTCCTTAAGAGCGCTGTTATTTTTCCTGGATAAGAGTTTTTCAATGCACCTCCACCCTCACGCCTGCTCCGAATGCGTGACTGCAGAAATGGAAAGATGATTACGAGCTCGGTAATTAGTCTATAATCGAACAGCTTGACGCCTGAATAATGATCGACTTTGGGTGCAGAATTAATTGCTACTCTTGGGGAACATGGAATATCCAAATGATACCTTGGAAGAAATCAACACATTTTGTCAAAACACTCTTTGTCTGTGTTCTAGGGATTTACCACATGTGTCATCCTTAAATATGCAGTTTTACTGATATGGCTGACCGGTTTGAGCTGTTATATTTGTATATATATATAACACCCCAAACCGATTTGTGTATATATATATATAAATTTGTCAAATCTTTCCCTTTTTTCCCCAAATTATTTTTCTTCCCAATTTGTAGCTGCCAATTAATCCACCTGTTCGTAACTCCCCCGGGCTCAGCAGTGCTAGGAGAGAAAGACTTAACACATCTCCTCCAATGCATGCGGAGCATTGGGTCTCCAGCTCCACCACATCAGCTGACAGACAGTGCCGGCCAGCACTGCTTTAAGAGTGTTAAAGACCATGTAAAAAGATTTTAATCCAAGTCATTTTGCAGCATTTCTATTGGTCCATTCAGCATGACATTTTAGCAAAGTATGTAAAACAACTGATTGAAACCATTTCAGATGTTGAAAACTGCAAACTGCAAGGGTTTTACATGACATTAACAATATGCTAGCTTGGTATCACTTCACTAGAATCAATAAAACACCATCATCGAATTTCACATTTTCCAAATTTCAATGTAACTCAATCAAGTAAAATGTGGAGAAAAGTACCTTGGTGTTTTTCTGGTGAGTTTATGCAGCAGGAAGAGCATGATCCAGAGGGTAGGCAATGATGTTCGGGCAGTCAGAACCATGTAAATGAAGTACATCACATCACACCATTTTTACCAGGCTGTCAGACATGGTGACACATTTTATATGTATATACATTTAAAGACCATTGGCTATCCTAAGCGAAATGCATTAGCGTGGCATATCAGCAACAGCTGCTGGTTCCATGTTGAAAGAGCGAAATGACCAAATGATTGGCGCCACTCCAAGAATTACACAGTCAGCAGGAGGAATGTATTGGATATGTACTGAAACATGAACATCCTTGGTATTAATATGCTTTGGCAAAACCCTGCAGCAATGCACTTCATCTGTATCATGCTGCCTGCTTGATCTTCTTAAAGACTTCATGCACAGATGTCAGACAGACTGTGATGGTGGGTCAACAGTTCACTCTGCTGGGAGGCTCTTGTCCAGGGACACTGTGGTGAGATACAGTGCATACTGTAAACATGCCATAGAATGGAAAACCGTAGTTGGCATAGCTTAATAATGAGACTTCGGTACATGGATGTGACAAACCTTGAACCTCAAACCCTGTTGTATCTACAAATCCAGCAGAACCAAAACAGAGCTGTAAAACAAGCCAATTCCAAAAATACAAAATCGTGTTGACTTATTATATTATTATTATATTCCCCCAAAAAACATCCAGTCCACTAGAGAAAGCCTCTCAGGGCTAAACACAATGAGTTCATGTTGAGGAGAAGATGCAAAAAAAAAGCTAAAAGCTAATAGTAGACTGATCAGAGAAGGGAAAAGCAAGCGGATGCTAGGTGGATGGATGCTAGGTTTAAAGCTAACCCACTCGACCATCTACAATCTCTTCAGCTAGCACATTGTACCGAGAGGACTTTAAATAATTTGCGAATAAATCCAGTAAGACTTGTGAATAATTTGCGAATAATCAATGGCACAGCAGGTAGTGCGTGTGTCACATAGCTCCAGGGGCCTAGGCTTAGGGGTTAGATCCTTGCTCCAGAGTTTGGTGTCTTCTCCTTGCTTCGGCTGCCCCTACCTTGGCTTCCTTTCGCCTCCCAAAAAATCACATGGTAGGTGAATTGTCTATGCTAAATTGCCCCTAGGTGTGAGTGTGTGAGTGAAGGGTTGTGTGGAGTACCCTGAGATGGGCTGGCGCCTTGATCCTACAAGAAAATAGGTTTAACAGAAAACTAGTTCACCTCCACCTCCAGTGCAGTTCAGTTCTCTTCTAGCTTCTAATATTTAATAGAGAGTGAGAATCATGTAAAATTTACAGCGCTGACTGTAAAAAAACAGTGTGCTCTGAATCTGCATGACATGGGAATGGAATTCAGCATTGGTCACACATTGAGAACTGAGTCTGTATTGAGGATTGGCCGTAGTGTAGCCAATTTTCAAAGCCATTTCAGGAATTCTGTTGGCTGGTGATGCCTGAGAATCCTTTCAGCACATGAACCAAAACACTGAGCTGCCATCGCATGCTGCATTAAAATGCTGACTTTCTTAATTTGCTTATTGTAGTGCGCAGTGGAGGTGTGGGGTAAGAGGTATTAGGTCAGAGGGTGAGTTACGTGGAAGGCTGCGGCAGCCTGTTGCAACATGACCAGTTAAACACTTAATCGTTTTGTATAGCTCGCAGGCCTGGGTGAGTATCGGCAATATGGCATTCAGCAGACTGACTCCTATGATTCAGTGTTGAGCTGCATTGTGTGAGAAGCAGGACTCCTGTGGTTTTTCTCTTTCCTGAATCACGTTCTTGAATCTCTGAGGCCATCCTACAAGCTTACTGAGTCTGGCGATATGACTCAGTGTGTACACACATGCTTATTGGTCTCAGGGCAGAACATGATCATACTCATGTTGTTTTCAGTTGCATTTGGAGTCTATTTGTACAATGTGTTGTACATTGATATGACCGTATTAGCAATGTGAATTTGGACTTGATATTTGCAGTATGTCTGAGATATAGTGAATGGACATTTGGCTCAATCAACTGTCTTAATCGCAATTAAATTAAATTAATCAAATTTTTACTTTAAAATAAAAAGATTTACAATCATCTTGATGCTCCACTGACCTGTAGTAATGTGAGTAGCACTGCTATCATTGCTACTTCAGACTCAGCACGCTGCTACCTGCACTATGGAACTTTGGTGAAGCTAGCAGGTAAACACTTGTGAGAAATGTGTAATGCTGTGAAACCCCAGGCCTATTTCTGTAAAAGCCTGTTATATTACTGGACTTCCTCAGTCCATGATTCTTTCACTTCAGATGCCGCTTCTGTATCTCTCAGCTTGTAAAATGCATGTGGAAGGCGTGTCTTTTAGGAGTGACTTTGTGCTAATTCCACTTCCTTTCTGTAGGGGGAGCTACACACAGATAAGCCATACCATTAGTACTACTGCCCTACTGTTGATAAAGCCCCCCTTGTGATGCCATAACAGATCTGACTACTTGAGGCATGGACTCCACAAGACCTCTAAGTTGTGAGGTGGGGCTTCCATGGATGAGTGAGCCTTAGGTACCAGTTGCTTATGACACTGTTGCTGGTTCACTGGTTGCTCTTTCTTGGACAACTTTTGGTAGGTACTATCCACTGCACGTCAGAAAAAACCCACAAGACCTGCCTGATTTTGGTTTTGGAGATGTTCTGACCCAGTCGTCTAACCTTCACAGTTTGGCCATCTGTTCACTTGCTGCCCAATATATCCACTCCTTGACAGATGCCACTGTAGATGCAGATAATAAGTATTTTTGCTTTTCACCTGTCAATAGTGCTAATGTTATGGCTGATCAGTGCAGTTTGGAGTGTTTAGGGGCCAAATATATATCAGTAGTACAACAAGGCACCAGAGAAATACATTTTGAATCAGATATATATGAAAGTCGCCCAAATCGGAACTGCAAATGTCAGATTCAGTGTGTTCCTTGCCAGTCACACAGAAAATTACTGATTTTGATTCAAAAAAAAAAATACTGATCAGATTCTGCAAGCTTATTAGAGCTGCTGTAGCAAAGACCTTTCCTCATGACTAGTCAAGATTGAGGCAAGACCAAGCCTAAGGAGACTAAATCCAAGTGAAGATCAAGGTAAAGATCGAGTCTCAAAGGGGTCTGAGACCACGTAAAAATGTGAGAGAGGTTTAATCATGGCCGAATCCAAATGAGAATGATGAAAAAGATGGGATTTGGGCCATTTTTACCTGCTGTGTGGACTTAGCCTATAAAAAAAGCCTATATTTTCAGTACGTCTTGAAAAACTGCATGCAAGAACATAAAAGGACTGACTATGACCAATTAGAGAGAGACTGTGAAGAACAAACATTGTAATATATATGTAATATGTGATGCAAAATGTTGTGATGTTATACTGTTGCCTTATTACCCCTCCCCCTATCCGTTGTGCTCAGTGGTGTGGAGGGGGAGGAAAAACATGATGTTGTTGGCTAATATTATTTTCCCCTCCTGCTGGTGAACAGTGCTGTAATCCAAACTCATGACATTTTAGAGTCATTACAAGCAAACAGCATTACATTTTATGAAGAAAGATGGAGGCTCTGTGCTTTCTAAATGATATGATATGCTATGATGAATCATGCATGATATGACGAGACACGAATTTACAAGGTAGAGAAGGTCTATTTTGATTTCATGGTAAATCCAATACGCCACAGATATGTGTAGATGCACTGTCTGAGCTTTATGTTAACAAATGTCATAAAAACACCTTAGAGAAGTCTCTCCAGCCTTAAGTGTGGAGTAGAACTGGAAGGTCATGAGTGCTGTCACTCTTGTAGTGTGATGATTGATTCCACAGCAGTCAGACTAATCTTGAGATGGAGGAAACCTCTTCAAAGGGCCTTGCTGCAAGCCCATGGTCTCATTTTTTTTTTAGTGTCAGTCTGGGCGGCAGACGGAGATGCGACCACACCTGAAAGTTAATCTCTGCCTGATGAACGGCAGTATCAAAGCAGAGGATATGAAAACTGAGGGAATGAAGCAGAGGTTAGCTGTCTGATTACGGTGATGCATTACTGGAGCTGAAGTTGCGTTATAAAGGTAGAACTCAATTCTCCGTCCATTGACGTGTCTTTGGATATAACCTGCACTGGGTTAAGGCCACATTTCAGGATATCTCATACACCTTAGCAGGCAGTGGTAGGGAGGAGAAAATGGATCTCTTTGTTCCCACAGAACTTAGTGGTTGCTATGCTCTCTAACCGGAGTTTGGAGTGTTTAATATCCCAGGTCTTGCCTTAGGGAACAGGAATGCTGTATAAACTGATGAGCATACATACACATAGCCACGCTCAAAGAATATTGCTTATCCACTGCCAAAAGGCAAATGGAACATTTCATCTAATCTGTTCTATAGATTTTCCACAGCTGACACAAAGGACACAATCAAACATTTACGTATTTGAGAGACCTTTTTTAGGGCTGTAGCCGAGATCAAGTTCAAGACTATGACTGGTTGAGATCCAAGTCATAGTCTCAAAAAAGTCAAGACTGAATCCAAATGAGACCAAGTGAAGATTGAGTCCAAAGGAGAGAGCGAGAGAGACTGAGTCTAAATGAGAAACCAAGCCATTTCAGAGTCCAAATGAGAGAGAGACCAGATCAGGGTTGAATCCCAATGAGGTTGGGTCTAGACTGAGTCTAAATGAGAGACCAAGCCAAAGCCAAGTCCAAATGAGAATGAGGTTGAGTCAAGGCTGATTCCAAATTAGAGAGAGGCTACATTAAGGCTGAATCCCAATGAGAATGAGGTTGAGTCAAGGCTGAGTCCAAATGAAAGACCAAGCCAAAGCCAAGTCCAAATGAGAATACAGTTAAGTCAAGGCTGAGTCCGAATGAGAATGAGGTTGAGCCAAGACGAATGAATGAGACAAACTCAAAACTTGAAAGACTAACTACCTCATCATACAGCATCAATACCTGACCTTGCTTCTGAATGCAGTCAAATCCTCACAGAAATGTTGCAACAACTAGTGTAAATCCTTTCCCAAAGAGTAAAGGCTGTAACTGCAACAAAGTGTCTGCAAACTCCCAATTTACACCCTTTTTATTTCAGAAGCAGTGGTTGAGCAGGTATCTACAAGCATACGCATGGAGAGTTCCCACAGTGGGGTTGATGCTTTTGGTGGAGTAATCTGCTAGAGAGGAGGAGGGAAAAGCCTTGTTTGGATAATGTGTGTGGTATGCTTATAGGTTCCCAGGAAATGTCGGGGAGACGCTGAAGCGAGGACCGCGGATCATAAAGCCAGGATGAAAGACATTCTGCCTGTAGAGCTGCTATTAAAAGAGCCGAGACGTCGAGCTGAGCCTATACATCTGCTCTACAGTACATACTTCAGACTTACAGAGGCTATGGATGACAGAGGGAGGGGTGGGCCTGGAAACAAGACATAGGAGCTATGAGAGAGAGGATTGGAGTGAGGGAGGAATGAGGAACATACGAGGTACAAAAAGACTAGCATTAGATATGTTGCCAGTGGGTTCATTTTTACCTGCTCCAGAAAGTCCTATTCTATTGGCAGTACTTCTCTACAGGGACTAGACAAGCTGTGTATGCGCATTTGCACATCTGTATCAGCAATGGGTGCAATGTAAAGAAGCTCAATGCATTCATTAGAAGGGCTGTCCACAAACATTTGGACATATGGTGTGGTACCCAGCTAATTTTTTTCTAATATGTGTAGTAGGTTTATCAATGTGTGTAAGTGCACGCCTGTGTTTTACACCTGTGTAGTAAAGCACTGTAATCGAACCACAGCAACATCAAAACCATGGCCTGACCCCTTCTGACCCCTTTCGTCAGTGTGAAGTGACCTCAGTTATTACCACACACACACACACACACACATGCACTCACTCACAGTTCCCCCAAACCTGCTGAGGGTCTGAGAGCACTTATCTGGATCAAAGGCTGCATACCACCGTGAGCTCCTGGGGAGACACTCGCAGTTTGGTTTCCTCCACACACACTCTCTCTCTCTCTCTCACACACACACACACACACACACATTTGTTTTTGTACCCTCTCTGGATTTACACTACTACTACCAGTATCAGCAAGAAAGGGTCTAATTTAGTACTGAAAAGTGGGGACCCCTTTATAGCCTTTCCTTATCCCTTTGTTGCTGTTCCTCTAAAATGGGTACATGTAACTGATCTCTGTCCTGATTGGCTTCTTATGACCTCAGTGTGAATGAACAGTCATCAAATGAAACATAATTTTGTCTATGTGACATAAATAAAGATCCGGATGCGCTATATGTCTAAATGTTTGTGGACACCCCTTCTAATGAATGTATTCAGCTACTTTAGGTTGCACTGGTTGCTTACACAGAATTAAATGATGGAGATGGTGCTCCATCCAGTACTTTTGAGATGAGCTGGGGACTTGGGGATGAGGTGGGGTGGTGATCATCCAACGTCTTGACCTCACTAACGCTCTTGTTGCTGATTGCAATCAAATCCTCACAGCAATACTCCTACAAATTCAAGTAGAAAGCCTTCTTTCCTGGACAGTAGAGACAGTTACTCCAACAAAAGCGGGATCATATTTTCTTATTTAATACCCTTGATTTAAAAAGAAACAATGAATGAGCAGGTGTCCCAGTACTTTTGTCAATATATATAAAAAACATGTAATGCACAAAAACAGCCTCACACGCAGAACTCCATCCCCCTCCACTTAACATAGAGAGAAGGAGTCAGGGAGATTGATGAGATACAGGCTGGAAAATGGCCGTTTGTAGAAGGTGCCCCTACAGACGGAGTGTGATTAAGGAGGAGACAGAGAACAAGAGAGCAAGAGAGAGGAAAAAGAGAGAGGAAGTGAGAGCGAGTGTGGAGGTTTTCCTCTCTTCTCTTTTATCTGAGTGTGTGGCGTAATGCAGCCCCCCCCCCACCCACCCACCTCTGCGGCAGGCCGCTAATAGCCCACAGGCGCAGTTGGAGGAGTGGTCACGGCTATTAGTCTTAAACACTTTCCCCACAGGTTCAAATACGGCACCTCACCGGTGCTGCATTACCCCTAACAGTGTCCATTTCAGTCCAAGTCTAAATCCTTTAAAGCAGTAGTTTCACCCTAAACTCCACTCAGCTTCCGCTTACCTCCAGTCCATCAGCCAGGATGTGTTGGAGAGTGTCTGAAGTTTTCTTCCTTAGCTTTGCATACTTTTAGAATAATCTGGGGAGTTAGAGATGAGGTGGGGTGGCGATCATCCAGTATACTGACCCTTGTAACGCTCTTGTCGCTGAGTGCAATCAAATCTTCACCGCAATGCTCAGAAATGTCATCATTCTTCCTGGACAGTCGAGACAGTCATTCCAACAAAAGCAGGATCAGCTTGTTTAATACATTTGATTTCAGAAGCAACAATGAATGAATAAGCAGGTGTCCCAATACTTTTGTCCGTATCACTGCATAGAGAAGTCTATTTGAGATTAGGCCACGTTTCATTTGAACTGGGATGTTGGAATTTCCGAGTTCCACGTCAGATTCCCGGAAAGTCTGGAGGCTCAAAATCCAAGATGGCTGCACCGCATGTTAACAGTACTAAAAGCTGTACTGTCTGTGGGCAGGTATCCATAGTGTTTGGATGCAGGAAATACTGTATAAAGCTTTGTTGTCAACTAGTATCGCTAATAACGCTAGCCTGGGACAATGCTAACCTGGGACATAAAAAATGGGACATATTTAGCCTATGCTAACGTTTGCTACTCTCAGCTTTTTCAGCAGGACTCCTTCAAGTAGATGGTTCATTTTCCGGAGGGGCCTCGCTGGTCTGCTGTTGCTGCGCTAACACACTGCGGAGATGGGATTGTGGGAATGGGTATCTTTTAGTGATCAGGCTGAGACGGTGTGTTTGCTGAGATGTGAGTAGGGGTGTAATGAGGAGTGGCATTCCTAGATGTGAAACTGATGAAGCATCTCATCTTATCAGCATCAGAGCTGCAGAGATGAGAGTCGTACAACAGTGCCTTTGTATGTGTCAGACTAATCTACACGTACCGAAGCGCACACACACGCACTGCACACAACACATGGTGTGAGGTCACTAAACACTGGTTAGTGGGTCACATGCTCAGAGCACATGCTTGTCTTCATGTCTGTCCACACACACCCACACCAAGAAGACAATATTTATGGCTGTAGGTCTTAGTCCTGCAGATTCACATATGCTTTTGAGTACTCCTTGACCCAACACGCACAAATCAACCAGATATGCACAGCCTTGTGCAAAAGTTTGGACACCCTTTAGGCACTCTCATCTTGCTGGACAGCATGTTTAATGTCTGATCACAGATTGTCTATGATGTTTAGGTCAGGAGACTGGGAGGGACATTCCAGAACCTTCTTCTGGTGGGCTTTGACGTATGGTTTGACGTTTGCATTCAGAAGTTGGTGATGGTATTTCCTGAAATCCATTCTTTCAGTATTGCCAGTAGCTTTGCTGATTGTGGCAAAAGTTCTATTTTGACCTCATCAGTTACTTGTGTCCAAAACAAATCTGGCTTGAGTCAGGGTATGATCACATTGCCAGGCTGTGACTCAAATCTGATTTTTTTCAGAGCTGTGTGAACATGTGAAATCCCATCTATTCAAAGTCGCTTTCATATGTTGTCCTAGATTGCATATGTATCCGATTCATGGTCATGTGACATGAATGTCAACGGATCAGATTTTCGATCAGATTTCTCACGTCTTTTTGCCTGTATGCTTGCGCATAGTATACAGCCCACCTACATTACTGAATGTGAACTGTCAAGATCTGATCGGATCCAAAAAATTGGAAGTGATTAATGAGGCTGGTCATGTTAACGTAGCCTAGATGTTCTGTGTTATACTTTTCTTGTTTTTCTTTAGCTTTGTTATGAGGGGACATGAAAGAGTTCCTATCTATGGCTCTATGACTTATGGAACAGTGCACCACCAGTTTTCTTGGGTCTTCCATATCTCATGTGGACTTCCACAGTTCCCCTGAACTGCCATATGTAGAATGAAAACATGTGGGTATTTGCCTTAGTGAGCAGGTATACTTAACCAAGTCGATACTTTAATATGTGCTAATGGTTGGGTTATCCATTCATGTAGCCCATCTTTGCATCTTTGCAGTATTCCATGCTGGCCTAAACAGGGCTATGCTTATATATATATATAGTCACTTATATATATACACATAATTTCTTGAAGCTTCGTCATGTGTAAAGGTTGTGTGTATAGCTTTAGTGATAATGTAGCCAATTTTAGAAGGTTTGTATGGCTTGCAAATGTTTACTGAGGAAAATTAGCTAGCTAGCTGGCTCATAATTCCTAGAGTAAAGCTAGACAATGCAATACTTTTTAGATTCTCTCTTTAAATAATAGTAATAATACATTTATACATTAATATTTACACATTTCCACAAGCCTTAAGGAGAGTTAGAGTGGGTTGTTGGAGAAAAACAAGGCACACCTCAGCCTTCTCTTTACACGGTTGTTATATTCATGTTTATATGTTTATGTTATGTCCTTTGACACCGTACTATCTAGTAGTGTTTCCAGTGTTATGCTGGTCTCATGTTCCCCTGGGTGCCCCCGCTACACTAAGAGACTTTCAGGAGCACCGTTCAGAGTCTGCCTTTGTTTGACGGCTCCCAGGAGACCCAGGCTGTTTAGCTTTCGTTTCAAAAGCAGAATGCTTTCCCTCCATCTTTTGTCACTGAACTCCATCAAGCTCTCCTGTAGTCTTCCCCTAAGAGCGAGCGAGAAGCTGTCTGTAATAAAGGGGGAAAATTAGACAATGCAGAAAGCGACACCTCTGAGCAACATGGAACGTTCAGATCCCATTACAGCTCATTTCAGTCTTCATCTGATGGTCTGCAAAAACGCTTAGAATGATGTCGAACTTCAATATATTTATTTATTTATTTTTTCTGTCTTTTGGAACGGAGGTTATGGCGATTGCATTCCAATATTTGTTTCGAAGGTCGCAGTTCATTTTGTAGATCTTTCTGGTGTAGCTCATCTGTGGCTGTGACTGTTACAGCTAGGCCTTCAGTTTGGGTCAGAAATGTCAAGAAATCTAGTAGTGTGTGAGCACTTACATATGCTAGCATATACAGTAGCATGCATAATAATCTGTCATTTTGAACAGTAGCATGAGGAGAGGATGAAGACCAAGAAAACAATTTGTAAGAACAGCTCATAGGCTTTCTGGAATCAGAACCACCGTTTGACTCCAAAACATCTTTGGGATGATTTGGCATACTCTGTGGTGTGGTGGTGCACTATTCTCCTGTGCAGCGATCCCTGCACAAATACAATCTTCAAAGAAGAGTCTTCAGAAGAAATTCTTCAATAGGGAACAAGCTAAAACTGAAGAAGGGTGGCTTCTACAGCTGGACAATGCTTCTAAAAACACCTCAGAATCCACAGTGGATTACCTCAAGGAGTGTAAGCTGAAGGTTTTTAGCATAGCCCTCCTGACCTAAACATCATTGAAAATCTGTGTATGTAGCTCTGGAGAGCCGGAGAGCCCACACATTTGCATGACACTGTATGTACCTTTCATGTAACCGTTTCAGGGTGAATCCCAATAACTAACAATTGACAAAAAATTGATAGGGCCTGTAAAACGTATTCCCCCTCTTGGATGTTTTACCCATTTATTGCTTTAATAAATGGAATTGTGATCAATGTAATTTGGCTTTTTACATAAGAATTCACAACCAAGGTCCTGTCAGTTGGTGCTAGTAGTCTCACAGTTAGTAAAATGGAGATTACTTGAGTGCAGTGAATGCGTATCAAGTGATCGTAGTACTAGGACACCAGTCTGGAAGGTCCAGTCACTGGTTAGTGAGTATTCCTGGCTACAAATACACCATGAAGACAGTAGGACACTCCACGCAACTCTGAGAACAGTCCAAGTCACTGAATATCTCCTGGAGTTCAGTTAAATCCCTCATTAAGAAATGGAAAGAATGTGAATCAGTTCCACCCTTTGTAAAAGATGACGCGATTGGTTGACTCCACTGGGCAACAGAAAGATTTCAACTTGCCAGTGAAATTAAGAATGTTAGTGCAATACTGGAAATGACAGACTTGTATTTTTCAGAGCTCAGAAATCATCAGGCTTTCTCTGAAGGCCTAGACGGCTGGGGCTCTTACAGTTCCGTCCATCTGCTGCAAGAATTCGGGCTTCATGCAGTACATCATAGATCATAATCATTCGGTCAGCTTTTTTCAGAATGGAACATGTGCCATAATGGCTTTGAGGCAAATGTGGATTGACCTACTCTGACTAAGTCTAATGCTGGTGATTATGGCAGACAGAGTTGGTTATAATATGGCCCATCCCTGGGGGGTGGTGGATGTTGGGCGGGTGAGGGTTATTAAGACATGCTCATATGTTGTCTTGTCAAATCGCATTAAACATAGACGGGGCCGATTATCATCAGCGAGGGTCTGGCCTTATGTGATGTGTGCCGCGTCCTGAAAATGATTTGGCTTCGTTTTAATGACCTTTTAATTAACATTTCAGCCTCTGATGGCAAATTAAAGCCAGCACTTGGTGATATGACTCACACTATTGTTCCTACCCTGTGACTGACGGAAGTGTTGATTGGTCCAATCAAGCAGAATGACTGGGGGAGGTAAGGGGTAGGAGATGCCTGTGGCTTCGCCAACTAAATCCATCTGCAGTTAAGGGGAACCCCCTGGATCAGCACACACACATGACACTTTCTGTCAGACCCCTCGTCTCCAGACTATTCAGAGCAATACTGGGGGAAAAGTCATGGAACACATTTACTTAATCCGAATAATGAAAGAATAATGAATGTTTCTAGTACTTCTTATTTATATAATTGGGTTATATTATGTATATTATAGCTGTATTTATTAATATAGCTGTATTTATAGTCAGGTTTACTGTTTCCTATTTGCCACTTCTTACTACTATTTTAAGTGCCTTTATTATGCTGCTCTCTTGTTTGATTTTGCTGCTGTAAAAACTGACTTTCCCCGTGGGATAAATAAAGTGATCTATCTATCTAAATCAACAGTAGATGTTGCTTTTCAGTTTGTGTTTGGCAGTAATTGTGCTCATAATATAAGTAAGAGATGATTTTATGTAATTTAACTAATTTAACTAATTTAACTACTTTACCACAAAGTAGAGGAGGAAATGTTAGCATGCTAAAACTGAAATGTATATTATTTCCACAACATCCTTAAGGAACTTCAGAAGACTGAAGATTGAGGAATGTCCTTAAGATTGTTTAATTTTTCAGATCTTTCAGCTTTAGGTTCGTAATTAGGTTTAGGTTTTGTAATTATATATTTTTGCGCATTTTCAAAAATTCACAAAATAATGTGGTGGATGGAAAACATGCTACATTTTCTTTTGCCATAAACATTTTGGATCAAGCGATTGCTTTTGTATAGCTATTAGCTGTTAGTATTGTCAATTCATCTATGTTATTATGTTCGTAAATATATATATATAATTTAAATAAGGGTCAAGTCTAAGCCTTTTTTCGTTTTGATATAAATAAAAAAACATGGCAAAAATATAACAACAGTATATGCACAACAATACGTTTTCGACATCATCATATCATATCATAATGGTATCACATTATAATCAGCACTCTTAAACCTTAAAGCTGTAGAGTTTGCATTTGGACAGAATCTCTGTTTATTTCAATAAACTATGAGGAAGAAATAACGCCAACAGTGTACTGAAGGACGGCCTTCAACTAAATGACTTGACATGACACACGCTACAGACAAATAGGCATAAGTATAGACACCTTGCATCAGTACTTAGTAACGTTGTAGGATTGTAAATGCTTTTGTAGTCAGCTAAGAGTCCTTCAGGTGTCGTTTGGAGGATGGTTGCCTGTACTTCCCATCCTTTCCAAGAATCTCACAGAACTAGAAGCCCTCTAGAAGCCATCTAGTTTTGTGAGATTATTGGGCTTTCTCGCTGCACTGCTCTTTTGAGGTACGTCTACAGATTTTTAATGATGCTTAGGTCGGTGAAGGGGGGGAAGGGGCTGTCAGGGCCTCTTAAGGTAATCCATTGTGGATTTTCAGGTGTGTTTAGCATCATTATCCTGCTGTAGAATCCACCCTCTTTTCATCTTCAGTGTAAAGCCGTAGCCCTAACAAGCTAATTAAGATCTGAGACCTTGGTAAAAGTTATCTGAAAGCTTGGATCTCTTGGGGCTTTTAGATAATGCTCCTTTTCTTTTCCTTGTTTCACTCTAAAATTGTACAAAATGAAAATAATACTGTAATCCTACTTGGAAACACGGTTCCTGGCTTTTTCCCTACCTGTAACTTAGGAACAACTCCAATTTGCCAATGCAAGTTTGTATTGCTTTGCATGCAGTAATTCTTAGGGTGTAACAACACTAATCACTAATTATTCTCCTTTCCTCTTCCTCCTAATTTTTAGAGAGATCTTTGCTTGATGACCCATCAACACCATCACAACTCCAGATTATTTGCTTTTTGATTGGACACATGGTTTCCACTTAGCAATGCATTTTTTGCTGATTCTTTCCCCCATAGGAATGAATGGGGTAATACAATGATACAAACAGGCTAGTAACATCCAACCAACCACATTCTGTACCACAACAACCACTTGACAACTGCCTGAGACATCATATCAGCCATCTGGGATACCAGCAACCACTAAACAACACTGCAGCAACTGCCTGCAATACCATTGCAATTACCTTGCAACCCTGCATCTGGCAAGCACTTAGCAACACTGTAGTAACCACCTGGGAATCCATATCAACTACTTAGCACCACCATTGATAAAAACCTAGCACCCATTTAGCAATGCCATAGCAACCACCTAGCATTACCATAGCAACCATCTGGAATACCGAGATAACCATTTAGCAACCACCTTGCAACCACCTCACAAACCTTAGTAGCCACCAACCATCAGCGTGGCAACCACATAGGAACCGGCTAGCAACAGCATGGAATCCACCTGGCACCATGTAACAACAGCCTAGCAACTGCCTGGAAGTGGAATCCATGTTAGCTGTGCAACCATTCCACATTTCCCTCAGGAAATGCACTTTTCTAGTTCTAATAGGAATCACATTCATTGGGAAACCTCCATTAGCTGTTTGTTCCCTAGCGTCAGCTTTGAGTTTTGCACCTCTCTGTTCAGACCAGCTGATTTTACAGCATTAAAACCTTTGAGTCTCTTAACTTCAGTTTCCTTGCGGGGGTCACACATTCCCTGCCCCACGTGTAACATGAATACCCCCTTTGCACACCCGCACACAACCTTTTCCGTTCCCACACTGCAACCTGATACCTTTTTAAGCTCATCAGCTCTCAGATCAGGAAGGTGTGTGTGTGTGTGTGTTATTAGGCCTTGCAGGACAACGAATGATCAGCTTCATACAGATCCTGTGTGTTCCACGGCTATAGGATTGCAGTCCTCTTCAGGTTCTCCATTCCTTTGCTCATGGAGGGTCTGAGATGGTACCCTTGAGGGTATGTCTTCAGTACCTATACCTTAAAAAACCTGCACCACATTTCTTTGCAGTTGTGCTTTTTGAAGTTGCCTCTATACACTCTCTTGATTCCAGACTTCTTAATTGATTTTCCTATTTAAAAAAAGAAATAGGTCCAGATTTTTTCCTGGGAAAGAAAGAAAATGTACTAGACCTTAAGGACCATGTTGTACCTTTTGAAAGAACATTGCTATTATTTGCACCTATTTTTTCTGCCTTTGCAGAAGTGGGTGAAAGACTATAGGCTGAAAGGGTTCATCCTTTTTTTCATGGTCTCTCTCAAATACTGCTACTTTGCGAATACAGATCATGGCCTGGAATGAGCTGAGGCTGGGCAGCTTCAGTGTTGTGTTAGAAGCTGGAGACACCCCCATCACTTATAGGTGAAGCAATGAAGGTAGGAGAGAAGATAGGGGGTGGTGGGGCGAAATTGTTGGGAAAATGGAAAAAGGAAGATTTATAGGGCTTGGAGGCGGTGGAGTTTAGGAAATTAAACTGAAAACTTAAGAACGTAAAACCTTTACATAGTTTTTACATTGTCTGCAGATTCCACGATGACCAATTGTAGTGCTTACATTGTTTACATTGACTTCCACTGAAAGTTAAGAAGATTTTGTCCTCTTCAATTTTGGAAAAATTGCTATTTTGGAGATACAAGGTTTTTAATGATCTACGGAGAGCTTTGTTAGTCTCTTTAATTTACTTAAAGGAACCTTTTAAATCTTTTTATCAACTTTAGGAAGGGAGAATCCTGGTACACGTTATTTGATGATATTTAAGTTTGCATTAATAAAGACACCCCAGTCGACTTCTGCTATTCAGATGTTACAGTAGTGATTGATTTGCTGTACATTTGTGCCAAAACTGCTAAAATTGCAATCTAGTTGTGTGGCGACACCAAAACTGATGGCGACACTGTGTAGCTGGTTACAGGTTTGCAGCACATAGACAATGGCAGCGGCCATATAAACTCCAGCTCTCCTTTGGGTCCAGCACTCGGATATCTCTGGCCAAAAAAGTGAGCGTCTGAAACTATCCAACCAAACTTTCACTTGATGAAACACAGAGGAAGCGGCCACTCGTGGCACTTTAATGACCCTTTCCCCTGCTCTGTCCTGTTGCCCATTGAATCGGAACTGCTCTGGCTTATTTCCCACGGTGATAGGGAAGTCAGCAGGCCTTTTCTAAAAGGCCTGGTCATGTTGAAATGGGCCCAATAAAAAATACAAATTTGCAATGCAGGGTATGATTTCGGTGCGTTGCTTTTTATGCATGTACGATAATGGCCACTGACAGCATCATAAAGTCAAAAGGGCGGCGTGCTGTCACCTCGTGAAGCACTAATGAACGCATGGCATGAGAAGTGACAGGAAAATAGATGGTAAATGTCCCTCTTCTATATATGAGTCTGCTGTCCATTAAGACTCCACTCAGGAAACACTGGCAGCCCATTTTTACCTCCGCACATCAGCACTTGAGTGGGGATGGACTGATACATCAGTTGACTGATCTTATTGGGGACATTGGCGGTCCCGTGAATGTAGCAGGGGGTGAAAATATCAGCCGTTAAGCACGGGTAATTAGGGGCTTGTATATATGGAAGTGAAAAGTGAGCACCATTTAACAGAAAGCAACCAAAGTGAGAATGCTGGGGGGCTCCACCCCCATGCTAAAATAGTTACTATATATTAAATATATCACTATTTATCTAAAAGCAAGAAGTCAATGTACAGTATGAGCACCCTTAGTCAAAATTACTGTGAACTGCAGAAGAAGAGTAGAAGATGAATGGATCTCCAAAAATTATAATTAGATTTTTTTTTTCATTTTCCACTTTTTCCTCCCAATTTTGGTACTTTTTTGGTACAATTTTGGTATCACCCCCCCCCCCCCCTCCTCATTTGATGGGTGGCGCACTGCTCTACTGTGCAGTGATACCTCCACAAATGAGCGGGGCTGGGGAAGATAGGATGATTCTGTGAGTCTGTGACTGACAGAGGCCCTAAAACATGTATTATTTGAGTATTATGGCAAAATAGCTGGAGTTGTGGAGCCCAGTGTAACATCTTTTCATGGGCACCCTGCATTACATTTACATTTATATCCAGAGCGACTTACAAGGTTACCCAAGGACTCTTATTGGTGTAGCGCAGCATAGTCACCCAGACTGGGAATCAAACCCTGGTTTCCCACATGGTGTTGTAACCCAGTGACAGGTAGTGGTGTTATCTGTTGCGCCACACCAACTGCATCTGGCCCTCTACTGGAGACTTCCAAGGCACAAAAACAAAACCCACACAATGCAAAACATTAAGCACTCTCTGTATTCGTAAACACTCAGTCAGTTCTTATCTTCTTCACGTTGACTTTACTTCTCAGACTTTCAGCTTTCAGTAGATGGAAGGTAAGAAAGCTTACAGTCATATCAGAGTCTGTCATATTCTTTACTTATCCTTATCAGCTGATGACCCATTTCCTGATTGCCATACGGTAATGATGATGTTATGTGGAGTCACACCCTGTCTACAGTGTTCGCATGGCCGATACTTAAGAGGTGGGGTCAGGAGTCATTCAGAAAAAGAGTGGTCAGAGGGGCCTGATGGGAAATTCAGTTCATTGTTAAGAAACTTTATTTACTACGCAGAGAGACCAGTGAATCTACACCTGTCGTTTTGACATTTATAGTTTTTTTAGATGGTAAAGTAGTGGTAAATCATCAACACCCTGCACATATAAGGCTAGCCATCAGACAGTACTATAATCAGCAGTGACAAACACATTTAGGTACTTTCTAGGACTTCAGCAAGCATGGTGTATTAAATAGGCAGCTGGACATTTCTGATTCATGTGTTACACTCAAAGGAGTAGATTCCGGGTATGCTCCGAACCCACCATGAGCCTGACCAGGCAGAATGGATGGAAGGAGAACCCATGGATTGTACGATATTGCAGCAGGTAGAATGTGTGCTGCACAGCCTCCAGGAGGCTGGGGGTTTGAGTTTGGTGTGTTGTCCCCCGAGTGGATTTCCTCCAACCTCCCATCAACACACAATAGAAAAATTGGCCATGCTAAATTGCCCCTAGGTGTGAGGTCTGGTGGACTAGAGGGACTAGCACCTTGTCCAGGGGGTATTTCTGCCTTTCCAGTTATGCTCTGAATTGGTCACCCGGCTGACCAAGAAGAAGAGGATAGATGGATGGATGGATATCCCTCATATGTGAATCATAACAAAGACATCAGAAGGCCTACTGGGTAATATACTGCAGTATGTGATTAATGGGCCTTTATTTATTAGTGTAAATAACCTCTGCAGTACTGCAGTTCTAACTGTACTTGTTTACATATTTATATTTAAAAATACCATGATAAATAGATCAGTAGAAATGCTCAGAAATGACCTGGATTACTGATCTTTCTACACTGACTTCCATTGAAACTTAAGAAGGCCTTTCCTTCTCCTGTAAAGCTGACATGCTGGAGATGCTCATACGTCATCATTAAAGCGCAAAACCTGCCGGCGGAGGAAATGGGGCGGGGTCGTAGTGTCGCCCGAAGCGCAGCGATTGACTGGCAAGCCTCCAATACAAGGAAACGCGCACACGGAGCAGAGTAGGGATGGTGCCCGGCGCGCTGCGATTGGCTGGGAAGCCACCAGCGAAAGCCCCGCCTCACACGCAGTGGGGGTAGCGACGTTTTACGAAGCACAGCGATTGGCTGACAGGCCGGCTATAAAAGACCGGCCCACGCGCTTGTGCGCGAGTTTGGAATTTGAGCGAGGAGCGGCGGAGCGCGTGAGGGAACCGTTGGGAGACTCTAGCTTTCGCCCCACAGACTCTCCCGACCACATTATACTCAATGAAGGAGAGAAGGTCCTGCCAGAAACTCTCACTCCAGCCCGGAATGGATCCCAGTCCGAGTGTGAAATGTAAGATAGTGGTCGTGGGGGACAGCCAGTGCGGAAAGACCGCGCTGCTCCACGTTTTTGCGAAGGACTGTTTCCCAGAGGTGAGCGCGTCTTCACTCGGTTACTGTGCTTTAGCTAGCATAGCTAAATCTTCCTGAGGCGTGTTTTACCTCAGAGTTGAGCTCAGTTGTCTGCATATATCCACTATTTTGTCCTGGTTGATAACTATGAGGGAACTTCCACTAAAATGTCTCATTTTCTGTATGTAGAATTACGTCCCCACCGTGTTTGAGAATTACACAGCAAGTTTCGAGATCGACACCCAAAGAATTGAGCTCAGTCTATGGGACACATCAGGTAAGCGTCATTTATTCTCCATGAATGTCTGTGGAGCTAATGGAGGCTGATTTCTCTAAATGAGAGAGGTTGAACTAAGGTGTGGATTGATGATCGATCGTTTAATGGTCGCACTGTTGATCCTGTCTGGATGTGTATGAGTGAGGGATATGTAAACAGGGGCAGTAATGGTGGAGTCACAGCCAGATCAGTTTGCTTACTAATTCATTCATCGCTCACAATCACGTTTCTGAAATGAGGTGTAATGTCAGCCAGCCATCCATCCATCCAGGCAGACAGACTGCAAGAACAGTTGATCCTCCTTGCTTGCTTACACACACCCATTCTGCCAACACATATTTCACACTGCACCCCTCCCTGGAAACATTGAGAGCACACGCTGACACACACTCATTAGAGAGTGTGATGAGAATGGGTTCGTACGGCCTCTCCTGAGGTGATGTAAAACTCAAAAGTTCTGTGCCTAAGCGCCCTGCTCCACCTTTAAAAGCTAAACAGTAATGATAGCACTAACATTTACACTCTCATCCAGAGAAAGGGCTTCACCATTTACTCAGAAAATGCCCTTAATGCCCTTAGATGTCTCTAGGCTTAGACGATACTAAATACAACAGTCAGTATGGAGACTACAGTGCTCAGCACTACACTTCGCCCAAGTACTCCTGGAAGAGATGGTTCTTCAGGCTGTGAGCGACTCTGCCATTCGGACACCCAGGGGACGTTTTTGGGCTATGATGTGGTTGAGAATTCATTTTCCGTAGAATTCAGGTTTCTGGGTAGGCCCACCTTCTGTAGCTGGGGGAGTTATTGGGCTGAAAGACAGTTCCCTGGGGAAAACGCAGTCCTGTGGACTCTTAACAGTTAACATTCCTGAGGCTAGTGTTGCGGGTGGCTTCTCTTATCATCCACACTGATCTCAGACCAGATCTGGTGTTTGGGTAGAAGAAAGCAGTCCTACAATAGAAGGATATATAGGAGTGCACTGATATCGGAAGGATTTCAGTATGAGCAGTTAATAGATTGAGAATTATTGCCATCAGGCAGATTAGATTTGATTTTTAATTGATTTTGTTTTAATCATGTTTTTGCATTTTTAACCCTACCTCTCTGTAGTGGTGATTCCGGTGGGTGTAGTCCCTGTCTCATTTTATTAACATTCATATAACTATTGGCATTAGCAGATATGTCTGACAAATAGGTGATATCAGCCCTACAGATGGGAGATAGGTTGGACAAGATATTTTATTAATCTCAGAGAAATGTTACAGCAACAGCAGTGTATTGTAAATAGGCAGTTATAAATATGTGATCTGGTAGAAATAAATGGAACAACGCATTACTATACTGTCACCACTTAGAGCAATGTCTTCAGCTTGCCAGACGTCCTAATCAGGCTAAAACAGTCCTTAGGAAGCTGTAGATCATGCAGTTTACTGATTTAAGCTGTGATATTGAAGCTGTTATGGTTTATTTTGTCCCAGATATTCAGCTGCCCTCTGAGTTCCATCCTTTTTTATCCCAATTGCCAATCTTAATGGATTTTGCGGCCACAAATGGCATGCTTGGTATTTTAAAAAGGATGTGATTAAAATTCCTAGTTTGGCAAGGCAGAGAACCTTTTGTGCGAGAGAGAGAAGGCATGGGGAAAAGAGAAGTAGTTTAGAAAGAAATGCGTGGAAGATAGCATCTCCGAACCATGCACCTTCTGTGTTGACATGTGTTGTCACATTCTTGTTGGGCCTAATAAGGCTCTATTGGGACAGGTTGATGAAGTTTTATAGTGTTTAGTAGATGTCTTTACATATTGATTAGAGGTCATATACTTCCATTTAATAAGCTTAACCTGGGTCCGTATAAGTAGCCATTTCACAGCAATAGAGAAAATTATCTTATGTTATTTACTTAACATAAGAGACTTTGACTAGACTACATGATAATGAGAGTTCATTTGGGCGATTACTGTATCATTTTCTGGTACCATTTACTCCAATTCACGCATGTCTGCTTTGCTCTAGCTCTGTCCCATTCATGTTCTACGTTTCTCTCTCTCTCTCTCTCCCTCTGTTTATCAAGAGTACAGTAGATTAGTATCTCTGCTACTTGCGGAGCTGGCTGGTTGCCATTTTGGTTTCTTTGTGTAGCTGGAGAATAGACAGCTGCTTCTTCCCCCCCACCCTGACCACAGCACAGAATCCTACACCCTATCCACCACTCAGATGACCAGTCACAACCTTTTCCACTGCTCAGCTGGCCAATTGTGACACTTTCTATCAGTTCAATAGCCAATCATGACCCTTTCCATCGGTCAGCTGCTCAGTCAGTCACAAGCCTGTCAGGAGCACCATCTGAAAGTCCCCCATTTGTTTCATGGTTTCAGGTTTGCGTGACTGAATTGTTACTGCAGCTGTAACAAGTGACACTGTGACAAATTTGTCAGTAAATGTGTTTTTTTTTTTTTTTTTTTCCCTTCACTAGTGTTGTGTTTGCAGTCTGCCTTGTGGTGTAGATACTGTGGACAGGATGATCTGAGACGCTCTGTGTCCACAATGTGAATATTTAATGCTATTCTGTTGTAAATATTGACTTCAGGCCTGTGTAGCTTCTAAACCCTGTATATCTCTAGCTTTAATGTGTGTTTTATGGCACATCAGAGGCTATGTCTCAGGGCGCACCATCTGACACACACAACTGCCCTCAGACCCTTTGCTTGTGCAAGTATGCAACTGCTCTGTGTGCAAGGCTATTCCCTGCAGGCCTTAACGGTCATTCCTTCCTTCCCAGACCTCCTGCGTTCTTCCACTTCAAGACCCTTATTGATAACAGGGCCCCCACCTCTATCCCTACAGTCAGAAAGTCCCGGGGCTTCACTTCCAGGCTTTAAAGACTCCCTATCTACCAGTCAGCATTAATCAATAGACAACCCCCCCACCCCATGAACACACATGCACACCACTGGGCCTCATCCTAGGGTGCCTTTTGTCTCAGTGCTATCTGTGGGGTAGATAATGAGCTCAAACAGACGGTATGGTCCTCATTAAGGCTTTCCCCCTTTACTGTTAAACTCCACCATTTGCCCCCCATGAGCACTGCCTTCACCAAGCTTGGTGACAAATGTGGTCTTTTTGACTGCCTGGCTGTTTAACAATGGCTTTGTTTGGCCTGTTGCCTTTTCGGGATCGTCTTTGGGAGGGAATCTTTTGTGGTGTTTGAATGGTGCTTTAATGAACTCTTTGATCATGCTGATGGCTCTACAGGATCTGGACTGGAGTAAAATTGCCAGAGTAAACTGATTCTGGAATAATATGTGTCTTTTATCCGGGGAATGGAGGTGGGAGGACCAGAAGGAGACTTTTAGAATGAAATGATATTAGTAGTTGAATCTACAGTTTCTGTTGACAATGAGATATTTAAAGTTTGTGTTAATCAATTCAAAGCTTTCAGCGTTCTTTATTGGATAAAGAATGGTGGGTGCCTTCAAAAAAGACTTAATTGAAATATGTTAAAACATTATGTGGCAAAATGCATACAGTTGGGGATATCAGGCCTGATTTCTTGCTATTAAGTAGATCAGTTTATGCACATACAAATGAATGTTAATTGATTGAGTTTTTTTATATATCTATACATAATTTATTTAAGTTTTTTGGTGACTCCCACGTGAAGGAACTTTATCCACCTTGGTTTGGCCACCTTGATTTAGACTTGCCTTCATAAATGACTATGGCCTGGTCTCAGGTCAGATTCTCCATTCGGCTCGGCTGTGTCCCGGCTGTGCTGGTTCTGTTCCTGCTTTCCCTGGCGCAGGAGCTATTGTGGCACAGATCCTGTTTCGGAGCTGAGCGAATTGGACCCGCATGCCTTGCATTCCACAGACGAAAGGTTAGCGTCGCCACTCCACAAAGCGCCCATTGTGGATCGGATACTAGAACGAGTTTGGGGGGGGTGGATTGTTTGAGCACTTATTTTTGTTGGGAGGGTTTCTTACCTTGTTAGCTGAAACGGAAATCAAATCAGAGAGGCTTTTGCATGACCATGTGGACTTCCAGCAAAGCCATCTCCTTGTTTTTGAAGTTTGAATGTGTGAATTTCCTTCACTTGCGTGACCTTGTTTCATTATCAGCACAGTTGTAGCAGATGAAGCCTACATGGTGTACTCATACTGAGTAGCGAATTGAGTCTGTGTTCTCAGGATCTGCTCAGTGTATAGCATGCTGACCACAGTGAGAAGAATTTGGTTCTAGTTTCAAACTTGTGCTACTACTGCTTTACTAAACACTCTCAAGTGTGACCTAAGAGCACAGCTGAAGGATTTGCTGGGTGATGGATGTTCTTTCTACAAACATGTGGTGTGGAAACACACACACTTCTGCATGGACCTACAAAATAGATGGAATGAAGCACAGCATGGTAGGGGTGTCAGTTGTCACAGGTGGACGGTGCCATAGTTGGCGCTATATATATATACTGTTGTAAACAAAACACGGACACACACACTCAGAGCAGCTGGCCATTCCACGGACAGAAGAATGAGAATGGGAGGGCGAGAAGGGTTGCATGTGCGAGCAAGCTGGAGAAAACTGTGTGTGCATGTCAACGGAAGGACGTGCCCTGGGGGTAACTGCAACATGAGTTAATGTGATACCGCAGTGAGTGCTGTGAGCTGAGGGATTTCCTCCACACTGGCAAGAGGCATGAAGGTCATGTCCTTCACCATATACATGTGCCTACATATTGTATGTACATGTTAATACATCCATATATCTACATATAGATATTTACATACCTGCTTGTACAATGCTGCTGCAAGTCACAGCACATGTAGATCTAGATAGGTAAATGTACAAGTCAGTGCATACATACATTTAGATTTGTGCTGCTATACTGCATGTACCTATCTTCTCTTACACTTCTAACGTTTCAAACGTATCCTCAGGGAACTAACCAAAATGTTTCATATGAAGCAAACTGTTTTCTGAATCCAGTTATTAGTGACAGCAAGAGACTCTTATCTCCGGTTGTGGTTTGCTGAGATTATAATGGTTTACTGTAGGAATGTGTGTGTGTGGGGGGGAAACTTTGTGGCTCCACCTGTGTTTTTATTTTTTCTTTCCTCCTTCCACATTGTGCCATTATCTCCTGGCACTGTGAACAATCATTTTCTCTAGTGGTTTGGAGCTCCTTTTCTTTCTCTCTTACTCTCTCCCTATCTCTCTCACTCTTTGCCTTTATGTCTCTGTGTGTCTCTCTCACTCAATCACTCTCTGTAACAGTTACCTTCCTCCTTCCCTCTTTGTATGTTAAGTGCACATGTGATAAACATGGATTTTCTCGCTTTGATTTGTTTACGCCTGCATGCCTGTTTTTTTTTTTTTTTACACACCCTCAGTTTGCTGTGTGTATGTAATATTCTCATTCAGAGCAGACCTCCCACGAGTCACGTTAGACACGGAAAAACAAAATTCTCCAGATTCTTGGCTGAGGTCACTTTACATGTGGGAAGCAGGGAGAGCTTCTAAACTCTCTTGAATCACACTATTTTTTTCTTTCATTCCGTCAGGACCCCCAAGGTCCTTTTACTGCTGCTTTTAAATCTCACACCTTAGGAATTTAAAGGCAAACACTAAATAATTTTGCCCCTAATAGGTTTCACAGCTTCATTGGTTACCCGAGAGAATATAAACCTGACGGTTATTCAGTGGTAATTTCATGGCATGTAAACCTGCACCTGCTCTGGTGATTGTTTCCCATAGCACTGCAGTGCAGTTATAATCTTCAATTTTTTGGATAAAAGTCTTGAAGCAATATTTTCATTTGTTATGCATGTGATCTCAGGCCTTTCTGACCAGGCTGTTCCCCTCTGTGTTTCAGGCTCTCCCTACTATGATAATGTACGACCACTCTCGTATCCAGACTCTGATGCTGTCATCATCTGCTTTGACATTAGCCGCCCAGAGACCCTGGACAGCGTCCTCAAAAAGGTATGTGCTGTTTTCAGCTTGTGTAATCAGTAAGCTAGTTCACATTTGGTGGAAGGTTGCAACAAACTGTTACTGTAATCAAAGAATTGGTTTTTTAATTAATTGATTGATCGGGAGAAATAAAGGCACCGTTATTAGTCTGACAATAAGTTCAACCTATTTAGCTTGTTTCTATACACACATAAGAGTGAACAGCTTGTACCCACACACCAATCCAATCATCTCCTGTTTCTAACACAAAGTTCTGGGAGGTTGCTTGTTGACGTCTCACATTCTCCCATGACATGTTCAAGGAAGGTCTTTCTTTGTGTGGGTCAGATTTACATATCCTCTCTCAGGCTGTTTGACCGAGATTAGGTGTCCTCTATTGAATAGAGCAGTTATAGAGCTCTTTGGAACAGTACATACCTGCAAAGTCATGGATGCAGTCGCATGCCAAATTTGAGTAAGTGAGTGTTGATTCAACACTGGCGAATGTGCTGTGTAAGGTGGAATTACATTAATTAAAGGCTGTTAGGAGTGTCCTCTTTTGGCAGGTCTCAAGTCAACTGCCTTGTTTTCTGCTACTTATGTTAAGGGTAGGAGAAACTGGTCCCAGGTCAGAGTGCCGTGGCACTTTCTACTTCGAACTCAGGGGACTTTCGGGTCCCTCACAGGGAGATGCCAGTGCTAAGGATCATGGGAAAGAGCAAAGAGGGTGCTCATGTTCCTGAGTGAACAATCGTCTGTGTGTGTTGCGGTGAACCGGATCCTGGCAAACCCAGCAAAGGACCATGTCGCCACACTGCATTATCCAAGATTAAACCCTCCGGTTTAAACACATACACCAGAGCTTAGTTTTTGTTCTGCTGGCGTAAGGAATGTAGATCACCTCTAGCACTGTGAAACAATGCAGGGAGATAAGCAGAGAGACAGGACAACACAAAGAGTGCTTTAGCGAGAGAACCATTAAATGTGGGGGAGAAAGAGAGCAGATAGAAGACTGAAAGAACATAGAGACTCAAGAGATCATGAACACATCTATTATTTTCAGTTCTTTTAGAGAAAACATTTGTGTTTTTCTTCCACAGTGGAAAGGAGAGATCCAGGAATTCTGCCCCAACACTAAGATGCTGCTTGTTGGCTGCAAGTCGGACCTGAGAACAGATCTCACTACCTTGGTGGAGTTGTCCAATCACAGACAGACACCAGTTTCCTATGATCAGGTGAGGCTGGCATGGCCACTGGACCAGGCTTTGTGTGTTCATCTAATCATTTTGAAAATTAATGTTGATCTTCAGGCAACTTCTGAATAGCTAGAGTGTCTTGAGGATCTACCTTAATGCAATCAGATGTAGGAGTTAACATATCATTCTCTTTTTGATAATATTTTTCAAATCCTTTACAGATGGGTTGTGTTTCTCCCCAGATGGATTGTTTCTCCTCAAAGTAGCTTACTTGGAGACAACTCCATCCTTAATTACTGGCAGTTATTTGGTCATGCCATCTTAACATATATTCAAAGTCATGTTGGAAGCAATTATGATTTCCATCAGATTAAATTCATAAGATTAATTGAAAGCTCTGTAAGAGTATGTTGGTCTATAATCTGGAGTAAATGAACTGTTTTGAGAGTTGCAATTAAACTGAGATCAGACACAAAGATCCAAGAGTTCACATAATGAATGAGGGTTTATCTAGTAATTGCTGTCAGGTTTGGATTAATTTCCCATCCGGGCTAACAATCTTGTGTCTTTCTGTGTTTCAGGGCTCTGCAATGGCTAAGCAGATTTCTGCTCCATATATCGAGTGTTCTGCGTTACAGTCAGAGAACAGCGTTCGGGACATTTTCCATGTGGCGACGCTTGCCTGCGTCAACAAGAACAACAAAAACATAAAACGCAACAAATCTTCGCGCGCCACTAAGCGCATCTCGCACATGCCCAGTAGGCCAGACCTGGCTGCCGTGGCAACGGACCTACGCAAGGACAAGGCAAAGAGCTGCGTAGTCATGTGACTGAATCTGAAGAAAGACACATTGACACATGGGAACTGCAGGGGGAGAATGGAGGAAGGACATTTGTGCATATTCCTCCATCCACAGATGCTGGGCAAAAAGAGAGGGGGAGAGAGATATAGAAGAGAGGAACAAGGGAGTAGAGAGGGACACTGTGCACTTTAAGTCCCTTCTTCCTCTCCTGGTTGGCAGTTTTGTATGCATCATTCTACTTCCGGTAGCTTAAGCGCTGACAGCCAGTGGAAACAGTCCTAAGGCAGAGCCCTACTCACTTCCCTAACTTTATCTTCTAAGTAAGAGGAAATCCCCTCCTTGTCGACCAACGAGGGGCCTTGTTTCCGGCTCCTGGAAGCAACATGACTTCCTCTCAGAAGTGTTACGCCAGTGCACAAAGCAGGCAACCTATGACCACAGGAAATACGAAGGGGAACTGGCCACAAGCATCAAATCTGGGACTTCTTTTTTTCCCCATTTGAAAGAGAGACGTTCATCAGGTTGTGGTTGATGAGCATCTGTTTATCTTAACTCATTAAAGAGAGACAGAGAGAGAGACAGAGAGAGAGACAGAGAGAGAGACAGAGAGAGAGACAGAGAGAGAGACAGAGAGAGAGACAGAGACAGAGACAGAGAGAGAAAGGGGAGTCTCACCGAAGGAGACAAGGAACAGGAACTAATGGGAACAACTTTGGATAGGTGTGTTGCAGACAAACCAAACTTTTCCTTCTCTCTCTTATTCAGAGGCAAAATGTGTTAAACGAAAAAGCGAAACGAAAGCCCGATCACTGTGGTTTTAAATCACTTCCCTTTTCTGTAGGGCTATTTGTGCATAGCTGCTTGCTCAGTTGTTTTTTTTTTTTCTCTCTTAATTTTATGGCTGTGCTCAGCTAAAATTCAGTTGTACACACCACCGTAACCATGTACACATATTCTAGATCAGTCTTTAGTCGTTGTTCTACTAGAAAAGCCCTTTTTTTTTTTTTTTTAAACCAAAGATTTTCAAGTCCTGTGATTCAAGATGGACGTACAGTGGAGCTCGAGTCTCAGTAATGATCTTTAATGGGGCCACATGACTGGGGCTACATGATCTACTGCACGGACTGGGTGTGGCGTAACAGAGGTTGCTTTGAGCTTTGATGCAGAATTCAGTTAACCCTTAGAAGTCAGTTGTCACAAGGAGGGCGTCATTTAATGCTGTTTTTCTATACAGAAAGAGAGCAGTCGTTTTATGCTTCTTTTTTTATTTTTTTGCCACACAGTGCAGAAGTGCAGATTTGCACACGTTACAAAATGTGAACGGGATGCAAGTGTAATTAAGTGCATGGCTAACTCTGTAATTAATCATGTAATCAAATAATTACTTTTAGGTAGTAGAGCAAAACAACAATAACTCCAGACTCCTAAGGGTTAACTAGCATCGTGTAGGTCTAGCTGCCTTTACTCATTTGTAGCAGCTGTAGTAGCCCCATAAATAGCAGCTGAATAATAATGCTACTGTATAGTGTCCCGATACAATAGTTAAATTAGTCTAGTAACTCAATTTTCTACCCTGCTGATGTGCGCTCTGTTTCTGATCATGCATGGTTATCATGCAGTTTGAACTATAAGCTAAATCCCTATTGCTTTTACATGCTTTGTATGCCCAGTCTGTGAAAGGTGGAACGTCCATGAGTCAAAGCATAGAGCTCAGTCATGTGACCTCATCTGAAGGTTTCTTCTAAACTATGCAGTTTGTTCCCTCTGACAGAGAGAAAGAGAGCAAGAGAGAGAGAAAAGATAGACAGAGGAGTGAAGTGTAATCAGAGAGGACGTCAATGGCTGAAGGACACAGCAGTCTTTCAGAACCTTGCAGACAGCAACAGTTCTCCCAGAAAGAGAGGGACTGCACTCAGCTGAACGCTGATGCTGGGAAATGTTAGGCTGACGTGCCACTGCATACGTAGCAGGTCAGTAATTGCACTTTGAGGTCGACCTTTTAGAAAATGAAAAAGAAAAAACATTATTTGTATTCTCTTTTGAGCTGGAGATTCCTTTAGGCAGTTTCCTTTAGCCGCTATGAACCGGTATTCACATAGGCAGTATTACCACGTCTCACTTTTCCGTAAGTGTTAGTGCAAGAACATGTGTATGTGATGAGGGCTGATTCAGAGTAGGCCTCTTTGTTTTCTTTTCTTGAAAAATTTGTCTGTGTTCTGTTTGTCACCGAAATATTTATTGAATTGTTCCTTTTGCCCTCCTAATAAATGTAGAAATGAAATCAAAAGAAGCTTGATAAAGATTATTTTTTTCATCTTGTGATTGCAAGTTACCAAGGACATGTGCTGAAGCTGAAGTCAAATAGTCTTGCTTATGTGTGTAAATGTATTTACCAGCAAGGCTATGGGCTTGCTCATTATGGTAGCTTTCAGAAAACGTCTCTTAATGCACAGTATCAGCCAATATTGATAAAATCCCTTTATTTTTTGTAGCAGGTTCTATAATGAGAGATTCTGGAGTTATTTTGTCTAGTGTCTTCAGTCAAATCATTTCCCGTGTGTGCATCTGCATCCACATAAATGATTAGTCAAATGTTTTTGACTACTGCAAGTATCTGTTCAATGCAACTAGGTACAAAAATTATTTGTTATTTATTTATTTTTTATGTTATTACATCTATAGGGTACATGCATCTGTGTGTACCAAAAAATTAACTATTTTACATTTATATGGGCAGATATGGACTTCCATCCAGGGGCGTTTTAGTCATCAAGGTTGTACATGGGTGATTAATGGGTGGGACTGGTCCTTGCACAAATATGAATTAGCATTGCTAAAGGAAGTTTCATTTTACATGGATATGAATTAAAAATAAAATCTAGCTAGAACCAAATCTGGCCTTTGAGATGTGATGAATATTTTAAACATTTAACTGAAAATGGAAGAAGTACAATTTTGTATTAAATTAAAAAAATACTTGCGTAAAGTACAAGTACACTACAACCCTTTTTTATGAATAAAGTACAGTAGTGAAGTACAATCACTCAAGTCGCTCAAATATTTGCATATCCACTTCTGCACGTCTGCATTCATTGGTCGTTAAATCAGTTTCGCCTACCGTATAAATACCCTTTGTACTTACAGTTACACTTACAGTTTGCAGTTACTGACTAGCATATTCAGCTACATTGTGAGCTCCATTAATGGGACCCATTATGCATTCTTCCTAAGTGGACAGCAACGACAACTTAACCACTGCTGACCACATTTTGAGTCCTAGAACATCCTTTGTGCAACAGTGATACCAAAATGTTGGATACCAAACTGATATGATACTAAGTGTTGCACTTGGTATAAGTGTATCAGGCCTGCACGGTACAACTGATGTACTGTAGTCTACTGACACTGTTGCCATGATTGTAAAAAATCCGGCCCCCCAGTGGTCATCTGATGATGATGGTGCTCCATCCAGTTCTTTTGGAATGAGTTGGGGATGGGGTGCGGTGGTGATCGTCAAATTCCCTGAATGCAATCAAAATCTAGTAGAAATACTTTCCTGGACAGTAGACAGCTACTCCAACAAAAGCAGGATCAACTATGTTTTTTTAAAATATCCTTTCAGAGCACGTGTCCCAATACATTTGTCCAAAAATGAAATCGAATATTTATAGTCTTTGCTACGTTTGGACTCCAGTGTGCTGGAGTACAGAGACAAAATAAAAATGTCACTGTCCAATTGTAGACTTCTCTGGATAAAACCCCACCCCAGCAAGGTGCTGGATGCTCTGCAAATTAGCAGTTACAGCTTGACCTTGAAAACAGTGGCCTCATGGGACACTGCAGTACAGACGAAGAAATATTCATAGCATGAAAACACATGCTATGATGAGTGCATGTAAAAAAGGGACTCTGAATATGTTATTTACAAAAGACTTATGAACCTTCTGTCAGTTATGGCTGTCACCATTTATTATGTTAGTAATTCAGTAATACACCCACTTCAAGCAATGATAGATTGGTATTAACAGGCCCAAAATGTGCCAGTAAAACATTGCCCACACCATTATTCCCACCTCCACCAGCCTGGACAACAGATGCAACACAGGTTGAGTCTATGGATTTAAGTGCTCAGTGTGTTGGGGGAGTGTATACATAGTTCTTCTAGAATAATCTATATCTATACCTTGCGTAAAGTACGATAAACTACAGTCATTTTCCAAAGAATTCCAAAAATTCCTGTTGGATTTCCTGTAGTATTACTAGATCTTTTTCTATGGCGAGTAACCCATTTTCATTTACAGTTTAATAAAACATTTAACATTGTAAAAGTAATTTAACATTAATGAACTGAATCTTTTCAGCTAGTTCTACTGATTGACAAAGAGGCTAACCGAGTCTAACTAACAAGGTAACCACAAGCTAACGAGCTGACCTCAAGCTAAGGCCCTAGTCCAATACTAACACGCTAGCCATGAACATCTTCATTTGCTCCTGTCTGCTAAATGTGTTATGCAGTGCAAGATATAGGCCTATGTCTAAATGAATCATATAAAATGTATATTTTATACCATGCACTCAGCCTTATTGTTATCACATGACATTATCACGATTTTACGATGTGGTTTTACATGTGATAAGCCAGGAGATTTCGCAAAGCTATGAACAAACCCTGCTAGTAAGCCCTTACTTAAGTTCTTTACTCTCATAACTACCTTATTAATACAATTAACATCAATTTCACAAACCCTAGAACTGACCCCTGTGGGACTCAACAAAATGTGAGTCAGATCACGTTTATTCTTTCTTCACAGTTGGTTGGTTGATGTGTTTTGTCTGCTCATAGTGGGCTTTATATCAAAACATAGTTCTGAACTGGTTCGGTCTGCTAATAATTGCTGATTCACTGAGGTTTTTATTTTTTCTTTCAATCCCAATAACAACAGGTATTTTTGTATAGATATGACTGTTTGTATAGATGTGGGTTGGTTTTGTTCCTGATGTTCACTTCTTAACTACATGTTCTAGGAATTGAGGCCGACAACAGCACACTTTTAAATGCTTAGTGGGAACTAATGCAACATTCTTTTACTTGTTTCCTTGTCTGTGTGCAGAGCCACTAGCCCTTGCGGTATACCGCTCCTTTCAGCTGGACCACATGCTGATACAAGCACATCCTGAGGCCTGAGCTGAGCTGAAGGAAACACTCTGAATAACCTGAACCTGACCTACAAACTGAGGCCTTACAGTCAACCTGGCTTCCCATTTTCCACTGGTCCTTTGCACATTTCTCCTAGTAATCTTTTACATTTTTGAATAGAATGAAATACAGGTTGCTTGTACACCAGATTTGAAACCTCGTATTTACGAGACGTTTTTAGACCAGCTGCAGTTCAACAGTAAATTACTTGGCGGGAGTGTATTTCTCACTAGGTTTTGGCGGCATGGGCAAAAAACACGCGCCTATGTAACAGCCACCCCAGCTAACATGTCCATGTGGGGCCCAACTAGGAATTACAGCAGGTGTTTACCTTTGGGTTCCACATTGGCCCCACATACGGATGCCTACCAGTTTCATATAAGATAATGGTGAGCTGTAATGATGAGGCTTAACTGGGTCCCAGTAAAAACGCATGTATCAACCCATTCAGAGCCCACACCCATGTGGAACCCACCTAGCCCATGTTCTACCCATGTGAGCCCGACATGAGCGCGTTGAGCGTGTTCCTTAATGCCTTGAGGAAGGGCAGCTCAAGACACTTGAGGATATTTAGCAAGAACGCACAGTGCCAGTGCCATTGATCTTAGCTAACATTAGCTGCTTGTTAAACATACAGACGTGCAGATGCACAGCCTGCCTAGTCCCTGCAGAAAAGTAAAGGGGTAGAGGTAAAAGAGAGGTAAAAAGCCACCCCCCTCCCCCAGCATTGAGCAGTGGAACTGTGTTCTCTGGAATGATGATGGTGCTCCATCCAGTACTTTTGGAATGAGTTGGGGATGGGGTGCGGTGGTGATCGTCAAAGAGCTAGCTTGTCCCTGAATGCAATCAAAGCCTCATAGCTCCAAAATCAATTAGAAAGCCTTTCCTGGACAGTAGAGGCAGCTACTCCAACAAAAGCAGGATCAACAATTTTTCAAAAATATCCTTAGAGCAAGCATTGAATGAGCAAGTGTCCCAATACTTTTGTTCAAAAATGAAATCTAATATTTATAGTCTTTGCTACGTTCGGACTCCAGTGTGCTGGAGTACAGAGACAAAATAAAAATGGCCACTGTCCAATTGTAGACCTCTGTATAAAACCCCACCCTAGCAAGGTGCTGGATGCTCTGCAAATTAGCATTGATGTGAAGTGCTAAAAGCTATCTTAGCTAACATTAGCTGCTTATTCAACATCCTGCATGCGAGTGGCCCAATGCTATGGTATGACTTACTGTAATTCTACTGTGTTATTAGTGCTAATCATTGCCATATGCGATCACATAATGCTAATGCTAGCTAGTGAAAATCAGTAAGCAGCTTTGTGATATGATAAAAGGGTCATTTGTATTAGGGGGCATATAGTTCCCCGAAAGAGTTTTTTAGCAGCTATTATATCGAGCCCCTCTGTCCCCACCTATGGGGTAAGTTGTAACATTTAACAAAGCCACTTTTGTGGGAATTGTGGGGATGGGGTCTTAGAGCCTAGAGGGATTTCTCCCCCATTTGACCCAATATGCAGAATGAATGCACTCCACTGCTGAGATCTTCAGCTCTGGACAGCTTGAATGTAATTACTCAAACTGATGACTGGTCACCTTGTCACAAGGGAGAGTGGGGCACAAACCAACACAGGGAAAAGTGTAACTTTTGTTTGGTGTAGTTAAACAGATTCAAGGAGAATGTGTAGCCAACATGCAGGTGGGCATGGGCACTGAGTGGGTTTGTCCATGTCTTGGGCCACCATCATTACAGCCCACCTTAATCTCACATGGGTCCCAACTATGTTCAATGTGCAACCCAGTGTGTAACCCTTCCTGGTCCCATCACTGACCCTGGTGGGAATCCATATAAAGGTAAAGGTGCACGTATTTGTCACAAAATGTGTCCTCTGCATTTAACCCATCTGTGGTAGTGAACACACACTCACACACACACACTAGTGCACTAGGGGCAGTGAGTACACACACACCCAGAGCGGTGGGCAGCCAACTCCAGTGCCGGGGGAGCAGAGAGGGTAAAGAGAGAGGCCTTGCTCAAGGGCCTTGCTCAAGGGCCTTGCTCAAGGGCCTTGCTCAAGGGCCCAACGGTGGCCAAGCCCGGGAATCGAACCCACAACCCTGTTATCGATATCCTGGTGCTCTAACCGCTGAGCCACCACTGCCCCTATATGTGGGGCCAACATGGACCCCATGGACAAAACATTCTGGCTCCCATTCTGGCTACCCATACAAGCCCCACATGTGCATGTGGTAATCAAAACTGTTCCAAAGCTTCCAAACATTTTTGTCCTATGGACACTTTTTGCCGATTATCACTGGATCCTGTGAATTAAGAGGCCATTAAAGAGTCTAAATATGAATGTTGCTGTGTAAGCTAATATTAGTGAAGTCAAGTATTAACAAGTTCAATTTGAGTTGCAGTTATTTACCACACTGGTCCAAACATATGACCAGCTTGAGCAAGTTAGTCACATTGATAGACCAGCTAAACCATCAAACGCTAATGAACATGATCAAGAGCTGTGCTGGTCAAGAACTAAGCTGTGAATCACCAACAACTTTTCTAATCATATGTGTTTTTCACTAAACCGGGTGTGTGAATCCATTGACAGAATACACACCCATAATATTTAAATCTGCCTCTCGTTAGCTGTAACATAGCACAGCTTTAAAACATGGAAACAGCTCCCATTGACAGGGAAACAGACTAGCGTACAGCCTCCACACAGGGGGGTTAGTGTTTAACATGATATTCAGTGAGAAAGATCTGTATATAAGCAGTGACGCACTAGTTCATTAATGGTCAAAAGAGTCAATGGTGAAGCGTATGTTCAGCGCTGAAGAGAAACTGTGTGTGGAGAGGCCTGTGGGCCTGTCTATGGTTTCATCTCGGTTTCCTGGCGGCGATACACAGGAGTCTGGCGGAAACACTGCTAAAGCATCAAACTGGAACACACACTAATGCTGTTTCCTGGTAGCATGACAGGAAACCAGCCTCACTCACACATTTATGTTGTGTGTGTGTGTGTGTTTGTTGGTGTGACAGTGACAGCATCAGCCATGGCTCTGTGTATGAATGAATGTTATTAAGATGGTCAGTGACAGTATGCCGTGTAATTTGATATTTTTAGGGATGAGTGGAGCAGGTTGTAAGTGTGGGTTATTAAATGTGTCTTTGTTGAGTATTGTAAATTGTTTTGATGTATAAACAATAAGTATGTGACTTTGGTGGGGAGCAAAAAAAGGTTTACGGCACCGTCAATAGTTACATATTAAAGCATATGTAAGAAAAACACTTATTATTATGCCGAAGTGTCCTCTAAGCATGTTGCTAACTGTAGATGGTTAGCTTTTAGCCTTGCCCCCTACTCACTTCCCAGGGTTTGACTTTCTCGAGTCTTATCGCTACACAAATTTGCTAATACTTTCCCTTCTGATGTGTGTTTAGCTCCTAGGTTGTCTTTGAGGGAAAGGATGTTGGAGAGAAGAGATGGTAAAAGCTAGTTAGCTTTTAGCCTAGCGCAGAATCCTGTTCGCCTCCTCATCTTTAATGTTGTCGTATGCCGAGTTGGAGTTCCCCGTCTGTGGACACTGGCACGGGAAAAGCCGCGGTCACGAGACCAGACATGTGCAGCAGCCTGTATTAGAATTGACTAGGACTTTTACTAGTGTACATTTTGGGGGTGTACTGAGGAATTGTCCCAAATACAATTTGATGAACTAACCTAAGTAGCTTTATTAAAGTTTACCAACAGTTAAGGTGTCCAAATACTTTTTAGGGCCACTGTATGTTTATTGTACCTGCAACAAAAGAACAAAAGCTGTTTGCATGCTGAACCCAGTGGGTTTGATAGTTTTAGTTGGTGTGTGTGTGTGCGTGTTGTACGTGTGCTTATCTGAGCGTGTATCCGTAAATGTCACTGGAATTGTTTTCATTGCTGACCCACCGGAGGTGCCCAAACGTGAGAAATTAAATGTCAGGCGACTTTTTGGTACAAACATATTTGGGGAAATTCCATTTCACTCCTGGATGGATCCAAGGCCACAGCTCCCTTACCCACGGCACAAAAATCAATAGCATGTTTAAGACGCTGCTGTGTCCATCACAATGAGTTATTTCATAAATTCTCTCAAGCAGACAGAGGTGAAAGGTGGTGTTTATGTGCATTTTGTTAAGTTCTGTAAGACAAACTGAGGTTAGAGGTGTATGAGTGTGTGTGTGTGAAAGGAATGCATTGTCGCTTGGGAGGTAAATTGGTAGGACTGAATGGAGTGCGTTCAGGGATGTTCATGCAGGGCCTGCTGAAAAAGAGTCCAGCCTACGTGTTATTACTGTAAGGCAGAGAATATTAAGGCCGGTTTTTGGCCTATATTCATTCATAATTTGCTACTCCGAAACGAGAGCTGTAGCATTAAAGCATGAAGAATGCTTTGTTGAAAATTACAGCTACAGCTACTCCAGCTGATGTGATCTAGGACCCTGTTTACACCTGGTCACTTCATGCATCTCGAGTATCAGGACTGTATCTGGATGAGGCCACACCACCTAACAGTGCAAGTGTAAACACACCCAGCACTCAGATAGCTTCTGTGTCTGACGTTAGCTAGACGTTAACTGTTTTAGCTAGATGTTAGCAATGTTAGCTGATATGAGCTACATTTGAACTATTGTAGCTGATGTTGTCTAGATGTTAGCAATGTTAGCTGATATGAGCTACATTTGAACTATTGTAGCTGATGTTGTCTAGATGTTAGCAATGTTAGCTGATATGAGCTACATTTGAACTATTGTAGCTGATGTTGTCTAGATGTTAGCAATGCTAGCTGATATGAGCCACATTTGAACTATTGTAGCTGATGTTGTCTAGATGTTAGCTATTCTAGCTGATATGAGCCACATTTGAACTATTGTAGCTGATGTTGTCTAGATGTTAGCTATTCTAGCTGATATGAGCCACATTTTAATTATTGAAGGTGATGTTGTCTAGATGTTAGCTATTCTAGCTGATATGAGCCACATTTTAATTATTGAAGGTGATGTTGTCTAGATGTTAGCTATTCTAGCTGATATGAGCCACATTTTAATTATTGAAGGTGATGTTGTCTAGATGTTAGCTATTCTAGCTGATATGAGCTACATTTGAACTATTGTAGCTGATGTTGTCTAGATATTAGCTATTCTAGCTGATATGAGCTACATTTGAACTATTGTAGCTGATGTTGTCTAGATGTTAGCTATTCTAGCTGATATGAGCCACATTTTAATTATTGAAGGTGATGTTGTCTAGATGTTAGCTATTCTAGCTGATATGAGCTACATTTGAACTATTGTAGCTGATGTTGTCTAGATGTTAGCTATTCTAGCTGATATGAGCTACATTTTAACTATTGTAGCTGATGTTGTCTAGATGTTAGCAATGCTAGCTGATATGAGCCACATTTTAATTATTGTACCTGATGTTGTCTAGATGTTAGCTATTCTAGCTGATATGAGCCACATTTGAACTATTGTAACTGATGTTGTCTAGATGTTAGCTATTCTAGCTGATATGAGCCACATTTGAACTATTGTAGCTGATGTTGTCTAGATGTTAGCAATGCTAGCTGATATGAGCCACATTTTAATTATTGTAGCTGATGTTGTCTAGATGTTAGCTATTCTAGCTGATATGAGCCACATTTGAACTATTGTAGCTGATGTTGTCTAGATGTTAGCTATTCTAGCTGATATGAGCCACATTTGAACTATTGTAGCTGATGTTGTCTAGATGTTAGCAATGCTAGCTGATATGAGCTACATTTGAACTATTGTAGGTGATGTTGTCTAGATGTTAGCTATTCTAGCTGATATGAGCCACATTTTAATTATTGAAGGTGATGTTGTCTAGATGTTAGCTATTCTAGCTGATATGAGCTACATTTTAATTATTGTAGCTGATGTTGTCTAGATGTTAGCTATGCTAGCTGATATGAGCCACATTTGAACTATTGTAGCTGATGTTGTCTAGATGTTAGCAATGCTAGCTGATATGAGCCACATTTGAACTATTGTAGCTGATGTTGTCTAGATGTTAGCAATGCTAGCTGATATGAGCCACATTTGAACTATTGTAGCTGATGTTGTCTAGATGTTAGCTATTCTAGCTGATATGAGCCACATTTGAACTATTGTAGCTGATGTTGTCTAGATGTTAGCTATTCTAGCTGATATGAGCTACATTTTAACTATTGTAGCTGATGTAATCTAGATGTTAGCAATGTTAGCTGATATAAGCTACATTTTAACTATTGTAGCTGATGTTGTCTAGATGTTAGCTATTCTAGCTGATATGAGCTACATTTTAACTATTGTAGCTGATGTTGTCTAGATGTTAGCAATGCTAGCTGATATGAGCCACATTTTAATTATTGTACCTGATGTTGTCTAGATGTTAGCTATTCTAGCTGATATGAGCTACATTTTAATTATTGTAGCTGATGTTGTCTAGATGTTAGCTATGCTAGCTGATATGAGCCACATTTGAACTATTGTAGCTGATGTTGTCTAGATGTTAGCAATGCTAGCTGATATGAGCCACATTTGAACTATTGTAGCTGATGTTGTCTAGATGTTAGCTATTCTAGCTGATATGAGCCACATTTGAACTATTGTAGCTGATGTTGTCTAGATGTTAGCTATTCTAGCTGATATGAGCTACATTTTAACTATTGTAGCTGATGTTGTCTAGATGTTAGCAATGTTAGCTGATATAAGCTACATTTTAACTATTGTAGGTGATGTTGTCTAGATGTTAGCAATGCTAGCTGATGAGCCACATTTTAATTATTGTAGCAGATGTTGTCTAGATGTTAGCTATTCTAGCTGATATGAGCCACATTTTAATTATTGTAGCAGATGTTGTCTAGATGTTAGCTATTCTAGCTGATATGAGCCACATTTTAACTATTGTTGCTGATGTTGTCTAGATGTTAGCTATTCTAGCTGATATGAGCCACATTTTAACTATTGAAGGTGATGTTGTCTAGATGTTAGCTATGCTAGCTGATATGAGCTAAATTGTAACTATTCTTTTCTGTGTTACATACTCTAGCTGACGTGTTGGCAAATCTAGATGATGTGCTCGCCAGCATCCGGCACTGTGTTGGTAAGTAGTGTTAGCTCTTTAGCTTCTCCAGAGAGTAAGCCTTTGAAATGAAAAGCTATTGATTTCCCTCAGCTGTTTAAATTAAATTCTGAATAATATTTGAACACATTTTTTAGATTTTTTTAGAATGTTGGAACTGGTTAGTGTGCACTCGAGGACTCCATGGACTCCAAAAGCCTTTGCAGAAAACGATGTACACCTGAGACTCATTGACCATAAGCAGGGGCTTTTATGGAACAGACTTAAACACTTAAACACATCTGACCTCATATGTGCAGCCAATTTCTACTTAAATAGGCTGACATATTTGATATTTGATTGATAATCTTATGCATAAATTGTTCACAATTCTAGCTCTTAGGCTTTGTTGTTGATGTCCAGTTTTAAATGAATGTGGATATAACATGGTCCCACTGTGTACACACACACACACATTGCTCTAACACCTGTTCGGCGGAAAGGAAATGAAATCACGTCTTTACAGCTGAACACACACACGGACGCAAATGGGCTAAAGGATGTAACTGAATTAGCGCTCAGCTGAGGGAAGTTTCTCAGGGTGAGTGATGTCATACTTATTCTGTTTCTGATCCGTTTCTGTTCACAAGGCCTTCACAGGAAGTGTCAGAAAGACGTGCCAAGCTGATTAGCTGTTTCATACGAAGTTGTTTTTTCACACAGTTGTCTCATGAGAATCATGCAATGTTTTCAGTCCAACGTGGGATTGTGCTTTTTAAGCCTCCTGAGAATATCTGATTTTTGTGAAATAAGAAATGCATTTTTTTTTTATCCAATTCCAATAATCGATTAGAATTAGAATACATTAGAATACATTAGAATAGTCATGACAACTGCTCTAATACACACCTTGAGCTTCACCTTGGTAAAACTGACTGACCTTGTGGATAGACATGTAATGGCATTAATTTTTTTTTTTTTAAATCAGCGTGTGCTACAGCTGAGATTTAGCACTCCTGTTCTTTCACAGCCTGTCACATGGTGTATTTTTAGCATGCTAACAGGCTAGCTGTCTGTACTCTCAGGCGAGAGACACGACCTTTAATTAAATGGAACTTATGCCATTCGCTTTGGCTGCACGATAGCCTTTCTTCAAAATATGTAGTACATGGATACCAACAACACTGGACTTGATGTACTGTAGTTAGCCCATCTGTTGTCATATTGGACATGGCAGCCATCCTCTACCCCCTTTCAATCCTCTACACCCCGTACCTCTCTGACCAGATATTATTTGGGCGGTGTGTGTGGTGCTGGTACAGCAGTGTTGCTGGAGGTGTTTACACACAGCTACCTGCTAGGTTGAAAGTGGCCTGCTAACCAATAATCTCAGGCCAAAAGTGGTTATTTGATCAGAAAATGACCACTGATGAAAGGCAAGAGCAGTAGTCAACAAAGCACCTGCATATGGTCACTTTGGCACCCAAGATTTATGGCTTTGGAATCTAATGGAAACTTATCATAGGCCATCCTGGCCTTCTAGGTCTGTAATTTCTAGCTGATTGATATTTAGTAGAATCATCAACTTGTATTTAAAGTTAAGTTTTGGTTGTAAACAAAAAAGGTTCTCCTGAAACACCCAAAGGAAAATGACCTCCTGATAGACATTTAAGAATATTTAGGACCCTTTTTTGCAGTCCCAGAACCCCTTAAATCTTACTTAAGTCAACTTAATGCCTCGGTATTCACCCACGCCCACTTTAAAGAGTTCGAATTCCAGGTTATTTTTCATATTAAATGGTTTATGGGTTCAAAGAGAATGCAGTTTTAAGTAGCTCCTGCGAAAACACTGATCATAAAGTAGCTAGTTATGCTAACCCAATGTTCCAACAGGCTATTTAACCTTATTCAGAGCTATTTAGAGCAGAGCTAGCTAGTTTTCCAATGCAATGCAAAAATTTGGAGTTCGTGGGGCACCATATCCAAAAAAGAGGACCTGCGTCTGTGGTCGAAGGTGCTAAATTTTAAATATCCACCCAAATGTCCAGACATCTGCTCTTTTACCATTGTGAAGCTTCAGTGAAGCTGACGCATTGGATGCTTTTGAGGCTATCAAGTAAGACGTTTCATAACCAAGCCATTTCTCTGGGTAAGGACGCTCTGGTGTTGGTTTTCCTTTTCTCATATTGCAGGAAACATACAACATGTATATATAATAATACATAGAGTTTATGACCCAGCGGTCTCTTCCCCGTCTAATACATCTGAAGTTAAGGGAAAAATGTGTGAATTATATTTTTGCCCAAACTACTGCAACTTACTCTGACCCAAAGTGTGCGTCAAGAGCTGTACTGATCTGTGTCAAACTTCTCAATGTTGTTTTGGGACTTGGGCTAAAAATCTTCATTCTCCAGAGAGCAGCGCACACATGCACACGGGATGCAGGCGGGATCAATAGCTGTTGTCTGGTCTGCATTGTCCCTTAAATCCTCCCGCTGAGGGAATCAGTCATGCACAGCTGCAGAATAGAGAGGGAGAGACAGAGAGAGACTTAAGAAGCTGCAGAACAAAGCTTGATTAAGTGTGTATAGGGCTGGAAAATGCTGGAGTAATTGGGCTTTGTTGTCTTGCACTGTAAAAAACGATTTGTCAGTTCGGTCTGAAAAAAAAAAAATACTGTACTTTATATGGTAACAATTCATTTACCCGATTTCCTTCAGCTCAGATAAACTCAAAAAAATATTTAGAATGAAAGAAATGAAGTCAAATAAAAATAAATCAGATGAAAGCAGAACTAATTGGATTTATATTCGAAAGCATGATTACTGTTTATTTCCTTAATGTAGGTTAAAATCCTTGTATTGTCATCACACTGTAATGAAATTCTCCTCTACACATACCTCAGCTGAGAAAGCCTGGGTCAGAGCACAAGGCCAGCTATACTGTGGCAGCCCTGTAGCAGAGGGAGTTAAGTGTTTTGCCCAACAGTGCCCGTTTAGCAGACCCGGGTATTATACCCCCCAACCCTGTGATCAATAACACACTGCAAAATGCACAGAGGTAATGGCAGGGTCGAAGAGGGTCTGGAGCTTACCCCGAATAACAGGACACAGGTCAGGAATACCCCCCAAACGTAGGTGGCAGTAAATTGCAGGGAAACACCCACACACCCATTCACTCAAACTCTCACACCTAGGGAACCCTTTATCATGGCCAGTTCACCTCTCATGAGGGTTTAGAGTGTGAAGGTTATTTTTTTTCAATATGTTAAATTTAGTGAATAAAATGAATAGATGTTTTATATATTTAAGTTTGCTTCATTAAGAAGATTCATTCACTTATTTTCACATAGAAAATCAACTAAATGAGTCATTTAACCAATAGTGTTCAAACTTTTGCAGCCCCTCCTTTCAATCTAACGTCCTATGAAGACCATGTCTTCCTTTTTTTCGTATGTATTGGCTTTGTTTACACTGAGTTTTTGTATTTAGTGCGAAATGGGTGTGGGCTGGCTAGCGTTGCTGGAAATCAGCAGTGTGAACAGTCCTGCATTTTATTATTACTATTATTATTATTATTATTATTATTTACAAAGCATTTCAGAAATAAATAAAAGAAGACAATAGATATATATGAGCTCTGTTTTAAAGACACTGTATATGATTTCAATCCAATACAATTTTTTGGTCAAACTCAGTGAATGTGTCCTCGTGGTTCGCTAGCTTTCGTGCAGACCTTACATTCATTCTATGCATTTTAATGAGATTGGTCGGAACGGGCAAATTTTACGTACATGGAAAAATAATTACCATCTAATCCCACCTCCTGACTGACCGTGTACCATGTCGCCTCTCGCTTGTGTTGTATTTTGTAAAATCTCCTGTTTTGAAACTGCAACAATCAGCACTTCCTCCATGTTGGCTCAGGTAGTACAGGCCGCGTCATAGGTCACACAGCCAGAGCATCACAAATTTGCGTCCCCCAAAGTTGCACTTGATGCGAAAGTTTGCAGTTCAAATAGATTTGCCCGGAGGTCACATACGCGAAATGCAACTGTTGAGGCGAATCTAATTGCATGGAATTCCATGGAATTTTGGCATAAGAGCTATGGAACCATGGGTTACACCATTAGCTGTAAGGTGTAAAAGGTTTACCAGATTGAAATCATACACAGCATCTTTAAAACAGCGCTCATGCCTTCACCTAAACACTGTATCTCTCCCCTGGTTGTCTGTGTGTGTGTATATGTATGTATGGGCCATGGGTGCATAAGAACTAATGCAACTATTCTACTTGATACCATGAGATCAAAGAGCAGCCTAGGAGCGGCATGAACACTGTGTGTGTGTAATCGGCAGTGCGTATCACTTCTGCTCGGTGTGTGTGTATTCACACAGACATGCTGTGCAGCACTATGCAAAATCTCTCTGACAGCTTGAGAAGCTTTAGGACCATCAAAGCAGCTCAGCAAAGCTCCCTCTCTTTATACTGCGCTCCAGCCTTTCTTTACTGAGACCAGCCATTACACAAGAGCTGCCATCAGACTCTGTCTCTCTCGCTCTCTCGCTCTCTCTCTCTCTCTCTCTCTCTCTCTCTCTCTTTCTTTTAGTTTCATTCAGAGTGCTTTGTTGGCAGCACAGATGATGGTACATTTGTACTGGCAAAGCTCAAGGACGGATATGTTTGGAAAGTGTCATTATATCCACTTTTTTCACACCATTAGAAAACACCAGCTCCTCTGTATACTGTGTGATCACTTCATGACAAATTGACCACTCCTTGGACCAATCCTCTGGCAATCCTTGCCAGAGATGAATAATGAGAGTTTGCTACATGGAAGTGACAAAATATGAAAAACCACAGGAAAACAGGCCAATCCAAAAACCCCAAATCTGTTACCCAATAGTCTTGACTGATTATATTTACACCCCCAAAAAGGAACATACACCCAGCCTACTAGTAAAAGCCCTATTCAAAGCTGACGAAAATGCAACAGCAACAGGAGAATATGGTGTTGTTGACGCTGGAGAGCAGCTCATCACCTCCAGACTCGTGAACTCGCTATGTGAATCAGGCCTCGTGACTGCAGCTTTTCCTGTGCCAGTGTCCGCAGAAGGTGAGCTCCAATTTGGCATCCAACAAAGCAAAATCTGCAGAAAGCGAACAGGGATCTGTGCTAAGCTAAATGTTAATAGCTTTTGCCATATTGTTGACTCCCAAACGGCCCTGACCCCGCTCTATAACTTTATATGGTTTGACACTTGGCTGGGTATGTGAGTTGCTGTGGTTCCTAAAGGCTTCCCTTTTTCAATAATACCACTCACAGTTGATGGTGGAAATTTCAGCCACTGGCTTGTTGCAAAAGTGGCTTTAATTCCAGAACCAAATGGAATTCAGTGAGCTCCTAAGAACCACCCATTCTTTCAATAATGTTGGTAAAGGCAAACTGCATGGCACCTGTGGCAGTGGGACTGAATGAAACACCTGAACTCAATGATTCAATGAGGTGTCCCAGTATTTTTGTCCATATATGTATATATACTCACACACACAGCTCATTCAGGTCAGCTCTGGGGTCAGTCTGCAGTTTGCTTATCATTAGACACCCACCCAGCCACACACACTAACTGGGCCTGTAAATGCCCTCACAGTGGGCTGCTGCACTCCAGCTCAGTTTGCCATATGCTGCTGCCCCCCTTTTCACAGCCTTGACCTCTCATACACACATACACACACTCACCACAGCCAGAATCAGCCTGCTAGTCTCTACTCCCTAGTCACTCACTTTCTATCTCGCTTTGCCATCTGCTTATGCCTTTAGTCTGTGTGTGTGTGTGTGTGTGTGTGTGTGGGTAAAGTCTCAGCACTGTCACCCCTACCGGGCATGTGCAATTCTGACAGATTTCTGTCTCTCCTTCAACTCTTTTCTATCCTGACCTTTCAGGCAGTCGGTCAGTCAGTCAGTCAGGCACTGCATCAGTCAGGCAGTCAAGTCAGGGAGAGCAGAGCACTAACTAACACAGTGTAGAATTGGCATGGGATATTATATTATGGGATGTACTGTAGTTCAAGTAACATTATGTAGCAATTTTACCTGAAAATAGCAGTTTCAGAATCAGGTTGTTGTCCATAAGGGGGCACGCCAAGCACGATTTATATTTATAGCAGTGGGGTAAAAGTGAATTACATTTCCCAACTGTAGATTAAGTCCTGGAGCAGAAAATACTCACATTCTCACATAATACCACTTTACACAGACACAGGTACAACATACTTTTGGTCATCTTCTTACATTCCTAGAAAGATCTCATTTTCCTACAACATTTAAACAGTTATTACAAAGTCACACCTTTTTTTTATCAGTGTTTTTAGGTCGCTGGGTTTTTATAAGAGTTGCTATTAGTTTATTAATTTAACCCACTATAGAGGCCTACGGATGGCCACCACAAATGAAGGCTATTGTTGTCTTTCTTTTACGAGACATAATTCAAATGTAATCTTGCTTGTAGCATAAAAAAAAACCCTTATAAGTCTGGGGACATGAAAGTATTAAAGAGATTTTTGCATGTCATAGTTTCTAATTTGGGACTTTGAGCCTACATTATGTATTCATTTTTTTAGTTTTACAAATGTATTTGTCTGGGGCATCACCGGGTCAGTACTACACAGCATCAAAACTGTCAGTCAGAGTTAGCCCACAAAACTATCTGGCCAGCTGTAAGCAGGTACCCTCAAATAATGCATGTTCAAAATGAATAATGCATGCTGTTCCTTTAAATGATAATGAGCCACTGCTCATGCCACCCTTCATCTCCCACATTTTTCTTTAGTCCTCTCCTTGGCTACACAGATTCTTGGACTTTAGATCTAAGTTCATTCTAATTTGCCCCTCTTTGCGCTTGCTAGCTAATGTTTACTTCACCTTGAGTTCACATGTCTCTATGCTGAGAAGCTTTACTATGTTAACTATGGGTAATGAATTTCCTAGAAATCTGTCATTTGGCAAATGAATGAACCTGTACCCTGTACCGTTGACGGTTAGCTACATTAGCCTTGTAGCTTCACTGCAAAACTAAAGAAGCAAACTTCAGACAAACAACAATTTGGCTAATCAGTTATATTCAGAGAAAGGGGGATTGAAATTTGGCCTAACACAGTTCCAAACACAACCAAGCCCAGAAACAGCTACAATTCAGCAAAAAAGAGGGGTTGTCTGGGTCCGTGTACATCTGTGTGTGTCCACTCTGTCTGTAATAGCTCCAATTAAAACAAAGCTGCTAAAACAGTGTGTGTATGTGTGTGTGTGTGTGTGTGTGTGTGTGGCAGTAATTGCCCCATTACTGGAGTTTATCATCAGTGCAGCTTCTCCACCATTAGTGTCTGTCCGTCCACCCATTTAATGTAGTTACATGAACCTGGACAGCAAACAGCAGTCCAACTAACACATACACACTCAGACATTTTGCTTTTCAGACAGTCTGTGAGGGTCTGTGAGACAGCAGCAGAGAGAGACAGAATCTGTGAGACAGGCGTAGTTATCATTATCTCCATAAACACGTCTGTCTGTCTGTCTGTCTGTCTGTCTAGCCGCCTGCACTTAGCTAGCCGTTCCCTCCACTGTCTAATGAATGAGTCTGCTGTGTGTAATGGCCTCTTTAGAAAATGCTCTCGCTTAAAGGGCTTGTTTGGACTCGTTGTGTGTGACCCTTCAGTGAATGTGAAAAGCCGTCCCGGAGTTAAGAGGAGCGTTTAGCCATTTAAAATGGACCAAGATGAAAAATGGGATAATTGCTGAGTGTGTGGGCTTTGGTACAAGGGTAGGGGGAGCATTATATGGGTTCGAAAGGGAGAAGGATTTCTGTCAGTACTTGGAAATACAAAGGGGAACAATGCTAAAACAAGCCCATATATTATTAAGATTGAACAGGCTAACAACTGTGCAATTGTTTTCGTTAGCTGTATAAACAATCCACATTAACATAGATTAACATAGAGTCTATATTAAGTATTTGGACAGTGACAGAGTGTTCGTAAATTTGCCTCCCTCATTTTAAATGAAGTAATCAAGATGTGACTAAACTGTAGAGTTTTAGCTTTAAAACTTTAAATGTATTAAACCATTGATTTAAACTCAACGGCAAAACAAAAGCACCCCTCCCTTCAGTGCTCCTCCAGAAGCTCCACCCCTCAAATTTATGCATGGGCATTGCCAAGGTACTGACCCAGGGCTTGTGGACCAAAAGATAGCAAACCCAAACACAGCATCCAAAACCCAACGTCCAAACACAGCAACCAAAACAAAGGGGTAAAAACTAGCGCGAGACAGCATGCCAGCTGTCGGCCTCGTCCAACATCAATGCATGTAGTTTAACGCGTAGCTATCTAGCAAGTGCCAGAAACACTGTCTCCCTTGCCCTTCCCCTTCCACCCGTCCTGTACACGAGCATGAACGCCTCCTGTTGCTGCCAATTGACTGAAATAGTGTTTAACAGATAGGGTTTAACACTAGTATTGCATGAACTGTTTAGGAATTGCAGCTGTTTTTTTTTTACCTTGTCCTTCCATTTTCACATTCCCAAAAATAATTGGACCAATTTAATGAATCTAAGCAGACGTTACAGCTCTAAACACTTTAGAATTCATCCTGCTACTTCTTTCAGCAGTTCTATTGTCAGAAAACATCAGTGACCCAGTTCCATTTGCAGCCATTCATGCTCTTGCATTAACAGTGCCTCCACCATGTTTGACAGATGATGTATTATTGCTTCGGATTATGAACCCTTCCTGTCCTTTCCCTTGAATTCCCTTATCTTACCCTTCTGTCCTTGCAGTGCCTATAAAAGTATGCTTGTATATTGCTTGTGTAAATGGAATCACAGCAACATTCCAAAATAAGTGAGTGTGTAAATATTCACCCCCTTTAAAGTGACTGACCTAATTCAACAGAGGTCCAGGCAGTGGGTGCAGATAGACTCACAATTGGTGAAAAGCAGATCACCTGAGTGCAGTGAATGTGTCTCAGGTGACTGTAGTATAAGGACACCAGTCTGGAAGGAGTCACTGGTTAATCAGTATCCCTGCCTACAAATACACCATGAAGATACATTCCATGCAACTCAGTGAAGAGGTTATAGGGGAGTTACAAAACTAATTCCAAGTCATTGAACATCCCCTGTAGTTCAGTTAAATTGGATAGGAAGAAATATCCTCCTGAGACCCCCCAAAAAGTTTATTTTTAGCATGTGTGATTTTTAGGTGGTTTAAAAAATGATTTTTCTCCACAGCATGGTTGGAAAGTAATTGATAAAGGAAGAAAAATGATCATGCAATGCCCTTTGAGCAATGTTTTATTAATTATATAAGTCAGCTGGGTTAATCAGGAGGGTCAGTTTGCCAAATCAAGCTTTTAACCATCTGTTAAACATAAAAAGCTCAGTCTCATTTATCTTTCTAGGCACTGCAAGACCAATAGTTCAAAGCCCTAGCTTACACTTAGTTTTTTATCTATAATGCATGTTTGCGGTTGGTCATCACTTTGTTCCTGCTCGGGCCCCTAGAAAGCTGACTGGTCCTCCTCTGACCTTTCTGACCTTTGTGCTCTACTGTCTAGCTCTCCTTCACCTCATCTCCTGACAGCTCTATCTCTGACTCCACTGCCACGATTCTGAGTAACGCATGTTCCTCAAAGCGCTCAAAGAGGCCACTGCCATCAGGGAATACTGCTGCAATGAAGGGCTGCACCTTCATTGCAGTCCACAGCAATGTTTAGGGAGGTGGCACGTTGACAGCTTGACGTCCACATCAGTGACCGCATCCAGGGTTTTCCAGCAGAACACTTTCTGGGGCCTTCCTATTTCTGGCCTTTCTGTTGTTTTCGACCAGCAAGAAAGTGGTGTGTGGCCTGTGATTTTCTCAGACCACTGTCGACAGGTACTCAGCACTACTGACCAGGAGGTTGTCAACGTCTGTGAGGTGTTCAGGCCTACCCAGTTTTCCCACATCCAACACGTCGACCATGGCAACCTTCTGTGTGCCTACTGTTAAATATGTCCCAGACCTTGATATGAAATGCGTTGTTGTTACTATGGGTGGTCATAAGGTTTTAGCTCATTGATTATCTGTAAAAACAAGAGTGAACGATCACACCTTTAATGACTGTCATATATACATTCATCGGATGATATAGTTAGTGGGGTTTGACTGCTGACTTATGACATTGATTTCATAGGAAACGTGCCCTTTCGTAGACAGTGCAGGAGACTCTCTGGGGATTCCAGAAGAATGACGGTGGATGAAAGCAATTCTAATACAGTCCCATTCATTCCACTGTCAGTGAAGTACATCTAGCATGTGGACGTACATACACCGAGTCAGGGTCAGCCGCTGTCGCTGTAAGAAAGAACCTTTCATTTCAGTGCATTCAGCTCTTGAATAGGCTGCTAAGTTAGTTTGATACAGTAGCAATGGAGAGAGCACACGCAAGAGGAAGAGAGCAAGCAAATGCAATTACTTTGCTTTCCCATTTTTGCAGAAAATGCAGGCATCGCTGCGGTCAGACTCATGCACCTTACATTAAATCAGCACCGCTAACACATTTGCTTCATGCATCGCCACATTCAACCGGCTGGTGTTACACTCCGCATATGCTTTCAATTATAATGCTAATTAATGATAAAACGGGATGGATTAGAATGGTCCTGGGGTGAGACCAGCAGGGCGGGGTGGTGGGGGCGGATGGAAATGGAGAGACCCTGAAAGAAAATGTAAGAAGGGAGCTAGACAAAGGTTGGCCTAGAAGGGAGGAAGGAGAAAGGAAAGGGTGCTTCACTTTAATGGGGTTAACCCAGAGAGTAAATTATACCTGGCATTGGACGTTCAGCTCTGTGCAAGTATACTATTTATACATGTAGAGGGCAGACACATGCTTCAGTGAGCAACTTTAGTTATAACATACAATGTATGGTATTGTTTTGGTGGATTTATGCTAGCATGTTAGCTTGTGGCTGGCATGATAGGACTTTTCTTGTTGCGTATGTATTAAAGCTTATTAATGTACAGTAGCTGCATGGTTTGAGAGGTATTTCCACTCTCACACATGTACATTGCCATGGTCCTACAACTTAGGCCTACTTAAAACCCCCCAAAAATATGGTCACCCCAGCATTTGGATCAAATGCTTTTAAGATGATGACCAGCACATATTCAACCAAGTGCATCCAAACTTTTGACTGGTACTGTATAGTAAAATAGCTGTGTAGTTGAGGAGGATGCGGGCTAACTCGCCTACATTACACAAGTGTCGTTCTGTATTTGGCAATGTACTGTATTTAAGTGTTCACAGTGGAATTTTAATTGTGCACTATGTATAATTTGTGAGCCCCCCCCTCTCTCCCCCCAACGTCTACATAATTTTGGGGGGAAACAGTCTTAATTAGGGGGATCAGACCCCTTTGCAAACCCTCCTGTAATTCTCGCTGTGAGCCAAACCAAGAACAAAAGGAGATCTATCATCAGGCCTCCAAATCACAGTGCTTATCAAACGCCTACTGTATGCAATGGAACATCCAGTCACACAGCGTTTGGCAAGGCCTCCTACTGGTAATTCCATATTGGATGACCAGAAGGAGAATGGACTCCGGTCATAACCACAGTTCCAGTCTTATCAGCTGCCACCAGCCAACAGATTCTCTTTCATCGCTCATCAAACGGCACTTCTGACATGCACGGAGAAGTATCTTCCACAGCATCTGCTTCTCCCCATATTGCTTCTAAAGATATAAAGGAAGCACACTGTTTGAACTACAATGGTGAGGTGGACGACTGCATGAGGGATTTTCTCTCTTTACCAATGCGCTTGCTTGGGCCACATGAGGACTGCCAAAGAAATCTCTTAAAGGAACAGTCCTGATCTCTATACACTAGATCTGTGTTGTACCACTGATTACCAGCGCAATCATGTTGACATTTCCCTGTTCTTATAAAAGAACAGAAATCCGCAACACAGCTATAACAGAAGCTGAATTCTGCTGAGTTGCTGAATTCTATGAATAAACGTTTGAAATTTAGGATTTAAAGCTGCATTATATAATGTTTTTAAATTTTTTTTCCTAATTCTACTGCCAATTAACCCACCTGTTCGTAGCTCCCTCTAGCACTAGCACTGAAGCCAGCCATTGGCTCTTTTCGAACTGCCACTGACATGCTTGAAGGAATGCGCTGGGTCCCCATCTCCACTGCACCGGCTAACAGACGCTCGTGCCGGCCAACATCATTTAAGACTGATGAGTGTGAGGTTGATTGTGCTCTCTCAGACTCTGGCTGCTGATGGCAGTGCGGCATGGTTTGGGCAAGCCCTGGGCCACTGTGGCAGCGCAATAGACAGCTGAACTCATTATGTAGCATTTTGACCCTAAATAACAGCTTCAGAGTCGTGTTTGGGAGAACAGCATCTCTGTTGTTGCTGCTCTTGGCTCTGCATGCTGCTAACTGCACTTTGCAGACGGGACAACACTCACGAGATCTGTGGATTGTATACTGCTGCATGTAATCAGGCCATATGATTTTTTTTCTATTACAGTGATAGTTTATCTAAGTTTGTCCACAAATGCATGTATGTTTTTAAGCATAGGGGGGAGCCCAGGAGCAAGACATACCAATTTTTGCAATTATGCGTTATTGGCATTATGCGTTTTACTGACTTACTCATTGGCTGAGTGAGTGAGTGCAGCCTCACGTTGCTACCACATCCTCTGCCAGCATCACTGCAAGCATCATGGCATTAGGATTGCTACCGCAGTGACCGCTGGCCTCATTTGGCATTGCTACCTTTACAGTTGCAAAGCTATCACACCAGAGTTCCTGCTCATATATTTTACATCTAAAAATGTGTAAATATGTGGTCTACACCCAGGCAGGGTCACATAAAATGATCAATGAAATATAATAGATGTAATTTTATGCCACAGAACCTTTTTCAAAATACAGAGCAGATTTTGGTCCCAAACTCCCCATTGTTGAAATGCTATGGGATGCTGAATTATTGAAGCAGTTTCATCAGCTGTAATGAAAAACATACCTCCAGAGATCCTCCAGCGGTTTTAACGAACAGTGTAACAATAGCATTTGATGATTTGGCAGCTGTTAAGCATGGGGGTGGATGTATTAACCTTTGGGGTTGTGTGGCAGCTAGGTGATTTCCATCTAGGTGTTTAGCTGGAAAACACAAATGTGACAGTCAAGAATACAGTGACCCACAACATACCTCAAAAACAAAAAATGCAAGCTGGAACTATTGGAAGAGCCTCACAGTCACAGATTGTTGGAGATCTGGGGGTGGATCATGTCATGCTGTGCAGCAAGACAGCCCAAATCATATCCAACCAAGAACCAAGAGTATTCTGCAAGGAAAAGTAGCCTGGCTATGGGTTTCCATTACTTGTTAGCTACATTAATCTTGTAGCTTCTGTGAAAAGTCAAAAGAAGCAAACTGCAGAGACCAAGCATGACTTGGCTGACAGAATGCATTTCAGGTAGAGGGAAAGTTGTGTGAACTTGATTCTTTTGGATGATTTCTGGCTTCTTTCCAACATGTTACTACAAGCAAGCTAGCAGTTTAGAAGCACAGACACCTATTTCCTAATATGGCCACTACAGTGTGTCAACATCTTTGATTGGTTGAGTGGCTAAGATTGGTTTGCCCTTTGGAGTTGAGTTGTGGTTGTCATGGTGAGCTGCTCTTAACCTGTCTCAGAGCAGCGGAGATGGATGAGGTGTTCTACAACAGGACGGGTGTGGGGGGAGGTAACCCCTGGAGCGCGTGCTTGATCCTATTGGATCAATCAATCTTACAATTAACCTGAAGAGGTGCTTCATTTATACTCTGTCTCTCTCTGCAGTAGCACTCAGACACATCAGCCAGTCTCATATCTGCTCATCCACAGGAGGAACAGCAAATAGGATCAACGTTAACCTGGAGCTACTAAAGGTCATTGCTTTCAAAGCTATTTATCCACTGAAACCAGTGGCACATGTATAATGGTGCTTTTAGATACACAGCATGGTATCTACAGTACTGTACTCAGCTTTTTAACATTTCCATTACTCAGATTTGATACCTGGTACTTTTTTTAGTACCTGCTAGCTCATGGCTCCGGCCGAGCCGAGTAAGGACTAAAACATGACGTGTAACCCTTGCAAAGCACTGATTGTCCAGAGAGAATCATTACTCCATTTTTCTAAGCTAATCTCGCTAAGCTTTTTAGTTGGCTAGCTATTTTAATGGTCGCTACTGACAGCATAACTTGCTGTCAGTATTCTTCACAAATTCCTAACAGGCTCACATGAATGTTTTTACACAGGATATATTCTGTTCTCGCTATCTGGCCAGACGTGTAGGAGAACGCTAGCTGGCTAACTGGCTACAAAAGTAAAAAAACACAAGTTTAAGAAGAGAATATATGGTACTTGTGTGCCCGATATGAGCTAAAAGTGTCTTTTTTAAAAATAAAGCTGATTTTAAAATAGCAAAGAGTGCAGAGCTAACAATATCTAGCTACCAAAATGATTTATTCACCACCTATTCCTTACTTATATATAGAATTGCTTTAAACAAAATAGCATCCAATAGCACTTAATTTTGCATCTGAAAACATTCAGATACTGTCATTTTTAAACCTTTTTGAAACCATATGATTGTGTTTTGCAACGTCACCAGCTACATTTCAGGTGGGAGTTGTGGTAGTTGAAAACGAACCAGGTAACAGGTAAAAAAAGGGTGTAGGTACCATGTTGTTGAAAAGCGCTATAAGTAAACAGCTTTGCCGACACGCTGTCTGGACTTTTTAACCAACTGTTTTAAAAGAACGCATTTGTTTATTGCATTAATACAAATAATCACTGTATTCAGTGATGATAGACTTTAGTTCACTAGTTTGCTGGAATATTTAATTTTAGTGTTCTAAAATGTTTTCAGGCATTACATTTCTGACAGTGCGCTAGAAGGTAACCTTCAACACCTTCAGCAAAGAACTCTTAAGGCCTACTGATTTCCAGGAACCCGAAAAATAAATGTCAGTAAGTTCCTGTTCATTCTTATTTCATAGAAATCCATAGAGTTCTAGTTATGCTAGTGTTTAAAGCATTGTATTAATATGTGTAATACTATTCATTCTTAATGCTACCTTTTCAAGATCACCTGGAAACTGACCTCACTAAACCTGTTTAGTCAGAACCTTTTTTCTTTTCCCTTGGTACAGGCAAGCAAGCTCCCCGGTTAGGCCCATGCTGCACTCTCAGGAGATCCGGCTCTTTCTTCTGAGCGGGTTGGCTGTCTAGTGATGCTGCATTGGTGGCAGCTGGAAAAGAAGCTGTGAAAGAGTTTACATGTATCGGCATTGCAAGTGTTAGGGGGAGTTCTACTGAGTAAATGGGTAAAAAGAAAAAAATGGTTATGCCTTCTGGAGGTGGTCTGAAGTCAGACTAACCACCAGCATAATTAAGAAGTGACAGTAGAATCTAGTAGAACACTCATGTTTCGAATTGGGATGGATTCAATTTTCCTAAGACGAATGATCACTTTAGGCCTTGTGGTCTGAAAGTCCTATTTCCATCACTGACTGTGATTTTAGAGACGTTTGGTCAGTAAAGGTAAAATATATGTTAATATCTCTTACAAGCTTAAAATGTTTAATATGTTTAATATAGACCAGCCAAAAATGATTGATGCTCTTACCCTTAGCTTTGTGCTAGTGTACTATTTGAGTCCAATGGAGTTTTGACATTTATGGCTTGAAATGAAGGTCTTGCTCTAATAGTCACCTTCTCAACTGCATACCGGCCGTCCAGAATATTAATGTAGCGTTAAGGTCAGTGTGTGTATATGTGTGTGTGTGTGTGCATTTGTGTCTGTCCACCTCAGACTTTGCCCAATCAATAGCTCTTTTTACAACAGTCATCTATTTCTCTTTAATTTCATAAAGTGCTCTCGTCTTCTCTCGGGAGTGCTCTTTGCACATCCAGACTGTGCTAAAAGCCATGTTTACTAATCATTGCTGGAATAGGAAATTACAAATGCTTTCAAAAAAGAAGCGGCCTTAGTTTAAAGGGGATCAATGGAGTTCACTGAAGTTCAGCTGAACAAATTGATATGTGGTATTGACATGTGTGACTTTAAGCCGGAAGTCACACATGGCTGAGATGCAACACAATGCCATTTTTAAGTGTCTAGGCTGACCTCAAAAAGACCTATACCTGGGAATAATGCTGGAATCCCAACAAATATTTTCTATGGGGTTCAAGTCAGATGACTGTGACGACTATGCCAGGATCTTCCAGGACTTCTTCTGAAGGCATGATGAGGTATGCCTTGCATCATCGTCCTGTTGAAAGGTCCAATGATGCCCAAGCTTCATCTTCCTCACCGAAGGCATGAAGTATTTTTCTCCTAAGATTTCCTGCTACTTCCTCCTTCAATCATACCCGAAAAGTTCTGGCCTATGGATCAGTAAAATGTCTGGAGGAAGAAGAATGAAGCATATGCTGAAAAGAACACTGTGCCTACAGTGAAGCCTGGTTCTGTCTCTGTGATGTTCTGGGGCTGCTTTGCTTCTTCTGGTACTGGAAACCTGCAGTGTGTGGAGGGGTAGCTTTTCCTTTTGTCTTGCATGAGACCGACTGAGACACTCAGAGAGCCCCTAGACTATTTTTTAACCTCAGAGGGAAAAAAAACTATGAAAATATATCCTTTGAAATGCATTTTTTAATACATTCTGTTTCACTGGGCCACATAAATCAGGGTTCTCAGGCAAAGCTTACCTTATGTTTCTTCTCAGACCCTTTAACATTTCTAAATTTCTAAATGATTTAATATCTCAGAAAAGTACAAATCACATCCAAAACCCTCTTCATCTCAGGGGTCTAACTGGCAGTTCAGGCCAATATGTAGACGCTTGCAGGGATTCAAAGGAACACTTCAGCTGCATCAATTATAAATCAAAAGAAGTGTGTTTCTTTGTGTGTGTGTGCACACGCATATGTGTGTGTGTGAGAGAGAGAGAGAAACTGTGTGTGTGTTGATTAATGGTTGCTGAGGAGCAGGCCTGGCTGATAACATGGAGATTCAATAAGATGGAGATTAAAAAAACATTAGATGAGTAGCGTGTCAAATTGAGGGTAGAATGAGGAGGTCAGCACATTTAGTAAAACTAGAAAATCTGCTGGAACCGATTAGAATCACGCTCAGCGTTGGCAGCGGTCTGAGGTAGCCAGCAGACCAATCAATTAAGAGCAGCTGCCTTGGTTTGCAGCTATGGCTAATGTTGACGTTAACATTATGTAGCAGGTTTACCTGAAAATAGCAGCTTCAGAATCATTGTGATGCTCCACTGACTTATAATGGGGAGAACGGTGTCTCTGTCATTGCCCCTGTGGGCACTGTGACTTTGTTTACACCTGGTTACTTCACTTGCACTGGATAGTCAAATGCGTCTCCAGTTAGTCAGACTGAAATCTGATTGCTGTGTGGGATGAAATATGCACATTTGCTCCTTGCTCAGCATTTTTACTGGTGTTTTCGGTTGTACTGGGAGGGAGTTTGATTGTGGAATGTGTCTTGGAGAGATGGATGTGTTTACACTGCTATAACATGTGGCTTCTGTCCAGACCTTGGGTGTGTTTATTTACACACATTTTTATGTGGCTTGGCCTCATCCTGCTTTAATCCACATTAAGTCATCAGGTGTAAACAGCCTGTGAAGATACACAAAACCTCTCATGTGAACTGCATCCTTCGGCTGTCAACAAATGCACATGTCCATGGGGAGGGGGGGTGCTCAAAGCATGAGTTGTATTTACAGCAGTGGTGTAAAAGTGAGCTATTCTCCACAGTTCTAGTACTCACATAATGCTGCTTTGCTAGAGTAGTATTTTGGAATGGAGTTCAGGTAGCTTTTGCTTTGTGGTAAGAAGCCAAGTCCCAGGAGGAGTGATGGATGACAGGGTTAAAGGGGAGGTGACGGGGTGGTGGAGGGTTGCACAGACTTGTCAGAGACATGTGGACAAGGTAGAGTTGGAATTTATAGGACGTTTTGGGAGGAGTGGCTTCAGGCACGTTCCTCCTCCCAAAATTCAGTTATTTCACACAGGTACAGTCCCATTAGTGGGATTTGCCACGGCTGCTCCCTTGTTAGTACCGGGACTCTAGCATTCAGTGTTCCGAGGGGGGCACCCTGTAAAATCAGTTGAGTTGACATTACTCAAATTTACAAGTTAAGAGTAGTTCCTTCCAGGATTGGATCAGTTGATATCATAGACTTTTATGATATATAATGACATATTAACAATTACTAGGCTGATCACAAAGGCAATTAGTGCATGAGTGGTCACTGGAGCATTTAGCCAACATAAAGCCCCACTTAGCAGCAGAGAAAGCGCTAACTTGCTCATACAGCCTTCAGCATAGAGGCCTGGCAAGCTCAAAACAATATAGATTACAAGTGACCACAAAGAGGAGGGTGGTCTGGTGGGAACGACTGCATATACACTTATGGTGACTGAGGGAGGGAGTGAGGCACGTCTGTAGTATTTAAGCGAGGTTAAACCCTAAAAAAGCCTATGGACCACACTTCTATTACCAAAGAATAGCCCCACCAGTCTGTACTGAAGTCCCTGTAGTTACTGAGTAATACAGTGTGTATTGCATGAAGAAGTGCAGTTAGGTGAAGAACACCCCAATGGATTCTACTACATCCTAAAGGCCTGAGGTAATGGTCTATAGAAAGATCAGTGTCTAAACTCCATCACACACCTGCAGCTGACTTTTCACAGGCAGTGATGTTCCTGAAGAGTGGGAAGAGCTTGTTCTATATATATACACAGCTTTTATCCGTTTCCATGGTATCGAGGAAGCTAGCTTCTTCAGTCCCGGATGCAGCTCTTCCTATCCGCACAGGAAGCAGGAAGTTATCCGGTTATGCCATATCCTGTGTCTGAGGTCATGTCACATGCTGTGTGTATCCTGTGGAGGTTAAAGTATGGGAAAATTCATACCTGTGAAGTAGTGGCGTAACTAGGACCAGAGCCCCAGTTAAAAAAACAACAACAAAAAAACAAAAAAAACATGTTGAATTAATAGGACAATTAAAATAACTCTCAGTGAAAAATCCTTCTGTCTGAAATAACTCCCAGATAAATAGTTGTACTTAGTATTTTCTCTAATGCCAAATACTATTAACAATAATAATACTATAATATGTATACATAAAAATAATAAATAGTACATTATAATACTATTGGATAATTTAAAGCCAAGCAGTCAAACAGTTACCTAACTATGATGACCATCCATTAGCTTGTATATGTGTATGTTAAGAAGCTGGGATGCTTTTTCTAAAGAATGCTGATTATTACATACACACGCCCATACTGCTTATTACACACATACTGCTTATTACACACATACTGCTTATTACACACATACTGTTTATTACACACATACTGCTTATTACACACATACTGTTTATTACACACTGTTTATTACACACATACTGCTTATTACACACATCCTGTTTATTACACGCTACTATTTATTACACACATCCTGTTTATTACACACATACTGCTTATTACACACATACTGCTTATTACACACATACTGCTTATTACACACATACTGCTTATTACACACATACTGTTTATTACACACATCCTGTTTATTACGCCCATACTGTTTATTACACGCTACTGTTTATTACACACATACTGCTTATTACACCCATACTGTTTATTACATGCTACTGTTTATTACACGCTACTGCTTATTACACACATACTGTTTATTACACACATACTGCTTATTACACACATACTGCTTATTACACACATACTGTTTATTACACACATACTGTTTATTACGCCCATACTGTTTATTACGCCCATACTGTTTATTACACACATACTGTTTATTACACGCTACTGTTTATTACACACATACTGCTTATTACACACATACTGCTTATTACACACATACTGTTTATTACGCCCATACTGTTTATTACGCCCATACTGTTTATTCACACATACTGCTTATTACACACATTCGGATTATTATGCCCATACTGTTTATTACACGCTACTGTTTATTACACACATACTGTTTATTACACACATCCTGTTTATTACACACATTCGGATTATTATGCCCATACTGTTTATTACACGCTACTGCTTATTACACACATCCTGTTTATTACACGCTACTGCTTATTACATGCTACTATTTATTACACCCATACTGCTTATTACACACATCCTTTTTATTACATGCTACTATTTATTACACCCATACTGCTTATTACACACATCCTGTTTATTACACGCTACTGCTTATTACATGCTACTATTTATTACACGCTACTGCTTATTACACACATCCTGTTTATTACATGCTACTGCTTATTACACACATCCTGTTTATTACATGCTACTGCTTATTACACACATCCTGTTTATTACACGCTACTATTTATTACACCCATACTGCTTATTACACACATCCTGTTTATTACATGCTACTGCTTATTACACACATCCTGTTTATTACACGCTACTATTTATTACACCCATACTGCTTATTACACACATCCTGTTTATTACATGCTACTGTTTATTACACACATCCTGTTTATTACACGCTACTATTTATTACACCCATACTGCTTATTACACACATCCTGTTTATTACATGCTACTGCTTATTACACACATCCTGTTTATTACATGCTACTGTTTATTACACACATCCTGTTTATTACACGCTACTATTTATTACACCCATACTGCTTATTACACACATCCTGTATATTACACACTACTGTTTATTACACACATCCTGTTTAATACACGCTACTGTTTATTACATGCTACTGTTTATTACACACATCCTGTTTATTACATGCTACTATTTATTACACCCATACTGCTTATTACACACATCCTGTTTATTACACGCTACTGTTTATTACACACATCCTGTTTATTACATGCTACTGTTTATTACACACATCCTGTTTATTACATGCTACTATTTATTACACCCATACTGCTTATTACACACATCCTGTTTATTACACGCTACTGTTTATTACACACATCCTGTTTATTACATGCTACTGTTTATTACACACATCTTGTATATTACACGCTACTGTTTATTACACACATCCTGTTTATTACATGCTACTATTTATTACACCCATACTGCTTATTATACACATCCTGTTTATTACACGCTACTGTTTATTACACACATCCTGTTTATTACATGCTACTGTTTATTACACACATCTTGTATATTACACGCTACTGTTTATTACACACATCCTGTTTATTACACTCTACTGTTTATTACATGCTACTATTTATTACATGCTATTTATTACACCCATACTGCTTATTACTCACATATTATTTATTACATGCTACAGTTTATTTACACACATCCTGTTTACTACTGTTTAGTACACGTAAAACATGTACAGTTCATAACAAGCATACTGCACGTATACTATGTTTACCCACATGCCGTTTATGATGCACGTAATGTTTACTATCTTTCAAAACAAGCAGAGTGTTTATTACGGTTCTGAGACTGATGTTTCCCGTTTTTACATTTTTCAGCCTAAACATGGCAGCAGTAATATTCTGGCGTGGAGAATCTGAGGGCGTTACCACCAGTGCCTTTTAAAAGGTCATTTCTGACTCCTGAGGCAAGGTAATCACATGATAGATTACATGGCGGAGAGGCATTGAGGGGTTTGTTGACATTTGAAGTCACTTTTCACTAGCTAACCAATACAACAGCGAGTGTGCAAAATAAAACCGTACTGGACACAGAACCGCACACAGCGCTGTTTCATCTGATGGTTTTGTTGGCATCTGTGATTTAAAACAATGTGCTTGGAGATATGTACTGTGCATCTACCTCACTATTACTGAAGTAAAGAACTCGGCACTACATGCTAGTTTCTTTTGACTAAGTGGCGAGTGGTGCTGAACTACCCGCCCATAATAGCCTACCACTCTTACCTTTGCTCTGTATCTTCTACCTTGAGTAGTCTCACCTACCAAACACATGCAAAGCTAGCATTGGGTGCCCCTGTGCTGTACATTAGCAAATGCTAACACTGGTTACACGATATTTACGAGATCCTTGAGGACCCTTTGATGGTTCATCAGTTTGAAACTGTGGAGGAACCTCTTAAGGGTGCTTTAAAGAACCTTCAAGAAAGGGTTTCTTCTAAGAGGTTCTTCCACTGTTTCAAATTGAAGAACCCCTAAAACGTCCTCAAAGAACTTCATATTTTAACAGTGTGCTGTGGATTCTGTAGACCTGTGGTCTGTGGGCTTCTTTACATTGCTGTTGCTGATTAGGCTTAATGGACACATATCTGTAGAACAGCATAAACCAGCATACTGTCACTGTCCCACAAAAACACTGCATCACTGTATCTCCATTTGTGCTGTTTTTTATTATTTGAATCATTCATACTTCAGGAGACGCATTTGAGCCACATGTTATAGCAGTGTAAACGCATCCATCTCTCCAAGACTCATTTGACAACCTAAACTCCTCCCATTACAACCAAAATCGCCAGTAATAATTGCTGCGACACCAGCAAAGTTGCACATTTCGTCCCGCACAGCAACTGGATTTCAGTCTGACTGACCAGAGACGCATTTGTCTCTTATCTGGATTCAATCCAGATTCACATGAAGCAAGCAGGTGTGAACAGGGTGGACATGTTGAGTTTTGAATTCTGGGAGGCTAACCACCAGCCTGACTGCGCTGGCTGACCTGCTACAAGCAGAAACCAGCTTACACCAGCATGGAATGAATGCTGGTCTGAGCTGGTTTCTGTTCGCTGCAGGGATTTATTGATGGTTGGCGTCTTCATCTGAGCACCAAGTCAAATATGTCACCTTAGATCGTTTTCCGCACTGCACGTCGAAATCGAAGCCATCACGCTACAGAGCAAGCTTCAGCGCTGAAGCAGTGACATTAGCTATGCTATTCCAAGGCTTATGAAGAAATAATCAAGCCCAGGCTTTCTTTCCAGGTTGTTTGGTGCCCTGCTCTCTTCTGAGCCTCTGCCGCCCCATTGGTCTATGAGCATCTATATGCCAGTGTGTTTGTGAAGTGTGTCCTGTGTGCTTTGTGGGTCTGGCCAAGACAATCTTTTATTTAGATGGTGTTGCTGTCTCCTTGGTGCAGATACAACCTTAGAAGAATCCCAGATTCTACCCGAGATGATGAGAACACCACACGCACGCACACTTTTACTAGCCTTAATAACTGGAGGGTGATGAAAGCAGGCAGACACTGCCGTAAGCATGTGCTCTAAGAGCAGTCGGGACGGTGCGTCTGCTGGGGTTTTTTGTAATAAACACCAAAAGCTTGAGTGACAGGTCTTTCATCTCAAGTCCTGATTACTTGTTGATTTTTTATGGCAAGTTTAGATATGTGCATCCTGGTGAAATACAGTGTAAGGGCTGCATATCGCTGCTGTCCAATGAAAAACATGGATTTTTTTTGCCGATTTTTATTTTTTTGTATATTGACTTCCATTCCAAGTTCAGAACATTTGTGCCCTCTCATGTGAAGTAACCATTTTGGAGATACATGTTTTTTTATTTGACAGCGACGATATGCAGTAATAGTATCCTGGTATATAATTAATGACTCATTAATTAGTTTCATTAAGACTCACTATGTTTATTTAACTCAATAAGTGTAATGGTACCATAGCGCAACCGTGGTGGTCATGATGTCCAGCAACACCAGCAGTCAACTCTTTACAGTTACCACTTTTCATATTTCTCCTATGGCAATGACATAACGTTAATATTCCAAGAATTCACGACTACAATGTCGCTGGGGAAAACTATTAACGCCCCATCTCTTCTTGAAGAGGAGGGGTGCCAAACTGGGTTCCCATCCATGGAACGATTAGCTGCTAATGTTCCATAAACACAAATTGCGCTACAGTAACATTACAGTTATCGGGTTAAATAAACATAGTGAGTCTTAATGAAACTAATTAATGAGCCATTAATTATACACCAGGATACTTCTACTGCATATCGTCTGCACAAATTAGTGCTCTTCCTGGGCCGCGTTAAGGGACAGGGAGCTCAATTCCGATGCTAGCTGGCTCACATATAGGCAGCTCTATAAAAGAAGGTGGCCTTCTGTCTTCGAAATAAGCTAGCTTTGACATTAGCCTCTTTCTAAAAGAAGCTAACGTTAGCTTAAAAGTGGTTAACATACTCGTTAGCTTGCGATATGAAATAAGCTTGTGACACGAGCTGCTAGCTTGACTGTGATGAATTTTCGATCAACAAGTAGATGTAGCTGATAGATGATGCCTTATTTTTGGCATCATGCATGTTTGTAATGTTCATTCGGGATGTTTCCGGTGGGCAGTGTCTTCCAAAATGAGGCCAGCAGGTGAAGCACCATGATACAAATCTTTAACCGCTTGTCTGCAGAGCCACATCCCTTCAAAATGCCTTTGCACATCCCTGATGAGACCACTCTGTTAGCTAGTTATAGTCATTAAGTAACCTTCACAGGTGTCCAGGTGATCACAGAGCTTGTTGACGGCTCCATGGTTTGACAGTTCCCACCAGTTTATCATTTTTTGAAGCCCTAGTAGCTTCTATGGCAACACCGTCCATATACTGAGGGACAAGGCCAAAAAAAGACTGAGTGTGGGTTGGACGGATTGTGATGCACTCCTGGAGGAAATGAGTGTTTTCCGGCTGGCCAACTGGCCATTTGTTAGGTGTTACACTCTTTCCAACACCTCACTCTGAACGCATGAGCTCCTTGAGTGTGTGTGTGTGAGGTGCGTACTGTAATGGTCCAGAAAACCATGGCAACGGCACACACCGCAGCCTGTCCCACATATGGTGACTGTGTTGCTGCTTATGATCTCATAACAAAGGCAGTGCCAAGGCTGACACATGCGATCAGCTCACAGGAAAGACAGACAGAGAGAGAGAGAGAGAGTGAGAGAATGATAGAGAGACAGGGTCACAAACTCTCTCGCCATTTTTCTCAGAACTGTTTTCTGAGAGGAGATAATCGGCTTTTAGAAAAGAGGCTGAAGACCTCCTATTTTAGAGTTGAGGTCTACTTCACTGATGCACTTATATGGGGAAATTGTCTTTTTACAGTGTAACTACGCCCAATCTGGGAGCAGCAGGGCCGATAAGGTGGGATAAGGTGCCTTGCTTTACACAATCAGGGAGACCCAGTCTTGAATTCACTTGGACTGACCTGGTGTTCCTTCCGTTTCTGATTGACCACATTTAGTTACTCTCCTGGTTGGTGGTTCACCTTTCTTAGCACCAGGCCACCAGCCACTCAGTAGCCGCGTTCCAAAGCCTAGGCTGTGTTTCTCGGCCGCTACGTCACAGAAGGCTGTTTTAAGGTGAAGTGCTCTTAGTATACAACCCAGTGATGCAGCCTTACAATGCAGCAACTGATTTGTCCAACCCGGCCCTCGGTTCCCATACAGCCTGGTTAAACCGTTCTATCTGTGTGACCAATAGGCTACTAAGAAGGATTTTTTTTATAGGACAGTCCTACTAAGGGATTTCATGAATCACAGAAACCATTCTGCGAAGAATCCAATGAATAAAACAAGAGACGTGTCACTGGAAATGTTGTGATGTCCGATTTGTGAAGGGAACATTCGGAAAAGAATCAGTTCTTTCAAATGAATCAGTCAAACCGATTCAGTCAAGTCTGACTGAACTGGACTGCTTGGCATTTTCAGTGTTTCCACCTGTGCTAGTGTTCATGCAGCCACTAGAGGCTCCCAGCTGGATATACTGTGGTACATTGAGCCAAGTCTAAGTCAGTCCATTTCAATCAACATACACTATATGGACAAAAGTATTGGGACACCTGCTCATTCAGCCTTTTTTTCTGAAATCAAGGATATTAAAAAAGAGCTTTTGCTGTCCAGGGAAGAAGGCTTTCTATTAGATTTTGTAGCACTGCTGTAAGGATTTGATTCAGAGCATTCAGTGACACAAGCTTTAGTTACGTGAGGATGTTGGATGATCACCACCCCATCTCATCCCTAATGCGCCAACGCATCCTAAAAGTATTGAGTGGAGCACCACCATCATTCCAGAGAACACAGTTCCACTGCTCCACAGCTCAATACTAGGGGGGATTATACCTCTCTAGCACACGATGGGTGCAACTTAAAGTAACTGAATACATTCATTTAAAAAGGGTGTCTGCAAACATTTGGACATGTGGTGCAACTTACTCTCTTAGTTAAACTCTTGAGACTGAAAATGTCAAATCTATGTCTTCTACTTCACAACCTCACTGGTTCACTGGAACATCACTGTCTGTGAATGAAAGTTTCTGCACTGCTTTGGCTGCTGGAGTGTGTGTGTTGTTTTTGTGTGTGCTAGCCAGGTGTCTGCAAGAGCGTGAAGCTTTTAGCAGCTTACAGATCCGCCAGCCTGACAGCTTCATCTTCCTCTCTGCCTTATGTTCTCTAGGCCTGATGGACAGAAAGGGGAAGAGAGAGAGAAAGACTAAAGAAACAACAGGGAGGGAAGAGGCGAGCAGATAGAGTGAATGACAGAAGGAGAGAGGCAGGAAGAAGGAGGCAAGATTCGGAGCTTCTGGAACTCAGTAAGCTCCTCACTGTCATCTCTGTATTATAACCCCCACTCTCTTTCTGTCTCTCTCTCTCACACACACACACTCGCACACAAACCGCACTGCTGACACGATCCTCGGCTTTAGAATTATGCATTAGAAATATTGCTCTGTATATTTCTCCTTCCTCATCACAAAAGCAAAGCAGGACCTAATTCAGCGTTGCATAACGCATGCGTCAGCAATTACCTTCCCCAAGACGGTGTGCTAAACTCTGCTAGATTAACATGCAGATATAAATACTGTACAGTAACTTTGCTGGTGCTGCTTGGGTGCCTGATCAGACCGGAGATGGCTGCGTATAAACCTGAAATTTGCATATTTAAGGTTGCAATAGGCCACTGTTGTGAAGAAGCATGTATTTAACCACCTTAAGCAACGCTAGGTAGCATTTCTACACCTTCAGGATAACCGTGATGCTCCACTGACCTGTCAAAGAAGAAACAGCGCCGCTGTAGTTGCGCCTCCGGGCTCACCGTGCTGCTAACTGCACTACATAACTCTGGTGAAGCAGCACTGCTTAACGCTGTTTAGTGTCCGGTAACTTGTGAGGCTAGCAAAGTTTGTAGAGTTCAGCCAAAACCCTGCCACTGGCCTACAAAGCCAAGAATGGACCAGCCCTTCCGTACTTGATGGCAATGGTCAAAAGCCGATCAGTATCTAGAGCCCTCCTAGCTTAAGACTCAGCTTGACACGCCTTCCTTTAAGATTCACGGTGATCAACATGCTTACGGCTTATGGGGTTCATTTGCGCATGGCACTCTTCAGAATTGCAAAGCTTAATATTTGTGATACTGCTTACCATACTGTTCAGTGTGCAGTGCTGGAACAGCACTGAGCAGTGTCACGTATAACATGCTACCATTCTGCCACCTTGCAGTCCGACCTTAAGCCACCGTGACCTTGTTTTGGACAGGAACAGAGCTTTACCCGAAGCGACAGCCTTGTCAATAGAGGCTCGGTGCTAGAGGAACACGCAGCCACTGGGGTGGAGTTGGACAAGCCTTGAATTGAAAACTAATATATATATATATATATATATATATTTTTTTTTTTTTTTGCAGCGTATCACATTTGTGACATATCTGGGGCTTCGAAGTGGCAAAATGTCAGAAACCAGAGCACTGAGAGAAAACTAATTCTGCATTATGAAACAGCCTTTGGTCCCAGCAGGGGGGGGGGGGGCATATTCTGTGAGGGATGCTTTTTGAAAATGGATTATATGATGGTTTTACTCCTTCCCCTGACATATGACTGAACTTTTGTACATGACTTGGTTATTTTGCAAATATAGAGGCCTTTTTAAATCTGAAAGTCTTTTTTTATATGAAAATGTGAAGTGATGGTTAGGATAAAACCAAATGTGCATGATAGTTCCAGCTTCTGCATTTTTTCCTCTGGAGATGTGCATGTGGCTCCATCAAGTAATGGAGCATAGTGCAAACCAGGGGTGTAGGCTGAAATCCTTTTTTTCGATTGGGCCTACTTGATCCTTCTAAAGCAAATGTTTTTTTTTTATTATTATTTAATCAACGTAGGCACTGTGATTAAATGTAACACTTCAGCAACTTACTTGCTGCCAGCAGTGTCTCTGTTCCAACCGTCCAGACGTCCGAGTTCTGGCTTTTGCGTTTCGTCAACTTTACCTTGCCACATCTGCGTCGAGATGCATCTAAGAATCAAAATCTCCCCCCACCCCCTAATAGCTGTGCAGTCATCCTACCTGGTCCAACGCCCTATGACTGTGAACAACTGTGTACATTCACTGGATTGGTTTAATTGCAGGATTCGTAGAAACCCAACCATCACTGTACCACCCTTCACTATAATCATACATCCTCTCGCAAAAGGCACGATTTACACCATCAAGCATTTTAGACTAAAACGTAGCTGCTGTCATGGCAGGCAGGTAATAACTTGGCAATCAGAGAAAATAATACAGAAGATATGACATCGACGCACACATTCAGGAATGATTTGGAGAGCATAATTGTTAGGGATTGGCTGCAATACAGCAGCAGCACTCACACTAAACAAATCAATCAGAAAACCAAGCCAGTCACACGTAGCTCCATGCCTGGCGGACACTCCCCTCAGACTGTGCTGTGTTAGGTATTCTCAAATAGACATAATTCTATGTTTTCTGACAGGGCAGGCCCATGATAAGTGTTTTTACGATGTGACTGTCTTTTGTCCAGTCACACTGTATGATAAGATACTGACGACATTTAATAGGTACAGATTTCCATGTATTCCTGTCTGTTTTCTTAATATCCTTAAACTAGTAGCCTAGTAACCCTCCTCACATATCAGTAATTCAGGATAGTAAGTTAACAGTGCCGGGAGATCAGCCCTGCAGTTTACACATAATCAGCAGGGGTTGGGGTTACTCCAGTTCTCTTGAGTCTCTGTCACGGACGTCTTCATACTAGGCTGGAGGGTGGCATGTCATGTGCAGGTGTGATGGATTGCTTACAAACCAATAGGGAGTCAGAATGGTACATGTTTATACTTCTCATCCAACCACAATCTTCCAAGGAACTTCAGCAGGATTAGGCAGTTTGAAAATGAGGAAATACTGCTGGGTTCCTGTTCACTGTTGGATCCAAAGCAGTACCACTTTGCTTATTCCAGTGGCAAATAAACCCAGTTGAAATGTGGATCATTTAAGAGGGCTAATGTTGCTAGTTTTTGTGTTGACTATTGAAGTTTAGCCACCTCTTACGAAGATATTCAACACTCATCTTTCCAGGAAAAGTCCTGACTTACCAAATCAGTGAGGTTGCTGGTGACCTTGTGGAGCACTAAAGGGTTAATGCATGCTTTTATCCAGAGCAGGTTTGATTTTTATTGGCAAGTATGTTATATATGAATATTATACTGGTGCTTCTGGTTCCTACCTAAACAGGGGGATCAGAGTTTAGGGTGAACATGTTATCCACAGCACTATTAGGCTGTTCTTAGCAATAGTAGAATATTCATATTTGGGTCTCCACACTCTATAATAAACCCAAAATATCATGATATTGTACTGTACTGATTTTTTTCTAGTAAAGTGGACAGCAATACATAGTGCATAGCTAAAACAGTAGGAGCACCTATTTTAAGGCCTGCATTTTGTCCATACCTTAACTCATAAGCAGGTGTATATTAAACCAACTCTAGCTGAGGCAAGTGTGTAATATGTTAGCTTAAAGCTAATGTAATGCTAACTGATGATCATTCACTATCATTATATGTATGCTACATTGGGTTTTTACAGCTGCAGGGCCAATCTAAACACGCCTAGGCTGATCGATTACACTTGGAGGAAGGAGACCCATACTTTTGACTATTGCTTTCCTGGTGCTCCGTCCATGTGCATGGATCAAACTGAATCTTAGACAGGGCTACACTGGCCAGAAATTCTCCTAAGTGAAGGTTTTGGCCTCATATGCGCTCGACGCGCTCCAAGAAGCCTCACGGGACTTGGGGTGAAAGCCCAAAATCCACTCGCACAAACATTTACATTCCGTGCTATCTCTGTTTCCGGCGCAGTGAATGAGGAACGATGTTTGGATAATGAAGCGTAGGGCGCAGTGGAGGTATGGTCAGTCAGCATGCCGTGTGTGTGTGTGTGTATGCGAGGTGGACTGTGCTGTAAACAGATGAAGAGTTAACACTGTCTCCACTGGCATCGGCACGGCTGTGTTTAGCAATGGCGGTAGAAAGCGCGTGTGAGTTATGGAGGCGTGTCCGCAAGTTGCAGCTGGGAATTCTGACCAGGGGCCAGTGGGAGGCCTGGTTTGTGTAAGAACAGTGTACAGTACGAGGTGCATTAGCAAATGTGCTACCCTTATTTTCAACAGTACTGTGTTTGTGTGGGGGGCTGTGTGTAATGAGATATACATGGCGGCCTGGTTCTGGGGGGTCCAGGACTGGCTAACTAGGACTGAACATAACTGGAAATATGAGTGGGAGTTCTCGTCACATTCGACATGCCGTCTGTGTATGGAGAAAGTCCTGCCCTTCAACAAAAACAGCCAATCAGCTTGCCGGTTATGGCGCGAGCAGTGGGGGGCCAGTGGAATCTGCAGAAGCGCTGTAGAAGCCTCATAGCCTCATAGAGATCAGAGCCTGGTCTTGTGTGACTGGAAATAACTGACCGGTGGCGTTGCGAAGACAGCAGCACTTTTCATGCAAGAACCAAAGAAACAGACCATGTCAAAATAAAAGTCATTAATACAATAGAACAAACAGACTGTATCAAAACTGTATAAAAAAAAACACTAATTCAAATGAACAGACAGTGTCAAAATAAGTCACTAATATAAATTAACAGACTGTGTCAAAAAGTCACTAATACAGTTCAACAGACTGTATCAAAATAAAAGTCAATAATACAGATTAACAGACAAGATAAGTCACTAATGCAAATGAACAGACTGTCAAAATAAGTCAAATACAAATAAACAAACAGACAGAATTAATATATAATCCACTAATGCAAACAAATAATGCAAAATACTTTTTAACTAAAGCTAAATTTACTGTCTACCAACATTTTGTCTCCTTTTTTTTTTTTGCTGATCTGAAAAACTGTTCTGTGACTCAAAAATCGACTGGATCCCACTTTTGTGCTCCATTACACCACTAATTGGGGGAGGGGGGGGGTGTACTGGTGCATTTTGAAACAATGTTTTGAATTGCAATCCAGCTCTTATGGAAACTTTCAGGGAAAGAAATGCCAGGTCTTAAGGGGGAAAAGCCTGAGGAATGCCATCGTAAATGGAAGTTTACACAGACAACCACCACCCCCCCCCCCCCCCCCCCCACCAACAAAATCCAGCATGTTTTTCCGTTCGCCTCTTTCAGAAGCAAAGGAAGATGCAGATCACAGTCTAGACTACATCAGAGAGAATCACTGCAAAATTGTTTATCTCCCACTACAGAGCCTTCACCTTCACCTGTGACAGTTTTGCCAGAGGTCTTCATCATGGATGAATGGTTCGGTATTCACTGAGTGACTGGGGAAAGGAAATTCCTGTCTTACTTCCATGAAAATCAAAATAAACACTGAAGTGATCTCAGTGGGTGAGATTCTGTTGTAAAGCAGGCTTTCAGGTTTCATTACATCACATAAACATGGTGGCAGACTGGTGCCAAAACGTGCCTTTTGAGAAGATGCAGACACCAGACAGACCTCAGTTTCTTTCTTTTCTTACCTGAATAGAACAGCTTTGGGAAATGGTAATTCTTCTATAATTACTCTGTGAGTTCTTCCAGATGGGTAACAACATGTTTGACATGCCAGTTTTTTGTTTTTTTTTTAAATACCAACCACGTTTTCATCCTTTGTTTGCAGCTGTGGAGCCTTCAAGGCCTTATTGCGATAGAGGTTCTAACTTTAAAATATGATTCCTTATTGTTAAACTCAATTGATGACAATACATATTATTTATGTAGTAATATAACTGCATTGACATTCAATTTGCAGTTGGTCTCCTTGTCAAGGCGTGACAAAAACTTGGGATGCTAGGATGGTAAATCTCTCTCTCTGCAAAAAGACTTTATACTCAACTTTTTATTAAAATCATAATATTATATTCTTTCCTCTGCACAAATATGGTGTCTGAATCCATTTACTGAGGTAAATACTTAATGACAAGTTCATAAACTTGTGAGGACAGCTGAGAGGATCATCGGAGTCTCTCTCCCCTCCGCCATTGACATTTACACCACCCGCTGCATCCGCAAAGCAACCAGCATTGTGGATGACTCCACCCACCCTTCACACAGCTCTCCCTCCTGCCATCAGGAAGAAGGTACCGCAGCATCCGGTCCAACACGACCAGACTCTGCAACAGCTTCTTCCCCCAAGCCATCAGACTTCTCAACTCAAAATGGGAAGCATTTTTGCACAAAGCATTTGCACTAATAACTTTACTACCTCACTGGACTCAATATTTATTACACACTGCATAATTTGCACACTACCGGCAATTATTTATTATTCTCTGTCTGTACTGTGTTGTGTTCTCTGTTCGCACTTGTTTGTTTGTGTTGCACTTGTGTTTTGTATGCACTGTCTATGTTGCACCATGGTCCTGGAGGAACGTTGTTTCGTTTCACTGTGTACTCTGTATGTAGTTGAAATGACAATAAAACCCACTTGACTTGACTAAACAAAAACTTATCATCATGGTTTAACACCATAACACATCAGTTTAACTCTAAACAATCTGTAGTAGTTAGCATTTAGCATGCCTAATTGATGTGAAAGGCCCCCAGCCTAATCCCTGAAGGCCTAACCAATACATGCCCAGGTCAGCCTATAAAACCAGACAGATGAAGTTCATTTGTGGTCTTGTCGTAGTGACACCTACTACATATTAGACAGCAAGTGAGCAGTCAGTTTTTAAAGGTAATGCGTTGGAAGCATCGCCTGGAGTACTGAGTGAGAATGGGGTGTTCCTTGTTTGTTGTGGTCAATTTCTACCAAGCAAAGCAACGACGGCAATTTTTGAGGCCTGTCTGTGAAGGCCCCACTTCACAACGTCTGCTAGCATCTTGGTGCCAGATACCACAGGATGCCTTCAGAGATCTTGTGGAGGTCTTGTCCCTGCCGCAATGGGTCAGAACTGTTTTAGCAGCAAGTGGGGGACCTCCACAATATCAGACACCTGTGTGTACTCTATTACCCCAAGCTGTTCCTTGTCACCTGCTGATACATATACAGTATAGCCAGTGTGTGTTTGTGTATATTGTATTTGGCTAGTGGTAAAAGTGGTAGTTTACTTAGTCTGCTGTTCATGTTCTCGTCTTGTTCTCCTTTATGTCCGCCATCATGGCCTTCAATAAAAACCTCCTAAGGCCTCCTCCAGATGATTGCATTAACTTGACATTGAGGTCATTTAAGTCAGGAATTTTCCTTGTGACAGTACTGGCTCCGGGTGCCGCTTTGTTGTTCTGAAAGTCCCAATTGCAGATTTAACAGCATTCTTTGGCTCCTAAATTGGACCACAGTGACGGTACACGCTATAAGCCGTTCCTGGCCCGGAACCCTCATTTCCCCCGGAATGTTCAGCTTACAGCCCGACTGAAGTATCTTGGCCAAGGCTGCCTTGTCATTACTGCTCTATTGCACATGTGTGGCAAGTGAGCCGCCGCCGCTGCGTACCCTCATAAAGCTGTTAGAGAGTAAATCAGCAAAGCCTGGCACTCTTAAAGTGCTTTAACTGCACTGCCCGCATTCTCTTATCACCCTGTGTGGCCGTGGCGGAGCGCATGTGTGCTTTTTGTGACTTTCTGAGAGGCTAAATGGAAGAAGACAATGACAGGAAATTGTTACAATTTTGACACTGTGAGAAAATCAGGACCCCTGAAGAATTTTTGTATTCTGAAACACAAACAAAAAAAAGCCTCCATTAAACAAAAGAAACTGAAAGCATCTAAAATAGAACCAGATTTCCCTTGGTTTGAATCAACAATTGCAGTCCTTCAGAGCGAGACGTCCAGCATAGTTTGCTGATTTCCATGTGCAAACACACCCGCTAAACCTGATAAGTCGAATCAGGTGTGTTTGAGCTGGGAAAACTTTTAAACTGTGCTGGATGCTGGCAGGACCTGAACTGAATATTCCTCCTTGAGGGAAGAAAAGCTGTCCATGTGTTTTATTGCTTGTGTTTTGGTCCATATCTCCACCCTAGCCCCGCCTTGAGATCAGTGTTACTACCTGTGTCTGCACTGTAAATTTGCCTTCTCGTCATCAACCCTAGGTATTTCCTGTTTATGTCGTTGTTGTGGCTTTCTGTTGTGTAGGTGTGGCACATTTAATGCGTTAATCCGTTTAAATTTAGTCATTTAACATTATAAAAGTAAATGTTTTGAATATTTAAAACACAAACTGTGCTTGATATGCCCTGATATAACACTCTATCCACAAGCTAATATGTTAGCCCTAAGTTAACAGACCCCCTACCATATCCACAGTAAAACAATATCAACTAAAACATATTCATTTGTGTGGGTTATAATGACATCAAACGGTATTGCAGGCAAGAAGTATTGCAATGGGAGTGTATCAGTGGAAGTATGTCACAATGGGAGAGATGAGAGGAGAGAGCACTGTCTAACCTCCCAGAAAGAGCATGGCCAATTGTGCCCACTCAGGTTTCGGATACTGATGGCAAAGCAGCATGACCTGGGATTCGAACTCTGGAGGCAATCCACGGGCCATAGTGTTAGTGTCTTAGTGTGCTTAGACACTCGAAACCCAGTTCATGTTAACTTAATGCTAAATTAAATCCATATATTACATTACAGCATGTTATGCAGTTATGGTAGCATGGCACTAGCCGTCATGACTTTATGTGACATCTTCCATGACATGTTTTTGGCATAGTTGTGTTAGCGTTGTGTAGTTGGGCTTAAGTAAAGGGTTACTGAAAATTCTAGCATTATATAAACTGAACCTGTGTGTGTGTGTGTGTTTTCTCTGCAGGTTTCCTTGGCAGTCTGATGCTGACTAAATGGGAAGCTGGTTTTATTAAGCAGTGGAAAAAGAGAGCCTGGCTTTAATGTGGTTATGGGTGGCATTTTAATGCTTTGCCTCTAGACTTCACACAGGTAAATTTGCACAAACACACACACACACACACACAGAGCAAAGATAGAGCCAGAATGATTGGGGGTGGTGGATGTGGAGGTGTGTTATTACCCTGGGCTATTGCTATTCACAGGGCCCACAGTTGTGAATATTAAATAAAAATAAATAAAAGACATCAAATATGCTTAACAGAATTGTGGTGGATGTTAATTAAACTATGGTGAGCCTCTTTGAATTCTATGGTTTTACATATCAGGAAATAATTAAAAAAACATCTGGTCCTTAGCAGGGCTTAAAATGATACAACCTCAGATGAACAACACATGACAGATTCTACCATTTATTATTAATGTAACCAGAACTATGCCAAAATACGGGAGCAGTGTAAAAAGTTGAGTGTTAACACTGTGCCAAGGAGGAAAGATGCAAGCAGAAGCAATTAAGTTGTCTTAGAAAAGCAATTGTTGCAATGTAGGAAAGGTTATGAGGCCATTGTCAACCAGTGTAAAGTCTGTCATTCTACAGTGAGAAAGATTATTCACAAGTGAAAAACATTCAAGACCCAGGAGTGAAACTACAGAAACCCAAGAGCTTCATATCAGACTCTACAGGCCTCAGTTAGCATGTTAAATGTTTGAGTTCATGACAGTACAGTTAGACAAAGAGGCCGTCTATCCTACTATCTAAAACTAAAGCTTAGCAGAAATTGGGTCATGCAACAGGACAATGATCCCAAGCACAGCAGCAAATCTACAACAGAATGACTGAAAGAGAAAAGAACTGAGATGTTGTAATGGCCATAAGGTCAAAGTCCAGACCTTATCCCAGTAGAAATGCTGGGCCGAGACCTTAAGAGAGATGTGCATAATCGAATGCCCACCAACATTAATGAACTAAAGCAACCTTGTAAAGAGGATTGGGACAAAATTCCTCCGGAATGATGTGAGAGATCATTAAAGAATGACTTGAAGTGTGTTGCTAAGTGTTGATAGGACCTACTACTGTGCCCCCCCCCCCACCACCACCACAATAAAACAGTGTTGTATGTGTATGAGTATGAATTGGGTTCTTGTATTGTTCCTTTGTTAAGTTCTTTTGATTTAGTTCTTGTTGTGTCATATTGTTGTGCTGTGTGGCAAACCGTCAGCAACTACTTCATTCTGTTCAGTCTTACACTTGGCTCAAATCTCACATATATCATATATATATACACACATATGCACAGCCAAATCAGAGTTAAGTGTTAGGGCTAAAAAAACATGCCAGTCATCTTTTTCGCTGTGTGTGTGTGTGTGTGTGTGTGTGTGTGTGTGTGTGTGTGTGAAAGTGCATGCGTGCACATGTGTTTCTTCACAAGCTTTTCCAGTAAGCGGAGGCAAAACAAGAACTGAAAAAAAAGGTTGTGCAGAAACAACCGCTTCAGCTTTAGCAGAAAACTGCTTTCTTGTGTTCATTACTTGGTTCAAATGGTAGGGCATAGATGCACAAACTACAGCAACACTGAAGGGCAGTGCTCATGAGACCTACATAAGGCCTACATAACATAAACCTGCATCAACATTTAAAACGGTTTATTCCAACAGACCCCTTAACACAATGCCCGGGTGAAATGACATCAGAGCTGTGGGAATAAGACTGTATAAATGTGTCTGTAGGTTTATGTTCGTTGCCATCAAGGGCTTATGTAGGTGTCAGGTAGCCCTATGAATGCTGGCCTTCAGTAAAGCATTGCCAAAAAACACTATAAGATCATAACAGAGTCGTTACATCACAGCCACGGCCTGTCATGTGTAACTATAGTCCCTTATATTATTGTTGTTGCCATTGTGTTTTAAATCAATTAACAGCCACACTTAAAAGTACTATGGCAGAATAAACAGCCACTGTGACATCATAATAGGCAGCTTCTATGGCCTTTACTGTTACATTAGTTTAACAACAGTTCACGTTCATCCGGTTCACGAGGTGAAGCACAAGTGAAGATCATAGCATACCCTTCTGAACAGTGAAGTCAAACCGAGAGATATGTCTCCACATCTCCAGGGAGCGTTGCTGGGCTATGCTCGTGGTGCACACAAGCCAAGTGTTGAAACAGAGAGCAGGTGCTTCCTGTCATGTGACGCAGCTCTTGGGTGCAAATATAGAGAAACCTACTGTCCAAGGCTGTGGACGCTTGTTTGTTTTTAGACATTTTTTAAGCTGAAAGGGTAAAATGGGTTAAATTGTCTGGTTAAGATTAGAGCAAAGTTCAGAATAAGGCTTAGAAAGTTCATATTACATATACAAGTATTTATATACTTACGTACAGGACATATATAACCCTATGTCCTGGCATTGTATAAAAGCAAACGTGCGAGTGAGCATGCAAGAGTGTTTGGGGAGAAAGAGAGGGCGAGAGAGTGTAGGGGAAGCAGCGTCATGTGGCTGTGCATGAATTGTTTGTGTGTGTGTGTGTGTGTGTGTGTGTGTATGTGAGTGAATGAGTAAGCAACACTGGCCGTGTTTTGAGTGTGTGTGTGTTTGTGTGCGTGAGAGAAAGAGAGAGAGAGAGAGGGTGCAACAAAGCGCACGTGGTGTGTTTTAGCCACTTGCTAAAAGAACACACCACTTGCACAGTTTTTAGTTTTAGTCATTACCCAGACTGCTTTAGTACAGTCCCAGTCTCAACTGTACTTTATACTCTTCTTCTATATCCAGCTATTAAGCACAGTTGCCGTCAACTGAAATTGGTCCTCCTGTGGCCTTGATGATTAACCTCACCTCACACAAATACTTAACAACTGTTGCCTTTTGTAAGCAGCCGGCTAAGAATATAAAAATGAAGCTAATTTATATCTGCAATGCAAACAAAAGCTATAAATAATATCACAGCGCTTCCAGCTTGCAATTTCCACTGTCCTACTGTTCCACCGTCATTAAAAATGACCGTTAAGGGGAACTGTGGAAGATCTGGAAGTCCAAGAAAACACTGATTCAGAACTGCTCAAATGCCAGAAGGGAAAAGCAAAACCTCCATATTAAAACTATATACTGTGCAGTGTTACTTGCACAAACATGAGCTGCATGGAAGAGTCAGCAGCAGGCTACATTACTTGTAGCCTCATGAAATAAGACATCATGAATGATCTACCACCAGGCACAGACAGAAGGCCATTATCAGAAGACCTAAATGATTGTGCAGGACAGTAGGTGTGACGTAGGACGTAGAAGTTCAGTTAAACAGACTGGTGCCAAACCATGTAGAGATTGTAACGTCAGCAGTGGGTCGCCACTGCAGATGGTAAAGGATTGGGGTGATTTTTTTAAAACAGACAGAGTTTTAAACGTACTGAAGAGAGTGCAGACAAGCCGTAGAGTGCAGGCAAGCCATATTATGGATGGTGGAAAGGCCCAAAGTCAAAAATTACACCTAGGTTGCAAACCACTGGAGAAGTTTTCATAGCCACGGCATCAAAGTTCAGTTTTATCTGTGTTGAGTTTCGGAAAGTTAGCGAGCATCCAGAGTCGGTAGCATCCAAGAAGGTAGTTATGGTGCTCACATAGATCTGTATGTCGAAATTCACAGTAGCATATAAAGGATAAACAGAAGAGGACCTAGGACTGAGCCTTAAGGGCTCTCCTTGGGTAACAGCACTGGGGGAAGTACTGCACTTGCCTAGAAAGGAACGGGCAGTGTCCGATATTGGCAGTAGCTAAGAGATGGGAGATGAGTATGTTGTAATTAACTGTATCAAATGTCGTTCTTACATCTGAAAGGAAGAGGATACTGAGCGCACCTTAGTCAGTAGCAAGTAGAAAAATGTGTATAACCTGCAGAAGGGCCAAACCAAATCTAGATCAGCTAGGTGCATGATGGAGACGTGGGCTGTGGACCTGATAAAGTAAAAATTGGACCCACAAGAAACTGAATTGCCAAATGTTAAAGCATGGAGTGGATCCGTTATGCTGTAGAGTTGTGTGGCAGCTAGTGGCACAGAAAACACTGGACAGTCAGTCAAGAAACTGATGCTAAAAAAGGCTGCCTTCTATAACAGGACAACCATTTGAAGCATACCTCGGTGACACCAACTTGGCAGTGGTTTTGGTAGTTGGTGTTTGCAGCCTGTATGAGTGTATCTACAGCCGACCAGCAATTGCATGCCTAAAAACGTACAACAAGTGTAGGTACAATGTAGCAACTCTAGTAGTACGGTGAATCCCTGACTGAATGCAGCTGAACTCTAAACTGTAACTGTAAAACACAGCCGCTTCCGAAGGGTGAATAGAGATGTTATGACTACCTCTCTCACAGTAATCAAGTGGGGCGACTGAGCAAAATTCATATTTCATATTGAACGTGTCTTTGTTCTTTCCTGGCTGGTTGGCCGCCTGACTGAATCCCAGTTAATGTGAGCATGCTGAGAAAGGTGGTTTGTTTCTCAAAGTAAATCATGAGCTACAACAGCGCATATCTAAATGGAAATGAGGTGTGTGTGTGTGTGTGTGTGACTGTGATTTGGGATGCGCTCCTAACAGTTTTGGGCATGAGGCGTGAATCCCAGTCTCTGCCAAATGAAGTGCTGCCTTTTATCCAAATGGACTTTCAATTTTGAGCATTTACAAACACTAAACATGCATAATGCGGCTCAAATTGAGCACACCGCTAGTCTGGGAGACGTCGTCTGGGTTTCCGGATTCTAAACAGCAACAGTTCCACAGCAAATTAACAACATTACCATGGCACACACTGGCCATATGCCACTTTTTATCAGGCTCAGGCAGCGCTGTAAAAGAAAGTATTTTTCTTCGGTTGATGAGCTCTAATGAGAGCCCACTAGTAAGGACGCAGGTGGGCCTATGCTTCAAAATCTTAAACAAAGGCAATGGATTTTTATTTATTTATTTTAACTTGAGATGAATTCCCTCTCTTCATCTTTGCTGGAGTGGACATCTTTGCTTTGTTGGACTGCTACCACTTAGATAACTAGCTGACCAGGAAGATGCTAATGGTTAGTATCAAGGGGAGGGTTCTTCTAAATTCATTCAGTTCATTTGTGATTTCTTTACAGATACCATGGTAGATAGATCAAGTACTGAGAGTTCTGAGAGTGGCTCTTTGCGCTACACGATTCACATCATCTGCCTGATTTATGTTCAGTGCAAATTAGCCCAGGGACGTAGTTCGAGTAGCTAGAGTGCTACAATAATAGCTAGAGTCCGCGGTGGTGGTGTTGCTGTCCTCACTTACTAACTGGACCTGCCTACTCCTCGCTGGCTAGCAGGGTAATGCTAGTGCTGAGTTGGCATGTTTAGCTGGCCAGCCATCCTGAGCTTTTTTGCAGGCTAACGTAAGCTAATCTACACTGAACCACTTTCCTGCCTAACAGGACAAGACTGTCACATGGAAATGCCTAACCAACGTTTGCTCTTTATCAATTTATGTTTGCTACTGGCTACCTGATCTGCGTCCACAAATTGGTCAGGGCCGCAAATCGGATAGCTACAGATCACACTCAAGTTCACCCTCACCAATAGAATCCTTCTTTAAGGTTTGGCTAAACAAAAACAAGTGGAGGTAATTAGGAGGAGGGTAATGTAGGGCTCTGATACCTTGTATGTTAGAGATATGCTGAATCCAACAATAGCCATTTGGCTTGTGCTCCCTTCATTTAATGATGAGTTTACTCTCAGTTGCACGTCTTTTGCTTTGTGGGGGCCGCTAAATGCTTAGATAACTACCACAGCTTGCTTAAAAGTGTGTTCAGGTGGTCCTCATTAACTTATAACTAGAAATGATAAATGTAATTACCTTGTAATTGAAAAATGATACCAAATCCTTACCAGATTTGTTAAAAATAGCTGCTGTTTTGAGAGGCCACTCATATGTTTGTCACTTAAATTCCTATTACACTTCTAATATCAATACTGTAACATTAAACCTACTTGCAGGCAGGTGGAAGCATATAAATATTACAACAAAAGTAGCCCAAGTACCGACCCCTGTGGAACACTGTTAGGTAACTGGGTCCTACCAGTAGGCAAACATAATGAATGATTTGTTTGCCAGATAGATATTTTTTATATTGTCATGGGTTGGGAAAGGTTTTACACAAATCTATATTGATTAGTCCAACAAAGACATGGAACAGGAAGAGAGAAATGCTCCCATACCCTGTATGTTAAGGATACCCTGAATCTCAGAGATTCAGTTCACGCTGCTGAACTCTATTGTAAAACACAGTAGAGTGGGGTGACTGATGAACATTAATATTTCATATTAAAGGTGTCCTTTCCTGGCTGCTTGGCTGCATAACTAAATTGCAGTTAATAGTTTGTGCTGAGAACAGTTTGTTTGAAGTAGTAGCTTGTAAGTATCCCATGAGATATGGGTTATGAGTATGGGTGTTATATGGTGCCGCACTGAGGTAGACTTAAGTAGCCGAGCAGCTGCATTTGAAACGTGTTGGAGTTGCATTGCAGTTGGTGTGTAATGGTAGAACAGTATAGAAAACAGTGCAGTAATTAATGTCTGTGTAATGTTTCAGTGTCTGTAAGTGTAGGATGTGATTGATTTTGGGTTATGAAAGAATACGGGTTGCCTGATTTTGTTAATATGAGGCAAAAGTCTATTTACTGTATTGTGTGGATGCCTTGAAATCAAGCTGACCAATCAGAGCTCCCTTGTTTTACGGCTGCAGACCAAACAAATGAGCATCCAGACACTGGCAGAACCTTCTCAAGTTTATCTAGATGCATCCCAGTCTGGTCATGTCCATGAAGAACTGGTGTTCTGGTGTTATTTCCGAACCTGCTGTGACCACTGCGCAGTCCTAAGACCTCACATTACAGAAGCTTCTAGGAATCTTCATGGCATAACGAGTGTTGTGGTTAAGGCGGTGCGGTCAAGAGGTTGCATCTGTGACCGTCATCTGTGAGATCAGACTCACAGACTCGCCAAGATGGAGATCTAAAGCCTCTGCACTTCAAAACAGGCCCAGCAGAAGCAGAGAAGATGTTTCCTCCCTGGCAGTGATGAAGTGGATTTGTATTAGCAGGAAAGCTCCTCCGGGCGACGGAGGACACACACTCCGGATGAGACACACACACAGATAGCTGGCTAAAAATACACTTCACTCAGGAAAGAGGGGATTGGGATGGCAGAGCAGCAGTGTGTGTTTGTCTAAGTGAGCGCTTGGCTGGAGGAAGACAGCGCCCACTAGAATTATTAGCACATTTGGCAGAAGAAAAGCTAGAGAAAATGTCCTTGATTAGCAGCTTTGACCCTTACACATTGAGCTATGAGAGGAATGTGCCCTAATATAACCTCTCTATAAGGTAACATTCAGTAAACATCCCACAACTCAAGACTGTACAAACTGCTGGTTACTTTCCTCATTAATTAAACAAACAGCATCTGGTTATTCACCTGTATCGGTATCACCCTGATGCTGGTCTACGAAGCCAAGCATGGACCAGGTGTAGTCATGGATGATCAGTTATCGTTCTCAAGTCATGTTGCAAACGTAACTCGGTCCTGCAGATTTCTCCTTTGCAACATCCAGAGAATTCGACCCTTCCTCTCTAGAGTCGCCCAGGTGCTTGTTCAGTCTCTTGTCACTTCCAGACTTGACTACTGCAACTCTCTTCTGGCTGGTCTCCCTCTGCGCACCATCAGGCCCCTGCAACTCATCCAGAATGCAGCGGCACGGGTCGTCTTCAACGTTCCTAAATTCAGCCATGTCTCTCCACTGCTGGGTTCTCTTCACTGGCTTCCTGTAGCTGCTTCCTGCATCAGATTCAAAACCCTGACGCTGGCCTACAAAGCCAAGAACGGACCAGCCCCTCCGTACTTGATGGCAATGGTTAAAAAGCCGATCCGCACCAAGAGCCCTTCGTGCTTCAAGTACAGCACGGCTCGACCCGCCATCCCTCAAAATCCACGGAAGACAAGCGTCCAGGCTTTTTCTGTCCTGGCACATCCTCTCTCTGGTGGAACGAACTTCCCCTGGGTGTCTGAATGTAAATGGACCAGCCTCTCCTTACTTGATGATGATGGTCAAAAGCCGATCTGTACCAAGAGCTCTTTGAGCTTCAAGCACGGCTCAGCTTGTCCCGCCATCCTTTAAGATCCACGGAAGACAAGCGTCCAGGCTGGAACGAACTTCCTCTGGGAGTCAGAACACCTCTTCCGAGAGTATCTAAGCTCAGACGTATCTTTTGGATCCTGGCCAATACAAACTAGCTAAGGGTATTTTGGGAGTAAACACTGAGTGAAGCACTTTCATGAGTTGCTCTGGAGAAGACTGTATTCTGTCTGTGAGAACAGTCACAATTCATAGATGACGTTGCATGATTTTAGACTTGCCGACTTGCCGTTTTTGGAGGTTGCGGACGAGGCACAGCCCCAGATCAGAGGCAAACTGGCAGCTGGTTGGGGTTTTCTACTGTTGAAAGATCCAGTAATTTGTCACCCCCTTGTTCGCTGATCAGTAGTGTGCAAACCACAATGACGACAATACAGGTTTTCTGAGGCACCTAATACTCGCGCTGATGCCATTGCTTAAGTATTAGTTAGTGTTTATTATATTCTACATATTTTACAGTTAGTAATAGTAAAAATTACAGTTACAGTAGAGGTGGGTTCTTTTCTTCTTCATTACTGTAATGAATAAACGTGCAGTACAGTAGTAGTCTGTTAACGTCTGGGTGCAAAATGAATGACTGGGTTTCTGCTGTTGGCTGCAGTTTCAGTTCAGCATAGAGAGTCTCCAGAGGTCAGCTGAATGTGAGTGCTACTGCCTCTGCAGAGGTTCTTTGAGGCAGGATGCTGCTGGTGGGATGGTTGCTTTGTACTCGTCTGTGGAGGTCTGCAGGCAGAACTGTCCAGAGAAAGGCAGCTGCTTGGTCCCGTGCGCGACCCTGCCCTGCTGCAGATGTTGAGTTTGTCCTGCAGCGGACAGCAGAAGGCCAGAGGTCAGGGGCTGTCTCAGTGGAACGGTGGCTGCAGGGGACGGCGGGTTTGTAAATCGGTGGAGCATGACTGTCAGGATGCCCAGTTAAGAGTGGCTACATAGTAGGGTTCAGTGTAAAGTACCAGCAGACCATTGGACTCGAAAACCCCCCTCTCGGGTGGGGCTTAAGGCTTATATTGATGTTATATTAGTGTTTGCTTGCTTGTCTTTGTTTAACACCAGCTCCACCATCCCTTCTCACTGTGTCAGCAAAGTGCCTGCTCTACTGGCCTACATACTACACACACACACACACACACACACACACACACACACTCACTACCGCAGCGAATCAGAAAGAGAAAGAAAAATAGAGAGAGGGAGGGAAGAGATAAGGAAAGAGCGAGGGAGGGAAAGAGGATCAAAGAGGAGAAGAATAAGGCTGCGGAAGCTGCGAGAGCAAATGCCCACCCACACACAAAGGAAATGCTTTCGTGGGGTTTTTTCCTTCTTGGAAATAACAGTTGTCCTATTCCATGCTAATACAGATACAATTGGAAACGTGTACGTGTGTCTCTGTCCTGCCTCCGCGATGAAACAGCCTTTCTAACCCCCCCTAAAACCCATATATGTTTGAGCAAACTCTCCAGGGCCAGTCTGTTTCCAGGTGGGCCGTTGGATTTAAGATATTCCAGAGATGATTCCGATTCAGTCATGGGAATCGTCAGTAACACACAATTTATCAAAATGTCTTTTCTTTTCATCAGGAAAGCATACATGTTTGACAATTAGGCAAGGGGAGGGAATCCCACATGGTGCATTCTGACTGTGAGAGGCCTTGAATTACAGGATCTTTCAAAGGGAGAAAACTCCAACCAGCTGCCAGTTTGCCTCTTCCTCAACCTCTGGCAAGTCGGCAAGTCTAAAATCATGTAGTGGGAACTTAACACTAGCAACATCATCTGTAAATTGTGACTGTTCTCACAGATATAATTACTATTCACAATACTCTATTGTGTGTATAATTCTCTAAAAATTTACTGATACAGTAAGAGCTAGCCAGCTTAAAGTGGCTAGCTTGGCTAGTTCTCTTCAGAATTTTTTAAATTTTTCTCCTGACAGTTTCGTATTGCAGAGTAACCCACCCGTTTGTAGCTCCCCCTAGCACTAGCAATGCTCCTGAAACCCCAGAGGAAAAGGACACATCTTCTCTGATTCATGCAGCAGACACGATTTGAGGACAGCGCCAAGCCCCTAGCTCTGCTGCACCAGCTTACAGACGCCTGTGGCGGCCAACATCGCTCATAGTGATGAGGTAAGAGCTCCTTGGGATGGGATAGGATTCTCCGAAGAGAAACAGTGAAAAAGGTCATATTCATAGTTTTTAATTACACTGTATCCATGCATCCATGTTTAGTGACAGAGCGAATGGAGCGAAATAGGTACAGGGCAAACTGTGACTTGCTGTTGCTTTTGGGTCTTGGTATGTCTGCTGGAATGAGGCCATAAGGAGCTGTTTTTTTTCTGTGTGTGTGTCACGTGTGTCACGTGAGGTATTCAAGATTTCTAATTACTGTAAAATGGTGCCGTGTACAAACCTACTCTGTACTAATCTCTTTCCAACACATGGAGAAAACTATTCACACACACAGGCACAGTGCCAGTTGCACAGTCCTGGTCTCTCTCTAGTCTGCCTACATCCCCTGACCCGTGCTGACACACACACACTCACACAAACACGGCTATTGTTTTTGTTTTCAGTTCTTCATTGAAACTTTAAGCTTCTGTATCAGTGTGTAAATGCGTCGTTTGTATTGTGCACTAATGGGAGGCCTTTCTGTTCAGTCGTAAGCCATTTATCCAATGTCAAAGTCCAGAAGAGCATCAGTAGCTGGATTACTGTCCATAACTGCCTTGTACTTCTGCACACTCAGTCATGCTAGATACACTGCTAGGCCTGGTGTAGCCTGGTGTAGGCATGTACCTCTATGAGTCTGATGGACCTTCTATCTCTTGGTGCCAAAGTAGCATTTTCCTGGTCTCCACCTAACCCAGAATAGTCTGTTAGACTATGAGTCCAGTGGCTGCATGCTTTATCCCACTCCAGCCAGGGCTTGACATTGCACACAGTGACCATACGTTTGTGTGAAGATGTGCTCGGTCATGGCAACCCAATTCATGAAGCTCCCAAGCGACAGTTCTTGTGCTGATGTTGTTTCCAGAGACAGTTTGCTCACACACACTTCCATTTCACAGTGACCGCACTTACTGCTGACTGGGGCAGCTCTAGCATGGCAGAATTTCCATTAAATAATGTAGTAAAAGTGACATCCAATAATGTGCTATTTAAAGTCAACTGAAATGTGCCTATGGAGATTGCGTGGATATTGGATGATAATTAATATTTGAATATGATTTAGCATACATTTAGATGTTTATCACTTTTCATGTTTTACCTTTTCTCTATCACTTGCCAGTTGCCAGGTCCAACCCGACATTTTACATCAACCTTCATGTTTAGAGTGGTCAGGATGTGATCGTCAGCAACATGCCATCAAATGTACCATACACTTTCTTCTGCTCCTTCTGTGTTGTGGCCTACTCCACAAGCCTGTCTGCTATTGGATCACCAGCTATTCAACACTAGAGTTAATGTATTGCACATTCAGAAGACTATTATATTATTAGACTATTCATTTCCTACTGTCTACAAAGCATCAGTCAGACCTTCTTGGTGGCCACAGTACATTTAGAAAGAATGTCAAAATATTTACAGTCCAGCTCATCTGGCAATATGATTAAATGGTTCTTTGCCTGGTTGATGGTCCTTTAAATACACTGTTCCACTATTGTTACGATTTACAGAACCCGTTTCCCAAAGAGTGTGGGAGCCTCATGGTCATGTTGACCAGGCCTCAAATCCTACCACACCTTCAGGTGACACCGAGAGCACCAACAATGGTCTGGCTGAGCGCGTAAGGCTATATTTTGACATACCATATCAACATGAAACATATGAAATCCCCCAAAACTACTTTTTGGACCTTGTGGACAAAAAAAAGTAGCTAATGAGTGAAAAGTTTGGACTGTGGAGTATTTTCTCCTGGACTTCTCCTGTTGCAATCACTTTTTTTTAACGTTTGCACCTGGGGTAGCAGAACTAATTGAATTAAATAAGTGGCTGTGGACAATTAGCCAGAGCGCCCGGTTAAGCATAGAGTATCAGCGAGCTGATGAGGGTGTGCTGTGTCAGACAAATCAGACAAATACTCAGAGACTCTTAATGTTCAAGCCAATTTATCATTTTAATTACGCCAGCGCCGTCTGCACTTCTAATTTTCTGACTGTAGAGGAGACGCACACACACACACAGTTCAAATGGAGCTAGTTGAACACAGCTCAGTACTCAGAACTGAAGAAGATATTGCGATATTTAATATTTAGTCTGAGAGTTTTGCATCGACATGGGTTTCAAACTTACAAAGTGCAGTTAGCAGCGTGCCGAGCCCAGAGTAGCGACACTATTCGTCCTACCAGTGGAGCATCACAGTGATCCTGAAGCTGTTATTTTAGGGTAATTTTTATTGTTGCTCTAGCTGTACACACACACACACATCCTCATAGGCACTCTTCAGTGTTTTGACTGTAATTGAGTGAGCCATTAAAAATGAGCTCCTGCCATGCTTCATCATCCAGCCATCATTAGTCCCCCTCCCTCTCTCCCTCTGTCTCCAGTCATTCAGAATCAATGCCATCGCTGTGCCACAGAGACAGAGTGTGCCAGGCCCTTCACTCTTTTTTACACATGCTGAGAGCAGAGAGGGAAGGAGGGAGGGAGGGAGAGAGAAATGTCAGTGATGAGGAGGAGTGTGTCAGCTTTCCGATGGCTGCTTTTCAGCCTACGGCCTCTCTCGTTATTTCCCTGTGGCCATGTGTGTGTGTGTGTGTGTCCCTGTTTGTTTTCATGCATTTTCAGGACATAAACCTCATGACATTGCAAAGGAGCCAAAGAAAAAGAGGGTTACCTGCGCACAATGGGATATGATGGGTGTGGCTGCCTACTCTCTGGATCAGCCTTTTCCCACTGCAAACCTCATCCTAACCCCTTCCTCCTACTTCCTTTCTGTTTTCTCTCCATCTCTTTCCCATGTATTGAGATGCCCTGTTATGTCCCGGTACTGCCATACCTGGCTCTCCACTACCCTGCTGCCCGCTACCATGCTGTCCTGCTCTAGATCCTCACATTTTATTCACTCTCTGGATATAACTTTAACATTAGCTACATTAAAAGACGGAAAACCAGCACAACAGACAGCACCATTGTACCACTGTACCAATTCCCCTATAAGAGGTGAGGCATCAAGAGACCACCAGTGTCTATGTGAACATTAAAGGGCCAGGTCAGAAATAGTGTAATCACACATTTCCTTTTCAAACCTAAAACATTGGAGGCTGCTTCTGTAATGTGTCAGAAAGTGTCTCGCTCTCTGCTTCATAGGCACAATTTTACGGTAATTGAGGCTTGTATATGGCTCAATTTGGCCTGCATATTGCTTGCCCTATATCCTATTCTAATTACTAAAACACATATTACATAGCAGTAGCACCAGGCTAACCATGTGTTTATGTGTGCGTCCTTTTTTATGTAAAAGCCTTTTTTTTTTTCTTCTAAGCTCCGAATAAGAATGTCATTTTCTGTATCTTGTGGGGTTTCATTTGTTTTAATGGCTTGTGTGTGGTAGAAGCAGATGCTGGGATTAATTTACGCTTCGTATGTATGTGTGTGTATGTGTGTATGTGTGTGGTGCAGCTCATTGATTGCACAGTAGGTGGTTCGCAGATATACCCAGCAGTCTTTTACATTTAGTTTCCTTCATTCGCTGCAGAAAGCCAGCAGCCGCAGAGATGTTGGCAGTGGATCTGAAAAGAGCAGTTACGCGTTATTACCCCTCTGTGGAGCAGCACTGAAATAGATGGAGTGGTGTTATATCTTGATTTGATTATTTTCCCAACACTTCAGGCTTCGGATGTATTTTCTTTAATAACTTACATTCGCCAAGCACTTTATTAGGAACAATGAGGAATGCTGAGTAAGGCCTACTTTTGCTCTCAGAACAGCAAAACTAAAATTCCTTTGAGATTCTGGTCCATGTTCACATGGAGATTTTCCAGGAGCACTTTCATGCTGTGAATTGTCCATTCTACCACATCCCAAAGGTGATGTATTGGATTCAGATCCAGTGACTGGGAAAGGCCACTGAAGAACACTGAATTGTCATGTTCATGAAACCAGTTTGAGATGGGTCATGGTGCATTTTCATGCTGGAAGTTGCCGTTAGAAGAGGGGTAAATTGTGGTCATGAAGGGATGCACATGGTCAGCAACACTACTCATATAGGCTGTGACATTGAAATTGATGATTGTTTGGTACCAGTGAGCCCAAAGTGTGGCAAGAAAACATTCTCCACACCATTACACCACCTCCACCAGCCTGGACTGTTTGACACAAGACAGGTCGGGTTCATGGATTCGGTAGTGTACCGGTAATACCATAAATAGTAGACGGTTTCAAAATGTGTACAATGTGTCTGATGTGTCAAATTTCTGTCCTGTCTCTATCCAGTACAAGCTCATTTTCTTACAGGATGGGGGCGCTGGGAGTGCTCACTGATCTGAAAACAGTCTACTCAATATGTCCCTCATCTTTGTGCTCTCAGTTATGAGGCCTCATTCTCTGGAAGTTAGCTTGAGGCCTGTATGTGCTGTGGTGTTTAGCCTGCAAGCTAACGTATCTAGGCCTAGACAGCTGTCCAAACACAGCAGGACCTGTCTCTCATTTTGCCTTTCTGTCACTCCAACAGTCCAACTTTCAGTCAGCCCACTTCATGAAAAAAGTGGAGACCGCCCAACCCTAGTCTTCAGCTGTCCCATGTCGGAGAGCCTGTGGCCACACCATTACAGAATTAAGATTTGTCCAATGGCAACATGTGAATGCTGTATAAGACTATTGCACAAAACAGATATTGAATCAGATGAATCAGAATCAGATATTGCCAAACTAATCAGGCATATAACTCACATTATGTCATGAAATCATTCATACAGTTTCATTTATTAATGTTTGTAAGATAAGGCTGAATTCCTGAACATGGACTGGGCCAACATTGGACTGAGCTGCTGCACCAGTCTTTAGAAATTCATTTCGGACTAGCGCTATGCTTGAACTAGGCTTTGAGGAAAGGCAACCCTGGGAGCATGCTGTGTTCAATCAAGCACACAGGGAGTCACAGTCAGGACATCCACACATCCACACACACATTCATGCCTTTGTATTCTGTACTTCTGGACTGTTTCCATTGTTTTCTGTGACTAAATGCTAAAGCTAAATGCTGCTATGCTGTAGCTCACCCAGCTGTAACCTTTACCCCTGAAACTTTATATGTAAGCCCGCACTTCAGTTCTTCACTGCTGTCAAATTTACCATCAGTTTCATAGGGCCCAATACAGAACCCTGTGGAGCTCCACAAAATACACTATATGTCCAAATGTTTGCGGACACCCCTTCTAATGAATGCATTCAGTTACTTTAAGTTGCACCCATTGCTGACACAGATGTGCAAATGCACACACACGGCTAGTCTAGATCCGGCAGAGAAGTACAATAGCCAATAGAATAGGACTCTGAACCTGATGCCAGAAATGTGTTCTCTGGAATGATGGTGCTCTATTCAGAACTTTGTTGGGGAGTGGGAATGAAGAAGGGTGGTAATCATCCAAAATCCTGGCTTCAATGCAAGCAAATCCTCACAGTAATGCTGCTCAAAAAAAAGAAAGCTGTCTTCCATTGACAGTATAGACAGTTACTCCAACAAAAGCAGGGTACACTTGGGATTTGGGAAGAAACAATGAATGAGCAGGTGTCCCAATACTTTAGTCCATATAGTGTATGCTAAACCAAGCAGTTACTGGATAACTCCCGATAGTTTCTGCATTACAATCAAAAAGGGAACTATAAAGCCAAGGTTCAAGGGATTAAAGAAGTCCTGCTGTGGGTTTCACACAAAAGATTGAAATACACACACACAAACACACTGAACCCAAACACATCCTCTAGATTGAATTTGTCAGTTGTCTGATTCCTACAGACTGGTTTCGCTCTCACCCTTTCTCTCACTTTCTCTCTGTCCACCCCTGAACTGTCTGTTCTATTCAGTCTCAGTGAGTGCTGCACGCTAAACCGCTGAGCTGCCACTTCCCCTGTGTGTGTACTGTAAATGTAGCAGGACAGCGTGTTTGTATGTGTGTGTGTGTGTGTGTGTGTGTGTGTGTGTGTGTGTGCAGAGCAGTACATGTGCACCACAGGCCACCCGTCAGCTGCTCTGGAGCTGACAGCCACCAGCCCACAGCCACACACACACAGCATCTACCCATTCTCATACCTCGCCTGGCTGTGTGTGTATGTGTATGTGTGTGTGTGTGTCTGTGTGTGGCAGTGGAGATGGCAAGACATTGTGGCGCATGTCAGAGCAGCAGAACTGCATCTGTCCTCAATGTACATGTGATTGGCTGAGGCATGTTCAAAGCTGTTGTAAGAGCAGTTGATATGGGATTATGTACTAATGGCACTGAGTTTGCCTCTTTGACAGATCTTCAGACCAAACAGACGACAATAAATATATATTTGAAATATATGGCAGCCGAGTTGGGGGATAGTTTTGCACCATGAAATTTGAGACGCTTACAAGTCATGCTGCTAGCCATCAGCAGCCGAGTCCCGAGAGAGCACAATTGACCTTGCCCTCTCCTGGGTGGGTAGATGGCACTCTCTCCTCATCGCTTTGCAGCGGTGCTGGTCGTGTGGGCAGTCCGGTGATGATGCATCGGCTGCAGTTCGACAAATTTGTGCTTTGACTGCGTGTGCATCGGAGGAGGCGTGTACTGGTCCGCCCTCACTAGTGTCTGGGACATCACGTGTGATGGAGGGAGAGTACATACAGGATGGGTAATTGATGATTCAAATTGGGAAGGACAAAATCTGATCAAATAAAAAAAAATTATAATAAAAAGTACATTGGGACTAGAGTATTCATGATATTCCTGGGGTCAAGAAATGTGTTTTTCTAAGGATTTGTGCAAAGGCGACTGACTGGAATTGCACCATGGGGACTTCTTTATGATGTAATTCTGCATTCACATGCTAGTCAGAAGTCAGAATTATGAGCATATTACATTCAAGTGCTTTGTTGTTAATGCAGCTAATGCAGTGTTAATAACTCGCACCGCACTAGCAGAGTGGTCAGTTAACGGTGGACGGTCAGATAAACAGCATTGCTCTATGGCAGGCTAAACACACACAGACCATTAACAGCACTGCTGATGAAAATAAAGAATAAAGAAATAAAGAAATAAAGAAAGTCTTCTTCACCACAATTCAGGAACTCGGTATCAAAATTATAGGGGGTGTTCATATGCAGCTTCATTTATTTTTATTTGTATTTTCCACAATTCCAAGCATGAATGCAGTATAATACACAGTCGGTTGCAATTACAGATCAGAATTCATGAAAAGAGGGACTTTTAAAAGTGACCCTCTCTTAATTTTACAGGTTTCAAAAGCGTGTATAGTGTATAGTAAACATATGTACATTTGTAAACATTCACGTAAAGGAGGAATTGTAAAATAATGTGATGCATGTCATATTTAATGAATTAGGTAATAGATAAATAAACCCCAAAAAAAACTCACACACACACATATATGTAAGTTCAGCTCATTTGAGTCTTGGGTTCACATCATAAAAGCACTGTTTTGACTCTAATTAGTGTAATAAATACACTCTGAAGGAGCTTACATAACTGCATGTACTGAAGCTCGGCTGGTCTGGCTTTCGGAGCTGCAGTGTCTGCCTGAGAACACAACGGGTGTCACATGACCTCTGCAGGGCATGGCAGCTGCTAGGGGTCAGAGGGGTCAGCATGAGCTGGAAGAGCATGGTGACCCACAGAGGACGAAGCAGATCTTTCTCTCTCTCTCTCTCTCTCTCTCTCTCTCTCTCTCTCTCTCTCTCTCTCTCTCTCTCTCTCTGTGTGACTAAATGTTAGCGTCGCTGTTTGCACACCACACCAGCAAGTGTGAAAGAATAATTAGGCCTGACAGAGACGGATGAAACGGATCAAAGCTCTGGGGTATTGCAAAGTGAAAGGCAAACACACACACGCGCACACACACACACACACACACACACACACAAACATACACACCTGACAACTGCTTAACCCCAAGATTGATCTGCAAGGATGTGACATTGTGTCGACTTTGTGACAAAGCTTAACGTCTTTAGTAGGAATTTTGTTCGTAGACCTCAGGCTTTGTGATTGGATGTGATCATGCTTCGCTATCTATAGACGTGATAATTGAATGAATAGCTGCTGAATGCTGGCGTGATTGCTCTGGAGATTACGTGACAGAAATGGACTTATGATTTTGGCCCCAGGGTTCAACATGTACAATTCATGAGGTTATAAGATTTTTTTTGGAAGAAGTGTCATACAAATAAAACAGGGCAATATAATCGAGATTAATCACATGATGTTGTCTAGTTGTCAATTGATGGATTGTTTCCATATTAAAATCTGTGTGCACGTCAATAATTCAGGTACATTAGTTCTGTAGTGTGAACACAGGGTTACTAAACCTGAGCTTGAAATAGAGTGAACACAGTGTCCAGGTTTCATCACATCATCCAGTGAGAGCAATAGTTCATCATTCATATACTGTATATCACATTACAGTCAATGAATACAATGCTTCCAAGAGATTTCTCGCTCTCATTCATACAGCTTGTGGATTCTTGTTACAGTGGAGTCTCCCAAAGGAAAATGGCGCTTTCTTCTTTAATCTTGGTGTTGCTAGTTTGCTGCTCATTTATCCATATATCCATTTGCCCATATATATAAATATTGTGGTGGCGAGGAAATGGGGGATCTATGGGTCAGCCCCCATAGTACTATGAGCACCACCCTAATAGGGATAAGGACAACGAACCCCAGGTGGAGCATAAAGGTTACTTTAGCCCTCACAGGAGGGGAGGAACGCATGTGAGCAGAGACTCCCAGCAAGGGACCAGTGATCGTATTGCAAAGGGAAAAGCCAGGAACAGGTTCGCGTTCTTTAGTAGAGCCCTTTTTTGGGCCTTATAATTATGTTTTGTTTTGGTATTGGTGATGGGTGGTGTTAATAGAGGACCCAACCGGGGGTTGTATAGGGTCGCAGTGGCCAATATATACTGTATATATGGCATGTAAGGTTATACAGTCGCTTAGCTACCCTAAACGTTGGCCATATCATTGACTGAGATCGCAGGTTTGATCCCCAGTGTCGGTTGGCCCTCCCAATCCCCTCATCACCAGCATGATGCTATCCAGTTCGGACATCTCATTGCTGACGTAACAGAACAGGCAGTGTTCTCCTTCAAACGTGTTCAGCTGTCTGTATGGACTCATCTGATGAACTCTAAAGAAGTACTGATTAGATAATATAGGTACTGGATGGTAACTATACGTACTGGGCTTCTTAAGAAGCACTCCGGTGAATGGAAATGGCAAAGTCATGTTGCCCATTGATCCCTTCTGTCCCGAGCCAACATTAGTTGCCATTAATGAAATCAGAGTATATATCTCCACTCTTCCTCTAGTCTGAGACGGATGTCACACACTAGGGGGAGATTAAATGACCTGATGTCTCAGAGCCAGAGCGTGTCTGTAGGAGTCGGCTTGTCTTTCAATGACAAGACTCCATTTCCATAATTGACGGATGCTGAAACAAGGGAGCTACACGCATTTGATGGTGCTCCGTAATGCTAAATAAAAAATCTAGTATAATGGGAGGGGGATACAACAAGTAAACAATGCTAAATTAAATAGAACATTACTTTACCATTGCTTTGCGGTGTTAAAATGGGATACTGTGAACCAAACCGGGTCACACCTTCATTTATTCAACCCCATCAACTTTATATGAACGAAAAAGCCCAGCTAACCTTTCCTATTAGTTTCTCATCTCATCAAAGCACCCTGCAGTAACTGGTTTCTGCATCATTATGCATTTGAAAGTGTAAGGCCACCAGAGGCTATTTCATTCTGTGGTTAGCTAGTAAATGCCTGAAGCCGCAGCAACCCTTTCTTCACCTCTCAGAAACTACTAAAGCTACAGAGCCACAAAGCCACAGCTGCCTATATGGTCTGTGCGCTATTGACTGACATTCATCACTGGAGCCCTTGTCATAGACCTTGTTTACACCTGGTCACTTCATGTGAGTATCAGGAGTATATCTGGATGAGGCCAAGCCACATAACAATACAAGTGTAAAATCACCCAAGACCGTCACCCTAATTATTGGGTTAGCTACATCAGCTACATCAGTGCAAAACTAAAGGAGCCAACTGCAGACAACAAGCGTGCTTTAGCTAATTACCTGAGTTTGGGTTAGGAATAAAATGGTGTAACTTTTACTTTTCAGCTAGACTACCACTGTCAAAGGTCTCGTTGTGATTTGCTCTATACAACCTTAGTGCCGTTTAGCTCCAGTCCAGGGGTGCTGAATGAAAGAGAATGCCCTGAAATGACTCCCTTAAAACTAGGCCTTGGATTCCTGGCGAGCTCCTCATTCTCTAGAGGACTAAGACAGGATTAACTACTCTGAAACCAGCTGGAATTGAATGTATCTACTGACCTAGGACCGGCTTCTACAGTCATAATCTTCAGCGTTTCCATTGTAACGGAAATGCTAAAACTGACCTCAGATTAGCGTAGCTTGTAGGTCACAGTGTCTAGACACGAATGGAGGCAAACAGAGGTGTGGACAATGGGGCTAAGACACAAAGGAGCTTTCTCTGCATACTTGGGTGAAATCCATAACTGTGACTTCAGAGAGTCCGCCACTTTGAAACATACAAATATTAAAGCCTTATGCTGTTCGCTCACTGGCCATTTTATTTGAAATACCTACTTTAAGCTTTTACTTACTGAGCACTATATGAGCTCCACTTACAGTACAGCTGTGCTTTATAGACTACAGCCCATCTGTTGCACAGTTTATCTCTGCTGAGTTTCTAATTGCAGGACCACTGTTGTCGATATTACCTGGGTAGTGGACAACTCTGAACACAACAGCGCCAGCTGCTCGCTATCTGGAAACAGAGTCTTTGCTCGGAGTGGCCTGACACTCAAAAATATTCAGCCAAGAGTGACTTTGTGGTGAGAGGCTGACCATTAACGAGGATGAATAACACAAGTTGTGCGTTGATTTTCTAATAAAGTGGCCAATGAGTCTGTATCAGATAGAGACATAACAGAATTGTGCTCATGCTAGATTTAATAGAGGAAATACATGCAGATACATATTGATAGACAGTTTCCATTTAACCAGAAGAGTCAGAAGATTAAAGGCCATAGAAAGCATGTTATCAGCAGAAGACCCCGACTGTGCTACATCAAAAAGCCTGGTGCTGATCGAATGGGGCTTCCCGGTTCAGTAATGGTATAGTTATCTATGTCCAAACACAGCTGCTCAGCACTCTGGGTTATTGTCACTTTATTAAGAATCTCAATTACAGTTTACACATTAGCATTTATAGTGTCAGGTCAAACCAAGCATGGTGTCTGATTAGGTTTTATTATTAAAAAGAGATTTTAATTCAGATTCTTGCTAAATATGCTGTGCAAATTTAAAGTCTTAAATTAGCTGAAGAGATCTTCCCTTCTCTGGCCTAGCGTTAGCTTTTAGCATTTAAGCCACCACTTTTAGTCCCTTATTTTCCTGTGTGAATGCCTGCAGAGGCGATTCCTCCGGTCAGCCTTTCTCACTTCTGTCAGAAAGCGTTATAGCGTTAGCTTTTATCCTTTTCAGCCTGGCTTCCACTTTATTTCAAAGTAGCCGTTGGGTAGCGGCTGGGTGTATGTAAATTATGGGGCAGTGAATGTAATGGCTGGGAGTCAACACGCTAACATACCCAGCCATCATGCTTATGTCAGGGTGGAATGTGGGATGGGAGGTCCAGGTGGGCATGGTCTATGAGTGGGTAATTATATACTTTGTTACTGGGTACCCAGTTGGGCTTTCCAAATGGTCCCCAATGTTACAGCCCACCTTAATCTCACGTGGGTCCCATGCTTAACCCCTCCAGGTCCCATCACTGACCATGATAGGCATCCATGAGGTGGAAGGACAAAATTTTCTGGTTCCCATGTAAGCTACCCATATTGGCCCCACGTGGACATGTTAGCTGGGTACAGGTTTGGGGGTTTGTGATCAGCCTGTTTTACAGCTGTGTTTTGGTTATGTTGGTTATGATTTTTGAGGTTTATGGTATGTGAGTTCCAAATAGTTTTCCATTGAGAATGTTGCTAATCTGAGTTAAGTTTAATTATGTTTAATTAAATAATATCAGCTTAATACCAGGGTTGTTTTGGGACATAATGCACGGCACATCCTTCTCACCCTCTCTTTTAACCTTCTTTCATGTTGTCTTCTCTTTCGTCTCGAACATCACCTCGGGGTGTGTTTCCCCTTCTGTGATGACCGCTGCACCGCTGGACGCACTGGCTCTTTGATCTTACTGGACAGGTTGCATAGTGTTTGACACACTGTAACACCTGCTCCCGCATGGCTGAATGTGGGGAAAGACAGCCGTGCATATGTGTGTGTGTGAGTGTGTGTGAAAGAGAGAACAAGAGTGAGTAACTCTAACCTACTGCTTTAGGACCTGACCTACAAACCTCAACTTGTCTTTGCCCTTCACGTTAACTATGTGTGTGTGTGTGTGTGTGTGGATATGTGTGTGCGTGTGTGTTTGAACATGCCACTGCCCTGCAGACCACAATTCTCGCTAGTCTTTGATCTTTGCCAATAGACTCTATTGTTCGCTGGAGTTGAACAATATCTGATGAAATATATGGTAAGAAATCAGCAGCGCCTACAGCGCTTATACATGCTAATAGCTGTAGTTAAGATAATTGCATCAAAGCTCGGACACAGAAGCACGCACACAAACACGCGTTCGCTCCCTCTTTCTTCTCTCTTTCTTCTAACACAAACCCCTGCCTTTTCTCTTTTCATAACTGATCAAAGGGAGATGAATCAATACCTTACATCAGTGCCTCGTATCATCCCATGAATTCTCAAGCACCCCGCAGTAACTGGTCCTAGAGCAGTCTCGCTCAGGCAACATGTGGACGGACGTGGCTTTACAATAAAATCAGGAAAACCCGATCCTGAGTTGGTGCCCCTGTTCAGAGCCAGTTTTATCCCTTTCAATGTGCCTGGTGTTGCATCATGAACAGGACATCAGTTTCGCTGTTGGTACACATTGAAAAGTTTGGACACACCTTTTTTAGTGCCAGTTTCTCATAATCTAAATCAACTTAAGTAACTGAAGCTTACGTACAATTATTAGCATTATGCAAACGTCACAAACTTGCTTCAACCCCTTATTATAAAGGCTTATTACACCATATTATATTATATTATTATATTATCATTACTGGGACTTCTGTAGAAACTGGTGGGACTATTCTTTGGCAATAGAAGTTTGTTATAACACTTTCAGCCAGCCGACAGTTCATAGTCTGTTTAATGGGTTAAACATCACTATGCACTAGACAAATCACATTCCCTCAGTAAAAGCCCCCCAAAACATCTATACATAAACATCTAAACATCTAAAACTGCTATGTCCCCAGAATACTGGCTTTAGAGGAATGGTTTGTGCTTTTATTGTTATATGTTTTAATTCATATTTAAGGACATCACACCCATTTTTTGGATATACAATCTTCTGGGCATAGTCCATATAAATACAGTGGGGCCAAAAAGTGTTTAGGCAGCCACTGATTGTGCAAGTTCTCCTACTTGGAAAGATGAGAGAGGTCTGTAATTTTCATCATAGGTACACTTCAACTATGAGAGAAAAGAATGAGAACAAAATCCAGGAAATCACATTGTAGGATTTTTAAAGAATTTATTTGTAAATTATGGTGGAAAATAAGTATTTGGTCACCCACAAACAAGCAAGATTACTGGCTCTCACAGACCTGTAACTTCTTTAAGAACCTGTAGTAATGGCACCTGTTGACCTCGTTATCTGTGTAAAAGACACCTGTCCACATCCTCAAACAGTCAGACTTCAAACTTGTATTGCCACTGCCACTGTATATATATATATATACACACACACATTAACTAACACTGTCCATCCAGCTGTTCATTTAAACCCACCATTTCAGATGCCAACTACACTGAACTACAGGCCCACACTGCTTTGATGAACTCTGCACTTCTGAGGTTAGCAGACAAATACACTGTCAAATCTACAGAGACTGCAGGTATACACCTGCTTCCTTAAAGCTGACCATACTGTACTGCCACTGCAGCTGTTCCCTGACGTTAGCGTAGCGGTTCTGCAGCACTGTTGTGACATTACCATAATGCTGTAATGAGCTGAGGCAGCCTGAGAAGATCATCTCTAATCACTGAGACATGAACTGCAGCCTCGGGGGCTTTCGCTACTGAAGAGGAGAGAGATGACTACAAGCTGCTTTGCCCAAAACCTATCCCGAATAATGACGATTGGGAATGGTAGCAAGAAGGTTCAGAGTGATATTAGCCTGAGGTGATGATGGGTTAGGGAAACCGGGCCACCAGTGGTATCATAATGTCCCTCCCAACAGTTATCATTATGATCATTTTGCTGCAGTGCAGTTCTAACAGTTTTCTAACAGGCTACAGTTTATAGTGTAAGAGCTAAGTACCAAATTACACTCCTACACATTATACTGGGACATTTTGGAGGGTGTGTGTGTGTGGGGGGTGGGGGGTGGGGGGGTATTAGCTTTTCTTTGTTACATAAAATAATGCAGGTGCCAGCCAGAAAGGTTCATCAGCTTATGTTAGAAGATACAGTAGTGCCGAGACCCAGTCATGGCCATACAAGCTTGCAGATTTGATCTGATTTAAATATCCAGTTAATTATCAAGCCCTTCATGAACTGTCATGTCAGGGTGTGTCTGCAATAGCCAAGGAATCACCAAAAGGACTGTGATGGGTAACCACTAAATCAGAATCTTCCACAGAGAACCTTGCCCCGGTTTGTGAAGGGCAACTGTTTTTATTTGGGTTTTTTTTTTCCTGTCCTTGCAGCGTTTCCGCAGTGACTGGATGAAATTTGGGTGATGTTAGCTGTTGGGACAGTTTCTGTGCAGAAAGGCTCTGCTGTCACGCCGAGTTTGAAGTGTGTGCTGTGATGAAACGAGAAAGCGTGTGTTACGGGTATAGACAGGACCGGGTGGAGAGAGGCCTGAGGATAGAAAATGCAGACACACACAACACAACATACAGATACACACATGCCTACATGCATACAGGCATCCTTACATTTCCCAGTGTATAGACCTAAACCAAAGCCTAATCTTAAACTCAGTAAGCAAAACAAGTCTCCTAAAGGTGCCATAGAATGCATTTATTAGTATTCCAAGTTGTTGTTTGATGTATAAATACTAGGAATGTCATGTTGTTTGGGGTAGAAAATACAAGTCTTATTTACCGCTCTGTTATTTTGCCTCCGAATGAAAAATGATAAACTTTAAATGGTTTATGTCACTGTGGTGGCTCACAGGAGCCAAATAGCATAGTCCTTGCCTAGCATATCTTAGCACTGTCCTCTCTGTGTCCTCTCTAATGAGTCTGAAACCTGAATAGGTTTATAAATGTTTATGTAGGCCTGAAGAATGCTGCCCCTCAGTAAATAATTTTGGTCCCCAAAATGCGAGTGACATAGAGCATGCTCAGTCCCTCTTGCACACACATACAGTACACACTCACACAAGCACACATGCTGTCCGTTAGCGGACACGGAGGGAGAAGTGTCCCCAGATGCTGTAAATGGGCACAGCATGACATGAGGTTGCAGCTGTATTTGGCAAGGTCATCAGAGACCCTGGAGGTAATTCAGTGATGTTTCATACTGCTGTGAGTTTCAGAATGTGTGTGTCTCGGTCAGCCGAAAGGCTGGTAGTGACGGGGGGAATGACACAGTGAAGTCCATTTCCATCAAATTACTTGGAAAACCATGACAGGATACAAAATGTTGATGTTGGAAGAAGGACTTGTCTTTGTCTTAAAGGGAAATTTCCAAGATTTTTCTTGGAAATGTCTGTGTAATTCAGAGTGGTTTGGTGTGAAATGCTCCGTTAGAGCATAGAGAAACTTACAGAGTCAGAACTGTTCCCAGTGAAGAGTGGAAAGACTCTAAAATGTGAAAATGTGTGGGAGGGTGAGGACTGACACATGCCTCTTCCGACACATGTGCAACCAGCCACCGCCTCTTTTCTAACTGCCAGCTAGCATTACACTGAAGTGATGTGGGGAGGAAGAGAGAGAGACATCTACTCACCTGGAGAGAGCAAGGCCAATTGTGCTCTCCCAGCCTCCGACTGCTGATGGTAGGCAGCGTGACCCAGGATTCGAAACAGCGACCCTCGGGTCGTAGTGGCAGAAACTTTTTGAATACTTACTTACCATACTTTAATTTTACATACTTATAAATTTAATTATAATTTTAAAAAGTTGACAATTTCATTTTTGTCATTTAGCTCCTAATTCTTCTTTATACCTTTTTTCTCTCTTACTATTTAAAACTTCATTTGTTAGTTTTATTATACATTTTTATTATTTATAATATTACTTTTATATATATACTTTTAATGTTTTTATTCATTATTTCTCTTTTTCTGTTTGTTTGGCAGTTTTTTTTCTTTTGCTCCCAATTTGATTCTGCATAGCTCCGCCTAGCACTAGCAATGCTCCCGACACTAGAAAAATTCACTACACCACCTCCCCACCAGATCCCCACCACTCTACCACACCAGCTAACTGACACATGTGTCGGCCAGAATCACTATACAAGTCATGGGGGGAGAGAGCACCCACCCGGAGAGAGCACGAACAGTTGGCTAGTTGTGCTCTCTTGGCCACTGATTGCAAAGTGGCATGGCCCGGGATTCAAACACATAACCCCCAGGCTATAGTAGTAACGCATTCAGCTGCTCAGAGCCCTCCCGATTGTTTTCTTTGTAATGTTGCAATTTTGTAATTTATTAGGTTGATTAAATATTATTTTTATTGTCATGTGACTGTAAGTGTTTGGTTACACTAAAAATGGGGGTAATCCTTGGTGTACTTCTGAGTAAAAATAAAGCATGACTGACTGAATGATTAAACCTTATTTACAAGCAAGAGCATGAACTGATGAGCTTAGTTACTATAAAGGGTTGGGTGGGCCTTTACAGCAATTAGCAATCCTGCAGTGTAACCTCTGTATTTGTGTGCCTGAGGTCTTTTGCAGACAGTAGTCACTGAGAAACCCTCACCAGCTTCCTGGAGACTGATTTGTTTCTGATCTGTTGGAAAGATGCTTAGGGCTTTTTAATTGTGGAGGCCCACCAGTACCTTTATGATTACTGAGCTCACAAGGTCTATAATTACAACTGTTGATCTTCATAAGCCAAAGGTTCGGCCGATGTTTCTTGTAGGTTCACTGGTCATTTTGGAGGGTGTATAACATGGCTATGTTGTGTTGTAGATATTGTAATCTCTGATTCCTATATTTCCACCTTTGTAGAGAAATATCAGTCATTTTACGTATAAGAACATGGTGCTATGTGGTTCCTCTATAATTTATAAACCAGTAACTCCTATTTGACACTATGTCCGACCGGTTTGAGTGTTTGCTTGCTGACCACTGCAGCCTCTCCCTCAGAAAACTGTACACTGTGCCACAAATCAAATAAACATGATGTTTACAGTTTGTCCATTCACTATGTCATAACTTTTCAGTGTCCACGATGACACCTATGGAACATCTTCACGGATGTGTTCTGATGGAGTCGGACAAGGTGACCACTCAGCAAGTTGAGAGGACCCAATAAGCTGCCTGCCGTATGCTCCATGCATCTGTCAGCAGGTCCAGCGCTCAAAGTAAACAGGGAGAATGAGAGAGAGAGAGAGAGAGAGAGAGAGAGAGAGACCTATACAGAAGAAAGGTGAGTGTTCTTCTGCAGTAGAAGTCCTGCTGACAACAGAGTTCCTTTTTGTGTGCTCTCACTTAACCTGCCAAAAGCCTCTTTACCTGCTTTCCTCCTATCAGTTGTTGCTACTCCAACCTCCCCCAGTCTAAGCACTAAGCCTTCTGTACATCACACCAGATGTCCTCTAGTATAACCCTGATGACAACCTTCAGTGTGCCCTTGCTGCAGAGTTTCAATACATTTACAGAAAAATATCTTCAACAATGTGTTTATTGACAGCAGTCAGATACACTAAATGGACACAAGTATTGGGACACCTGCTCATCCATTGTTTTATCCAAAATCAAATGTGTTAAAAAGAGCCTATTATTGCTTTTGTTTGTGTAACTGTCTCTGCCGTCCAGGATGAAGGCTTTCTACTAGCTTTTGGAGCATCGCTATCAGGATTTAATTGCATTCAGCAACAAGACCGTTGTCAGTGAAGTCAGAATGTTGGATGTCTGGCGTCTCATCCCCAATTCCACAGCTGATCCTCAATGCTGGGGGACTTTATACCCCTCTAGCTCACACCTGGCATTAGGCCTGGTGCCAAAAGCTTTATGTTGATCTGCTCCAGGGAGTCCTATTCTATTGGCAGTAGTTCTCTACAAGGACTTGCCAAACTGTGTGTGTGTATGTGTGCATTTGCACATCTGTGCCAGCAATGCAGTGCAACTTAAAATAGCTGCATGCATCCATTTGGACATATTGTACAGATTTTTGAGAACTCCGTTTCAGTGTCTTTGTGTGGACGTAGCCTTTAGAAAAACGTGGACATCGCAGTGTTTACTCGTGCATGGTTCTTGTCGACTAGTGTCCGGGTTTACTTTGTCTTTGCACTATATCAAGAAATGAAAAAATAAAAATATAAATAGGGCGTCAAATCTTTTGCACACAACTAAGATTCAAGTGCATAATATCTTAAAATCATCTTAAACCAGGTGGCCTTCGGCATGCATTCTCTAGTGCCGTCCAGCTCAGCATGGCCTGAACTGGCCTCTACACCAGCCCCTGGTGGGCTCCTGTAGGTCTGCTATGCACTGGAGGAAGCTCCATTGACAATTAGGGAAATAATTACTATAGTGCTTTTCTGAGAGAGGAAATAATTGGATTTCAGAGTGTGTGTATTTGTGTGTGTATAGTATATATATATGTGTGTGTGTATTACTCCCTGGCAGTCTGCCTTTCCTCAGAGCAATTATAGTGGTAAAGTGGTGAGAAGTAATTTGGGGAATTATTTGAGTGTTATTGAGTTCCTCTTCTCTCCTTCTCATTTCAGCTCTCTTCTCCCTGGTCCAGGATCTCTTCCGTCAAGTCTCGGTGTCACATTTTATCCATGGAATATATTCTTCCATCAATCCTCACAACATTTTTTTTTATACTGACAGCAATTAGCTGGTTTTTCATCCAAACATTTAGCAACAATTATAAGCAATTACACAATTACAAAAAAAAAAAACCAATGTACCCATCTACTATTGTTTTGCAGTTCAGAGATCCTGGGCTGGACGAACCGTGGCCTACCTAAATGAGGGCTGAGATCTTCATGCCCCTCGATGACGTCTTCCAGAAACATTTTTCAGATGAGCTTTGGAATCTGCCTTTCAGAATGTCGACAGCAACCTTTGAAAAGCTGTGTGTCATGATCAGACAATCCATAGGGTCAGTCGTTTCCTGTCAATCTGTCAAATGCTAAAAGGAATCTCCTTTGCTTTATAAATGCTAAACTGCTGGATATGATAATAGTTTACTATATATATATATATATATATATATATATATATATATATATATAGCGATATCCTTACTTGTCCACCTCGTACTGGCTTAAAAACTTAAAACTTAGATTTTTGAATGTTTTTTTACAATTTGCAAAAACTTGGTGGATGAAAAACCCTCTATTGAGATTTTGTATCCTTCACCTGTGAGAAAGTTGCTATTTTGGGGATAGAAGGTTAGATTGCGTGACAATGAGTGTTTGTCCATTTTTATAGATATTATAGATACAGAATTTCAGCATCAGAAGTAATTAAGTTTTTCATAACCTTCTAAAAATGAATGTGTTTGCTTTAATTACCTTGATAAGTAGAGATATAGAGACCGACAGACACCCACATACACACAGTACACATCTCACATACACACATCTTCAATGCCCCAATCACGATGGGAATCAGCATTACTGAGCCTTATCTAAGATTGGGTCTCCGAGCGCTGCCGCATCACCCAGGAGCTGGCAAGGCTTAGACTCAAACTGCCTCTGTCGCCACGGAAAGAAGATGAGGTCGCACCGTCCCTCTTTCATCTCTTGCTCAGCCTTTCATTTCCCAACTTTCTCTCCCTTATTGATCCCTTCCCTAGCTCTCCGGAGGGATTTGCCAGGGTTTCGCCGTGAATGGGGTTTAGCGGCCGTGTCCCACGGGTCTGTCCGTCCATCTCCCTCTCTTATCAATGAGGGACAGCAGACCATGGATTCAGGACGTGGCTGGGAGAAGATAAAACACATATTGAGCTGTAAGGCCTGCAAGGTGGCAAACATTGATTGGGCAAACAGCACATTCCTGGACCTCCAGATTTTATAGGACGATCAATACTCAACTTGCTGTGCTGGTCAGAAAATAAGACCAAATTCTGTCCAAATTGTGTCCTCTCTGGACACATTCACCTTGCTAGTGTGCAGCTATCAGACTGTATCTGTTGGCACATCATTTGTCATAGCCATACTCTAGCACAGCTTAACTTGAGAGCCCACCTAAAACCACATGCATCCTCTACTAATGTAATGAGTTCCCTTTAAAAACAGATGCTGTTAATTATCATGTAGTTTATTATATCAGTGGACATGCTGTTGAATTTTCATCATTATCATATTAAAGCACATGGCTAACTTATGATTAATGATTATGCTGGCATCAGGGCAGCGGAGGCTCAGTGGTTAGAGCACTGGGTAATCGATGACAGCGTTGTGGGTTCGATACCCAGGTACACCAAGCTGCCACTGTTGGGCAATTAGCAAGGCCTTTAACCGTCTCTGCTCCCCGGGTGCCACAACGATGAAGGAGCATCGCCCTGGGAACTTTTAAAGACGGACTAACCTAGCCTAACCTGAGGGCCGATCAGATCATGCTCATGAGTTAAGCATTACAGCAGCACTGCATGAGGCTCCCCAGTCACAGTTCCTTGTTCAACCGCTAGATGGAACTATGGAGCTAGTGCATGGCTCCAAAACCCCATTCAAGCCAGTGTGGCACTTCGCTCCATGTGCTCTGTGTGTTTGTCAAACTGGTACGTATTTGTAGAATGTGTAATACTAACATGCCACTACTAACCATGCAAACAGCGCAGACCACATTTAGCTGCGTTTCCCCTTTGAGCTCCACAGTGCAGTTCTGCAGGAGGGCCCTCACAGCTGGAGCTGAACTTCGACAGCGTAAAGTAAAGTACATTTCATGTTGAGAGACCATGTATGCAACATTAGAGAAGCCCTGCACGAAGATCCATTACCCAGTTTGCCTGGAAAGGTTAATGTGGCACCCAGGCCCACCCTTGATCAGTATCGGCAATCAGCTGATCGAGCTGAGGGCGATAGGTATCGGCCCCTAAAACACTGGTCGGCCCAACTCTAGTTGACACATGCAACCGTTTTGCAGTGTATTTTGACAGGTATTAGGTGCATGGACGCATCCGCTGCATGTGCAGAGAGAAGCTGGCGCTAAGCCAAATGTGCATATGACAATTGAACCCAACACAAACCAAACAAATATTTCTGAAATGATGTCAACCTGAATAGTGCGGTAGAGTCAGGTCACATATTTCCAGCACTAATAATTGTCCAACATGTCCGGCTGGGAGTCCTTCGGTGCGGAGGCTGCTGTGGGTGTCTATGCCTTGCTTTCTCTGGTGGTCTCAGAGCAAGGTAAGCCTCCTCTGTGTCACAATGAAACACTAACCTTGAGTTTAGCTCTCCACAAAGACATTCCTAGCATATCCTAACATGTGATGTTTTTTATTTATGTATATATGTGTGTGTGGGGGGGTTGAAATTCCAGTGCTGTGGTCTGGTTGGCTTTAGATAAGTGTGATCTCTGCAGGGCTAAAATAATCAATGTGGTTGTTGCTGCTGACCTTTTGACCTTTTCCAGCTGCAACATATTTGACCAGACGTTCTGTGTTTATAGGGGATTGAGATACACAGAATAGTAGAACCATACAGATGGAACTGTGGGTTATGGTGAAGGTTCTTAGTCTGTGAAAGAAGTGGGACGACTTAAAGACCAGGCCGCAAGTGGGCATGTTATCTGGGCAGGGTTGCCAGATTTTTTTTATCCTCCAAATTGGGCTAGCATTACAATGTGGCTGACGGCAGTAATAATAATAACAATAATAATAATAATATAATAATATTAATGTTGCTGCTTCTGGAGGGCATCTTTTAAGCAAACTTTAGGCTGGAGATTTTTGCTGGACCTGGCACCCATAACCAACATAAATACTCGCTTTTAAAATACTGTAAGATCTGTATTGAGATGTGTAATGCAAGAAGCCACAGTGCCAGCTGCCACACTGCCACATCTCCAGAATGAGACTGCTAAGCTGACTTTCTGACATATTGCTGCCTCCCCCTGTCCTTGGATTTGCTTCAGCAGATGCAAATGTAGTTATGTATGCTTAAGTATGTCTCCTTACTCATACTCATAACCTGCACCGCATAGCAGATGAACGAAGAAGGCCAAAGCCTTGTTAAGCCTATCAGCACTTAAAAACCCATAAGGTTTGAATCAGGCAGTTGTAAATGAGAACAGCAGTAGCTTCTGCTCAGTAATGCTGTTTAATGTGTGCCCTTAGGGCATCAGGGGTGCGGTCAGGGAGTTTACACACACATCCCTTCCCAGCCCCCAAACTCCTTACACTCTTAACCACCTTTTGATCTCTGAGCCTAGAGTTAACCCAATTAAGTCAGGCCTCTAAAGCGCAATGCCGTTGAGTTGAGATGAGCTGAATAGACCTCTTCAACATGCTAGTGACAGAACGTTCAGTCCATGCAGGATCAAAATCCAATGCCATTTCGAAACCTTAAGGATCAAGGCTATATTGACACAATGGGATTTGGGCTCTTTTGCCACCTGGCAGCGGTGTGGAATGACTGCAAATGCAATAATTGTAACAGAAACTAAAAATCCATTGCTTTGTCCTTTAGGATTAGCTGTAGTTTCGTGAGGGGTGTTAACACTACATCTGTTCAAGAGACTTAGAAGCTATGGTTCCCTGAAGCTGTTCTGGCAGCTTGTGCTGTCCCAATTCTTACCGATCAACACCTTAGTAGGGCATTTATGACTAACATACATGCAGTCAATCACCCAACCCACTCTTTAGTACTTGGAGGGCGAGGCCTCCTCCGATACATGTGCAACCAGCCATTGCCTCTTTTCGAATTGTCACTGATGCAACGACCCTGGTGGAAAGTGCCAGGTTTTTGCTTTATTACAGTAATTTTGGATTTGAAGAGTTTAAGGAGGGACTGTATGCTGGTATTTAAAATTCGCAGTTTAACATGTTGTTGTCCTTCATTATTATCTTTCACATGGACGCAGATCACGTGCCCAGTGATGTACTGCATGGGGAGGTGTTTCAGTTGTCTTGAGAGATGGATGTGTTTACACTGCTGTAGCATGTGGCTCATCTCAGACCACCTCCTGAAGTGGTTTGAGTGATCAGATTTGGATCTGGTTAAAATGAGTCTTGGGTGTGTTTATTCTCACATTTCTATGTGGTTTGGCCTTATCCAGATATAATCCTGATCCTCAAGAAGCATGAAGTGTACCAGGTGTAAATGGGGTCTAAGAAACTTTGTAAGAGGGTTCATTAGTCACTAAGACTGGCTACTGTTTTTAAGGAACAGTGACTAAATGGGAAAGCCATCAGTAAACAGGGTGGAAAGTTGTGGATGAAAGCACATACTTAGTAAGCAAGAGCAATCCGTCCATAACTACACAGAGAGGGTATTATAAATGGGCTGCAGTGCACAAAGCCCTCATTAGAAAGACAAATGCACATTTGGGAGTTTAGTAGTGTAAAACCCACAGGCACTCCCAACAGAGTATCTACAGATGTATTATCTGGTCAGATGAATCGTTCATCACTGTGTTCTCCACAAGTGGGGAAGTGCATGTGTGACATACAGGGAGAACAGTACAGGCCTCAGTACTCCCAGTAAAGGGCTCTGTTGGGTTGTGGGGGGGCATTTTATTGATATGGTTTGGGTCCACTTGTCCACTTAGAGGAAAGGGTCACTAGAAATCAATACAAGGTTATTCTGACTGATCACCACAGGGCACACAGGGTCCCAGAAGGTTTTGACAAGTATAGAAATATTGTCATTCATTGTTGAGCATGTTAACCATACACTATTATAATGGATTCAAGCAAGACGTTCTACTAGATTTTGTAGGATTGCTATGAGGATTTGATTCCATTCAGCAACGACAGTGTTAGTGAGGTCAGGATGTTGAATGACCACCACACCACCTCATCCCCAACTTCCCAACTCATCCCAAAAGTATTGAATGGAGGCACATCTTTCCAGAGACATCAATGCTGGGGGGCTTTATACTTCTCTAGCCCATACCTGGCATTAGGCATGGTGCCAATAGGTTCATGTTTATCTGCCCCAGAGAGTCAGATACTCCCAGAAGTACTTCTCTACTGGGACTAGACAAGTAATGCATTCATTAGAAGGGATGTCCACAAACATTGGACTTATAGTGTATGTTCAGGCCTTTGCAGTCATCACATCCAGTTGAACATGTTAGATGCCACTGTCCACCACCAATAAAACACTTAACTTATGGAATATCTTAAGGAACAACGACATTCAGTCCCTCCAGTACCGTTCCTCAGAGTTCCTCAGAGTAAAATTGATGCAGAGGTACACTAAATTTGTTCTGGTAGTCCAGCACCTTACCAATACCACTTTTCTGTTGTTTTTTTCAACAAAAGTCAACCATATGTAGCCAACTAGACCAGGCTGCAACAGCTACACTGTAAGAGACCGAATTTGGCCATGATAACCATCACTGCTCACTGAAAACTGAAACTGGAAACCAAAACCAAAATACCCTCTTTCCTTTCTTAATTGTCATATCTGTGCAGACTATAAACTGTTACTTTGTCAGACCTGCTCCTTTAACCCTGCACTATAGGATGCTTACTTTTTAGCAACAATCTATGACTACTTCAGATGTAACAATATATGGCAGCATAAAGAGATATAATATATATATTTTTTATCTCTCTGGTTTAAGCTACAATAGTTGGGTTATCACCTAAATCTAGCTGATTAACAAGGGAATAAGAACACAAATGGTCACAAATTCATACTGTAGATTGGTTTTACTGTGTATATGATAAAAAGACACTCACTGATTGCTTAACTTAGTAAGTCTTTAGCCAATGTCCTGTCACAACTTTAGAGGCTGCTGACTATCTCTCCAGTCTCACCCAATGCAGCCCTGGATTACAGCAATAGCAGCAGGGCCTCCCCGTAGCCCTAGTGACCTGCTATTGACATACTCTATATGGACAAAAGTATTGGGACACACCTCTTAACCATTGAGCATAGTGCAGAAAAGTCTCCAACGCTCTGCTGACTCAGTAACTGCAGAGCTCCAAACCTGCTGTTAGAGGGAGGACAACTCTATATGAATGCATATGGATTTAGAATGGGACGCGATAAAAGCTCCTGTATGTGTGGGTGTCCCAATACTTTTGTCCGTATAGTGTGTATTTTTAATTTGTAAGCGCAATGGCACACCTGACACCTGGCAAAATGAGAAAATGTGCTTAATGTGTTTAATTGAATAATAGTTTATTAAATGTGTTTAAACTATTAATGAAATCAATAATACGGTTTAATAAGAACCTGACGTGAGCTGTAGGGTTCAAACCTATTCCAGGCACACACACACACTGCTCCAGGGCTGCAATAATGCCTGCACTTCCAAGCGGCAGCATTACTTTTTGGAACCTTCCCTAAATCATCCTTATGGTGTCTGTGGTGGGATCTGTGACAAAGCTCTAATGGATGCTAAGAGTTATGAGCCTCTCTGTGCCACCATTAATTCATTTACACAGAGCGGGCCACCCTGAGGCCACTCGCAGTACTGCGCTGCTGCTCGCCATCATCATCTCGCTGACTGTTTTCCAGGCAATTAGAGTCACTTGTGGCCCAGCCACATCTAATCGGATCCTACTCTCTCCCTCTCTCTCTCTCACTCCCCCGCCCTCTCTCTCTGATGAGGCTGCAGGCTTGTTTGGCTGTAGTGGAGTTATCACATTACAGTAATTATGAGCTGACAGATCCTCTAAACGGCTAGCTGTTGCCGAGGGGCAGGCTGTGCCCTAACGGTCCGGTCAGCGTGTCTCAAATTTCAGACCCCGTAACATCAGTTAAATGACCAGCAGTGGGCAATTCATTAATAGCATTTAACCTATTCCAGATCACCTCAGTGGGCGGTACCCTTTTTTAAGCAGTGTGTTGCAGCAGGTAATACACTGAAATATGTAGAGCAGTGGCAATATAGTTTTCTTTAATATCCCAAACCACCAATGAACAGACACTTTGTGTCCATATGTTTGTGGACGCTGTTTCTACTGAATGCATCCAGCTACTTTAAGTTGCACCCATAGCTGACACAGATGCAAATGCCTTTCTAGTTCAACAGAATAGGACTAAGAACAGAGTTAGAGGAAATGCATGTACACAGCTTGCCTAGTCTTTGTCTAAGTACTGCTAGTAGAATAGGACTCTCTGGAGCAGATAAACATGAATCTGGCACCATACCTAATGTCAGGCATGGGCTAGAAGGGTATACAGCCCCCTCAGCATTGTGCTGTAGAGCAGAGGAACTGTGGGATGTGGGATGGGTCAGGGAGTTTGGGATGAGGTAGGGAGGTGATTGTCCAACATCCTGACCTCATTAACGCTCTTTTCGCTGAATGCAATCAAATCCTCACAACAATACAGCAGGATAGACTTTCTTAATACCCTTGATTTCAGGCGAAACGATAAATGAGCAGGTGTCCCAATAGTTTGGTCCATATAGTGTATCTACATGTAGCCTGTGTTACCAAAAACCTTGTATCTTTATTCCAAGTCATTTTCAAGCATTTCCATTGGTCCATTCATCATAAGAATTGTCAGACAGTAGGCAGTCAGTATTTTTTTCTGCAATATTTATTGCAATAGTTCTCACCAGATTTCACCAGAAGTCAATGATTCATCATGTCATGATATTAATAATGCACTCTGTGTATCCAAGATTGGAGTAAAATAAAGGATATTGGGCAGATGAAATTTGAGAATAATGATGATTTTTCCTTTTTGTATGGAGCAGCAGAAAAGTTGTAGCGTTCTGAAATGTAACTATTGCACAGGCACTCGTTGTGATGGTGATGCTAAAATGATAGATCAGGCCAAGTCTAAACCAAAACAGCTGGTGTGAAAGGTGCCTTGAATCACGGTCCAGGCCCGAGGGATCAAATATGATCCGACCAAAAGAGGTGCTCTTAGTCTGCATCCGTGTGAACTGTGGTTCGGTTTGTCTGCAGTGTGAAAACAATTTGGACCAATTACAGGAAGTTGAGGCAGGATACTGTTGTAGGAGCATGTGGCGGTGTTATAATTGGTGCATGAAGAACACGTTCATTTGGAACTCGAGAGGTGATGTATCTCCCAGCACTATTTTTATGGAGTTAATATGAGCTTAGTTGAAAAACCTGGGACTTATGATCATATGAGGTAGAATGTAGCTACAGTGCTAATGTAGTTCCCTATGGGAAATTCCCTATATACAGTATTACCACACTGTAGCATGCGGGAGTGTTCAGGTGTGCTCCTGAATGATGCTAATGCCAGGTGATGAGGTGCAGTGGGGGAATCAGGTCACCACTCATCACATCTTTTCCTCTTGGTCTGGTCAGTAAAGGGCAACCCTGGCACCTGACCCACAGCCCAGGGCGGCTTACTGTACACCCACCATGTGTATGTGTGTGTGTGTGTGTGCATGCGTGCATGCTGTAGGCTACCTGTAAGTTGAAATTGCCCAAATTTGACAGAGGGAATCCTGACCTACTGGCCGCGGTTTTACACTGTGCTCACTGTTTATGCTAACCTGCTAGTGTCGGCCCATGCATTTCCATTTGATCTTAATGCTAGCAGTATCCAGTGTTATACAATGTCAGTATACACAATTGCATAAATCATAGTCATAAAGTCATACTCTGTCAATCTCAGTGAATTGCTTTCCATACGTTCTTCACTACTGTCCACAGCTCTCCTATACTGGTTGGATTCTTCATCTCTATACAATTCAGCACAATTTCCCTCAATTTCTCTATGCTGATGAAATCTGGTGGGCGTGTCAGCCATGGCACCACCTTATTTGCATCACTCCTCCAACCCCCTCCATCACTTGCATTGTCGATGTTGTCAATATTTTAAGGTCATCCACTAAAAAGAAGGAATCTGTCCCCCCAAACACATCCAAAACAACTGCTTAGAATCCGCGTATGGCATATTTGCAGCAGAGGAGCTTGATTATGATTGTGATGATAATTGCACCCTTCCAATGTCTCCATATTCACTATGCAATAGAAACACCCAACCAACCACATGAGGTACCACAGCAAGCACTTGGCAACCCCTAAGAGACCACCAAGCAACACCCTAGCAACCACCTGAAACATCATACCAACCACCGAAAATACCATAGCAGTCACCTTGCAACACTATAGCACGCATCCAGCAACATCATAGCAACAATGTAGCAACACCATAGCAACCACTGAGCAACGCTTAAATTTACGACAAATTACGACACATCATCACACATTAATTTCTGTTTTTTGAGGATAACCTTCATATTGGCATAAATGCATTTAGGAAAAACTGCCAAATGTCTTACCCCTTAAATGTATACCTCGGTTGCTAATGACCTATTCCAACAATGTAATGGAAGCTATGACCAACTTTTATTGGTGGTTGCTGTAGGTGGTCTTTAGTGTTCACAATGGTTCACAGGCTGTGTACCCTATGCTGGTCACCGGGTTAAGCTGGTCATGCTGGTTGAGTAGCTTGGCCAAGTTGGTCATGCTGGTAGATCATTTTGGTTATTCAACCAGCAAAGTCATGAACCACCCAAAAAAACATCCTTCACGCTGGTTTACCAGCATAAACCTTGAACAAACAACCACTACTGACCATGTCAGTGTCACTGCAGAGAATGACCCACCACCCAAATAATACCTGCTCTGTCGGGGTCCTGTGAGGTCCTGTTATGTCTGCAGAGAAACAGATGGACTACAGTCTCTAATTACATATTACCTATTACCTATATGGTGAGTGGAGATGATCTAAGGGACAGTGAGTGTGAAAACAAGGAGGTGTTATATAGCTGATCGATGCAGCACTCAATAGTGAGGATGTGTATTTACAGTGAAGTTACTAGTATGCTAGTTAGAAGAATGCAGGTTTGAATGTGTTCAGTTCCACCAGTAGCTCAGCTGATCGACTTTAAGAAAGGATTGATTCGATCAACCAGATATTGGATGGTAACTGTACATGGATTCCATGAGGAGAACTTTGGAAATACATGTTTACTGTTCAGATAAACAGCTTTACATATCATTTTTCAGATTCCCAGTTCTGTATGTTTGAGTGAGTACATGTAACGCTTGTGATTCCGTGGATAACAACTGCTGGTGGTCTACCTGGCTTGCTCTCCACAAATCGATGCCCTACAGGAGATGTAGTCAATGCACTGAGTGACTTAATGCATCTGACAGAAGCTTTATTCTGTACTGCTTCTGTTCTAACACGACCGGACACATTAAAACATCCCCGCTGAGGACTATCTGCGCGTACAGCTCCGACAAACCAGGCGCACGGCTGCAGCTGCTGTGGTGTTTTTGTCGTCCGTGCTTTCCCTGTCGCTGCGGAGGCGCCTCCAGCTAAAACAGCCAAATGCTAGTTGACAGTGCGCGCTTGTTTTAGTTTAGCTCTGTCGTACAGAACAGAAACCTCTCGCATCCTCTTTGTTTCATGTTGTTTAAGGGTGCAGACAGGGTTTAACATGAGGGATTAGCCCAATCCACAGTCATTTCCGAACACGCCTGCTTAGGGCCTATGGAAAGAAGCGTTTGGCTAAAACTGTCAGGATCGGGAACATTGGGGTGCCTCTAATGCAAGTCGAGGGGCAGGTTACAACCCACCCTATCCCCTCCAACAAACACATCTGGAGTACAGTTTGTCTCTAGGGGTAGTGTATGAGTCTCTTGGGGCCGTGTGATGTTGTGTGACCCCACCTGCCAAATATTGTGTAGGTCCCCCTTGTGACAAAACAGGTCTGACCTGTCAAAGGCAAAGCAGCAGATCCTTTCCGTCCTGTGAGGCCTTGTATCGCAACAGTGAGTCTTGGGTGCCCATGACCCTGTCGCTGGTTCACCAGTTGTTCTTCCTCTGACCACTTTTGGTAGGTACTGACCACTGCATACCAGGAACAACCTACAAGACCTGCCATTTTGGTCGTCTAGCCTTCACATTTTTCCATCCTTTTTTTTTCTCCCCAGTTTGGATCGCCAATTACCCAACCTATACATACATGCCCCCCCCATCTCATGCAGTGCTCCTAACACTGAGAGGGTGAGGACCGACACACACCTCCTCCGATTCGTGCACACTTAGCCATCGCCTCTTTTTCTGCCTGAACCAACGCGCTCAGAAGAGGGCAATGTGTACTTGAGTCTGATGCATTTGTGTCTGACAGCACTGCACTGGAGTGATGTTGGGAGAACGTGCATCTATGCAGAGTAAGGGCAATTGTGCTCTCTCTGGGTCCAGACTGCTGATGGCTAGGGATTTGAACCAGCAATCCTCTGGTCATAGTGACAGCATCTTCCCTATATTCTGTTTGATTGCAGGATTAGGAACTTCAGAGCAAATTTGAAGTCAGTACACTGTTCAAAGTATAAGATCCTTAAGCAACGTTTGCAGGTTCTTCAGTTTTAAACTGTGGAGGAACCTCCTAAGGTGCTTTGAGGAACCTTCAGGGAACAATTTTCTTCTTAGAGGTTCCTCAAAGCACCTTAGGAGATTGCTCCACAGTTTCAAATTGAAAAACCTCCAAAAGTTCTTCAAAAATCACATATTGTGTGATGCAGTTTTATACATAATGAAGTGGTGCCACCCCTTAGTGTGTTCATGCTCTCTTTGCATCATCCTATGTCTAAAATCCTATCATGTAAAAAATCCTAGACAAGCCACTGCATATCATCCCAGTAAATGCTGTTCATATTGAATTAGCTCTTTTCATTAGGCACTGATGGGTAATTTGCTAATGCTAGTGAAGTGTCAGTTTTGGTCTTCTGTCTATTGACTGTACATTAGCAAGCCATTATTCTGACCCTGTTTGTTGGTAACTCAGCTAATGCTAGTGTGGCCTAACTAATAAACATTATTATGTAACGATGACCAGTGACGGATGGCAAAGAACGAAGGCATGCTCCATAAATGTAAATGCATATAGGCAGAGGGGAATCCTAACGTTTCTAACTAACTAAAGATATGTTTGAGATTTTAGTTCATTTACATTCAGTAGACACATGATTGTATTTAAACTAGTCTTATTCCTTTGTTATGTTTTGGCTGGAATCAAAAACGATTTCCCATGGTATCTAGGTAGATACAGCCAAGCATAGTGACAGATTAACCACAAACACGATAAAGAACTGACCATGGAATGAATGGACTAGTCAACTTTTGATGGACCAATTTCATAACAAAAAATCACTCTAGATATGGCCTAGATATGAAAGTTGAAGGGAGAGATGGTCAGTTGAAAAACAATGAAAACAGTGGCAACAGCTCTGTGCCAAGGCTTTTTACTGCTACATACACTATCTTTCATAAAGCACTTTGCCTTTAGCTTAGCATCATCACACTACTTGAGCATTACTGCAGATTTATTCTTATTTATTTATTTATTTTTACCTAATTTCTTTAACTAAGGGTTGGCTTAAACTGAAAGCCTATGTCTCATAGGTCGGCACTGCATACATTATTTCTTTGACTGTTTTTTAACATTTATGGCCCCAAACTGAAGGCCAAGATCTGATAGTTAGGTAGTGCATACATATTACTGGATAGAATATTACTGTAGGAAAACAAAAACAGCCAAATGCTAGTTGACAGTGCGCGCTTGTTTTAGTTTAGCTCTGTCGTACAGAACAGAAACCTCTCGCATCCTCTTTGTTTCATGTTGTTTAAGGGTGCAGACAGGGTTTAACATGAGGGATTAGCCCAATCCACAGTCATTTCCGAACACGCCTGCTCAGGGCCTATGGAAAGAAGCGTTTGGCTAAAACTGTCAGGATCGGGAACATTGGGGTGCCTCTAATGCAAGTCGAGGGGCAGGTTACAACCCACCCTATCCCCTCCAACAAACACATCTGGAGTACAGTTTGTCTCTAGGGGTAGTGTATGAGTCTCTTGGGGCCGTGTGATGTTGTGTGACAGCACTGCTGCCCGTAAACACTGTGTAACAATGACTCAGTCTCAGTCAGTGTGAAAGTCCCCCTCATTCTGTGTGTCCCTCAGGTAAACTAGAACTTCATCCTCAAACCAAACTACAATACACACCGACACAAAGACAACTGAACACCAGTTGCTGTTTTAGACAAAAAATCAGCCGTAACATTAGAACCACCTGCCAAATATTGTGTAGGTCCCCCTTGTGATGGCAAAAGAGCTGATTATAGAGCTCCATTGTTTCTTTGACTATTATGTTTTACGTTTATGGCCCCAAACTGAAGGCCAAGGTCTGATAGTTAGTGCATACATATTACTGGATAGAATATTACTGTAGGAAAATTAATTAGCCCAACATCTGTGGATATAGTCTGTGGATAAAGTTCTTTTTAAAGAAGATTCCTGGACAGAGAAGTCAGACCTTTCCTTTATTCAGGGTCCCAGATGGGTAACCGATGGTGTGTCATGCTTCAGACAGCATGGAGAGGAGCAGATAACAGCCCCACAGAGCCAGCCACAACGTGGGAAGTCCTTAAACTTGTTCAGAAACAATTGCTCAACTTTTTTTTCTTTTTGCCTGCATGCTTAACGCAACAGATGGAAGTCTTGGTGTCTTATGACCCAGAATGTCCTCAGAGGCTTGACTGAATTAAATCAGAGTTAATTGGCTCTAACAGGCCCTCTTTTTTTTTGCAGTGGATGTGTAGAAGACCTTTTTTGGCGGTAAACTTACTTTTGACTCTGCCAGTAGGACAGAGCATTGGCTTTGGGTCAGAGGCAAGTATGTAGGTAGGCTAGCCCTGTTAGGTGCAATACTGAGCGACATATACACTGCTAAAAAGACAAAGTTTAAAAATGACACTAATTCAGCTAGCTTTAAGTGCCCACGGCTTAGAATGAATTGCCAATCGATTGGGAGGCTCTGAAGCTGCTCTGAAGCAGCATAAAGTACCCTTGGTTTTGGCTAGTGGAGCAATGGGACTGCATTCTCTGGAGTGTTGGACCACAAACCTGTACCTTTGGGATAATCATCCGTACCTGGCTTCACTAATGCTCCTGTGACTGAATCTTAATACCATTGATTTCAGAGGATGTTGGATGAGCAGGTGTCTACAAACCTCTTTGGACATTTTGGACAGTGTGTTATTCAGCTGTGAATACAAGCTGTTTTACAATCCAGTTATTTAACAAAAGTGGCAAAACTGGACCATGGCTGTGCTGATTATGTATTAATTCTTATATCAAATCCCACCAAAATGCTTTTAATAATTAATATTTGTATAATTGGGCCTGCAATCACGTGATTATTCAGTGCTGTGAAACCGTTGCTGCTGCAGCTCGCGCGCACGAAGGAACTCTCATTTAAAATTCAAAATCTTAACGGAATCCAACGCTGTCAGTTCAGGGCTCGCGTTCTACGTCCCAAACCACACCCTTCTACGCTTTACATACTACACTTTTGAGTGCACTTCTAATGGTGGTTTTCATGTTATTAGCTAGCTACAGGTTTTTAAAAATGATTATTCTGGAATATTATAACGTACAGTAAGTCGTTTGATAATTAGGTAACTCCAGCACATGTGTTTATAATTATTATTTGTCCTTAGTTTGTGTAGCTAGCAATTCGACCTAGCTATTAGCTAGCTAGCTAGCAAACACCTACTAGCTACAGGTAGTACCATAATGAAAATTAAGCATGAAATTAGGCATCATTTTACAGTTTATACATTTTATGTTAGTTACTCTAGTGTGTTTATGTAAGGTACCCTAGTGTGTTCAATTCATAAAATATGATTGCAACTGTGTGAGTGTTTCGCTGTGTTTACTACAACACTATGGATGGTGGCTATTTATCTTTTCATGACATTAAATGTGCCATAGAATTTTATTCTTGAATATTTTAAGTTGTATTTCAATATAATATATAATATAATGATAAACGTGTGACTCTGGTTTGGGTGGAAAATGCTCAGATACGGTTTTATAAGCCTATTTATTGTTGTTGTTGTTATTATTGTGCTTCAGAATTGAACATTTTTCAAACTAATTTTTAATTTCATGGTGAACTTGAGAGAAAAAAAAATTAGATGGGTTACGGCACCCCGCCGACTCACACAGCGGCATAGCATAGCCTAGACTGTCCTACTATGTTGTTGTTTATAGACCCATAACAGCAACATTTCAGTTATTTTTTGTTTTTGTTCAGCAGTCATACCGCATGTTGTTGCTGATCTGTCGATGAAGAGATGACCTATGGACCTAGGGACCTAGGGTTCAGCTTTTAGCCCATACCTGCAGCTCTATCCATGGCTGTTGATTTTGCTTTACTAAAGGTGGCTTTTCCTGTCTGTCAGCTGTGCTTTTCCGAGGGGCACGTTCCATAGCAATGCTTCTCTACACTTCCTCAGGCTAAGGTTAGCTTTTAGTCTGGCACCTGCTAGTTTCTCTTTCTTTAGCTTTTTTGTTTGTATAGTCTGAGCTACACTTTAGAAGACTGGTGCAGCCAAAAGCAGTCATGTCGACTAGCAGAGTCTGGCAGCGTTGTGCATACTGGGCAAAGACTGTCTCAGAAAACCGCCTGCAATGAAAACATTGTATTCACATAGCTAAGTATTTATGTTAATGCATAAATAGTACCCTTTGTTTTGCATTCTCTAGTTGTTATGCACAGTAGGCTTGTTTAAATAGGCTAGAGTTGTTGACAGATTTGCTAAGACTTCACACTCAACCTTAACACTTCAACCTTGACAAACCTAGGTCTCTGTAAATATGTGGCTGTGTAGGCCATTGTCACGTGACTGTTGCTAGAACTAAAAGTCTGACCTCTAGATTTGTGGCCTTGGGAGAGCTGGAGACAATGCTGTAACCTACGACTGGCCTTGGTATTGAAGCTGCTCCCCATGACACAATTCTCCTCATATAGAGACATACATTACTGGATATAATTCTGAAACCTTTTAAGTGTGCTATTGAGCAGTTTGTTAGTTTTTTCCTAACAAAGACAATTGTTGTTTTTTCCCCCCTTTTCTTATTAGTTTCATTTCACAGCTTCTGTTTCTCTTATATTTTAAATAGTTAAAAGTTTATCTATCTGCATAACATTAGTGCATTAGTGTGATGGAAGGTAAAGTCCAGTCAATTGTCCATGCATGCCCCCTAGTGGTGCAGATGCACCATTTTACAGCTGAAATATCTGAAGTTGACAAGTGGTATTTTTATTGTCAGCCTAGTTGGCCATATATTGAATATCAGGCTCATTAAGCTTCGTTGTCCATATGTGTGCCTTGTGGACCCCTAGAGATCTCATTAGTTTAGCTTTACTCTGCAGTTCCATGAGTTGGTGCGCCTTCAAGTGTGTCATGGCTAAAGCTTGCCTTCTCCACAGCTAAATTAAAACCATACCACACGTATTGTCACACAAGATTCATTCTATTGCGCATAAGCTCAAGGTATCACTCGGTGCCTTCCACTTTTTAAGTGACTTCATTGGGCCTTTATCTAGCATGTAGTCTATCAAAGATGCATATCCAGTAGAGTTGGACAATATATTACAGAACAGTAATCCACTGTGTCATTACAGAGAGCATAATTAACTGGATTTAGTGCAATACATCATGTGTTTGTTAGATATTGTGTCTAAATCATGTAGACAAGGTCTGTCTACAGTATAATCTTTTTTAATATCTGATATCTGGTAGGCAATCGTAATAGTTATACAATCTGTATACTATTTTGTCTTTGCCCATTTTAGGTGCCTTTAAACTATATTATGTTATTGGTCAAATTTGACTCATTGTGAAACGCAACTTTCTCTATTTAAATAATGAGGAAGGAAACCAGACCTTCTTTAGTTTCAGAAGGGTTAAAAAAAATCTATTTCCTTTTCAGTGCATCAGCATGACCGAAGAGAGCTCGCTGAAAGATATGTAAGTATACTATGTTTTTATATTCAACATTCATGGAACTCTAATCTGGGTCAAATATATTGTGAAATCTGCATTTTGATCAGATGCTGAGTAGAATTTAATATTTATCTATTACATATATAACGCTTTGATGGTGTTTTAATATGCATATTGTCCCTGTCAAACAAAAACATTGTATCTCCAGTTTAATTTCACCTGTTTTTCAATTGTCAATTAACCTGTAAAGTTGTTGTTTTGGACAACGGAAATTTGGACAACGGAAATTTTCATGAGACAGCGGAGATAAATACATATGACTGCACAATATTGGAAAAAACTGACATTGCAGGTTTTTTTTGCAGTATATTGCAATGTAAAAAAAAACAACAACAAAAAAACTGACATTTTGACCAGAAGTCAATGATCCAGTATGGCATGATAATACTGGGGCAGTGGTGGTTCAGCGGTTAGAGCGCCGGGATATCGATAACAGGGTTGTGGGTTCGATTCCCGGGTTCGGCAAGCTGCCACTGTTGGGCCCTTGAGCAAGGCCCTTTACCCTCTCTGCTCCCCGGGCGCTGGAGTTGGCTGCCCACTGCTGTGTGTGTGTGTACTCACTGCCCCTAACACATGTGTGTGTGTGAGTGTGTGTTCACTACCAGATGGGTTAAATGCGGAGGACACATTTCGCTGTACACTGTACAGTGACAAATACGTGCACCTTTACTGATGCAATCTGTTTATATATAAAATATACAAATCTATAATTAAGCAGTGTGGAGTGTGTTCTTACCACTAAACATTGTTTGTGTTCAAAGGATGATGTAGCCATGCATGTTAGAATGGCACAAACTGTAACAGTAGCGGCAGTCGTCATGTTGCTGAGAGGTAAACTTGTTTTAATATTTCATATTTATATTTGTGTTCCAGACATAGGGACTTTATAAGGTTGATATGTGCTTTCAGAAACTCAACCAGGGTGGGTTAGGGTGGGTCAGTATCAAACAACAGATTGGCTAAGGCTAGCACTTCAACTTTGACAAACCTAGATGCCTGTAAATGTGTGGCTATGTAGGTCTTTGTCACGTGACAGTTGCTAGAACTAAAAATCTAAGTTCTAGATTACTGGCCTTGGTAAAGATGGAGACAAAACTATGACATACAATTGGCCTTGGTGAGGGAGGACACAATTATTCCCATATAGTGTTAACATATATAACATTACTGGATATTATACTATTTTATAACCTTTTGTGCAGTTTAGTATTTGACCAGTTTTTATACAAAGGAAAAATAGTGTGTTTTTTCTTATTAGTTTTATTTCACTGTTTCTGTCTGTTTGTTTGTCTTTCTGTGTAACATCAATGCATTATGTGCTGGAAGGAGAAGTGCAGTCACTTGTCCATGCACGCCCCCTTGTGGTGCAGATGCATTTTTTTTTTTTTAGAAATGTTAGTTTCTAAGTGATATAATTAAGCAGTGTGCAGTGTATGGTTAAATGTTTAAAGGATGATGTAGCCATGCCTGTTAGAAGGGCACAAACTGTAACAGTAGATGCAGTCGACATGTTTCTGGGAGGCAAACCTGTTTTAATATTTCATTTTATGTTGTGTTTATATTCCAGATATAGGGCCTTTATTAGGTTGATATCTGCTTTCAGAAACCAAACTTTTGTGGGGTGTGTCAGTGGGTCAGTATCGAACACTGAGCCCAATATACTGTGCATACAAATACAGCAGCTTATTATGTAACTTTTGAGGTGCAGAGTTTAAAGGGCCCACTAAAATATAATGTATAGACAATATGTACTGTATAGAAATGATTGACACATCTGCTCATTCATTGTTTCTTTCAAGGGTAATTCAAGTGTATCCTGCTTTTGTTAGAGTAATCAGGGAAGGCTTTCTGGTAGATTTTGGAGCATTGCTGTGAGGAGTGTTAGTGAGGTCAGGATGCTACATGGCACACCAACCCACCCCACCTTATCCCCAACTCATCTCAAAAGTATTGGATGGAGCACCATCATTCAAGAGAACACAGTTCCACTGCTCCACAGCCCAATGGTGGGGGACTTTATACCCCTCTTGCCCATGCCTGGCATTAGGCATGGTGCCAATAGATGCAGGTTTTATCTGCTTCAAATAGTCCATTGCATTGGCAGTACTTCTCTACAGGGATTAGACAAGCTGTTTCAGCAATGAATGCAACTTAAAATAGCTGAATGCATCCATTGTAAGGGGTGTCCACAAACATTTTTACACATAGTCTATCTTAACTACATGTTCAGGCCTATGCATTGCATCAGCAATAAATAATATGTTAATAACATAACAGCACTTTTAAAAAATGAGATATGAGTAGTATGTTGTGCATATCAGATTTATTTAACCTTTTTAATCCTTTTTTCCCCAGGCGTTCAGGGTCAGCACAGTGTAACTCTCTCTTCTCAGAGTCTCTGTGCTGTTACTGGATCTACAGTAAAAATCTCCTGCAAATATACAACACCTGATTCCTCCAGTGTCAGAGAGAAAGAGTGGTATCAGATCCACAGCTCTAAAGGAGAAGAACGAGTCCTGAGCAAAAATCCAGAATTCAGAGTTTCTGTAAGTACATGGCTGAATAACTGTGAGCTGACTATGAGAAATGTGAGAGTGAGCGACTCTGGAGTTTATAACTTCAGATTTAGAACATCAAGCAATTACTGGATATCAGCCTCATCTGGAGTTCAGCTCACTGTTACAGGTAAATCAACACATACACACACACTCACTCATGCACAGTGTCTGTCCATTTACATACAGCATGATACACAAGAATTGACATTTGTAGACTTCTGTTACAATTGCAATTGAAATTATTTAACCCCCATTTTAAATTACGGTTACTAGCCAAATGCACATTTTTTTAGCTGTTTGCAATAAACCAATTAAACTAGAACAATTTAAAACTAATATAACAACTGCTTTCTCCAAATTCAACACAGAATGCCACTTCGACTGCAGTCTCAGAATTATTCAGCCCCCTGTATAGAATTTGCAAATCAAGGGCTTCAGTAGTTGCATCAGGTGTGTGTGAGATAAAACAAATCGAATATGTGGACTAGTTAGGGCTTGATTGACTATGATGTTTGATTGAATGAATCAAGAGAGTTGTCCAAAACATTCAGATCATTGCCCTGCACAGACAAGGAAGAGGATACCAAAAGAGAGCAAAGGCACTTAATGTTCCTAGAGAATCATAGTTCACAATTTCAAAGTTAAAGGAACACTGGCTAAAGACACTTGCAATGAAGGGGTTGAATCATTCAGAGGCTGCAGTAGTCATTAAAGTGCATTGTTGCGTTGAAAGTGGAGAAAGCTCTTGTTATAATAGTAGTGTTGAGCTATTTTGTTTGACTGGTTTATTTCAGCTGAAAGTTTGCAAAGTTTTAATGGGGGTTGAATAATTTCAGTTGCAACAGTATATTATGTATTGTGTGTAGACTTGCAGGTGAAGGTGGATCCTAAGACTGTAGGACAGAGCGAGGTGAAAGTGACCTGTAGCTCCACCTGCAGCCTTGGTAAAGGTTACAACTGGTACAGAAACGAAATGCAATATCAATGGCAAAAGGATGCAAGCATTATTCTCAGGCCCACCGTTTCAAACTTTGGGAGGTACTCCTGTGCAGTGTCTGGTGAAAAGTATCGCTCTCCTTCTGTGTGTAAGTCTCAGAGTCAAGTCAAAACTATTCAAAACATTAACAGTATTGAAGCAACATATTTACTGTCATATAATAACTCATATAATAACATACTATACTGTCATATAATAACCCATTCTCCAAGATTATAAGCACATGAATGGAATATTTAAATGTATATTGTAATATTGACTACACACAAACTAGCTAAATGGGCTAAATGGGCCCAAAGGGTTTCAGTTCATTTCTGGACTTCTGGAAGTATTATCACACATTATTGGAAAACACACAATTTCCACATTCTGGTATACCATAATTGCTGTAGCTGCACAGCTATTATGATCACTGTGGTTGTTTTATCATATGCAAATCTCCCTTATTTTTCCAGTTTTGATTCACAAAAGCTGTCAATAGCCAACGTGATATGTAGGGGCTGCACACTGCTCAACAAAATGATGATACAATCTATTATCAGGAACAATTAATGGCAAGATATTTTTGTCAGGATATTTTTTTCATTTCTGCAGATTACTTTAAACAACTGAAGGCAAAGTCTCCTGAAAAGAATGGAAGCCAAATAAACAATTCTAAATTCAGCGTTAGGTTGCACTTTTGAAATTAGAGATCAGAAACTGATTTTAACTCTGCATATTCCAGGTGTGCTGGGTAAAGAGTGCTGGGGTGTGACTTACACTGCTAAACGTGTGTGTGCTCTGAAAGGATCATCAGTTGATCTCTCCTGCTCTTATAAATACCCTGGAGGACTCACAGTGACTAAATCAGTGTGGTTCATTAAAGAGCAGACTGGTGCTGAACCTGTGGATGTGGAAGAGGATGAGGAGTATCAGGGACGAGTGCAGAACAGACAGAGCTCCCAGAATCACTGTAGTATGAGAATCACTGACCTGAGAGAGAGAGACGCTCAGACCTACATATTCAGATTCTACACTGATGGAGGTGAACACACTGGACAACCTGGAGTCACTCTGTCTGTCACAGGTAGAGCTGCACTCTATTAAATAAGTTTAGTTTATTAATTAATAATATTCTGTGAATGAAAAGAACACCTAACCTTGTTTTAAATCTCCTGCAGATCTAAAGGTTACAGTATCATACAGAGAAATGTACCTTACCTGTAGCAGCACTTGCACTCTGCCTTACCACCTCACTTATATCTGGTACAAGAATGGACAGCCTTTATCTGAATGGTACAATCAAAGACAGTATTGGTATATCAGAACTACGGATGCAGGCAACTACTCATGCGCTGTAAGAGGATATGAGGAGCTCCACTCTCCTGCTGTCTGTAAGTTCTCACTTAAGATCTCATTGATTGCTTTTATTTATTTACAGTCAGCTGTAAATAAATAAAAGATGGCTGATAATATTGTGATTCAGCTTGTGGTTTGCAGATCTTGTGCAATTTGTAGGCTATTGGTATTTAACTACATGTGATAATTTAGTTGGTGTGTTTCAGGTGTTTTTTGTCAGCGCAAATATGAATTAATCTGATATATTTCCAATTCTAAATTCAGCGTTAGGTTGCACTTTTGAAATTAGAGATCAGAAACTGATTTTAACTCTGCATATTCCAGGTGTGCTGGGTAAAGAGTGCTGGGGTGTGACTTACACTGCTGAACGTGTGTGTGCTCTGAAAGGATCATCAGTTGATCTCTCCTGCTCTTATAAATACCCTGGAGGACTCACAGTGACTAAATCAGTGTGGTTCATTAAAGAGCAGACTGGTGCTGAATCTGTGGATGTGAGAGAGGATGAGGAGTATCAGGGACGAGTACAGAACAGACAGAGCTCCCAGAATGACTGTAGCATGATAATCACTGACCTGAGAGAGAGAGACGCTCAGACCTACAGATTCAGATTCTACACTGATGGAGGTGAACACACTGGACAACCTGGAGTCACTCTGTCTGTCACAGGTAGAGCTGCACTACATTAAATAATTTTATTATAAGAATATTCTGTGAATGAAAAGAACACATAACCTTGTTTTAAATCTCCTGCAGATCTAAAGGTTACAGTATCATACAGAGAAATGTACCTGACCTGTAGCAGCACTTGCACTCTGCCTGACCACCTCACTTATATCTGGTACAAGAATGGACAGCCTTTATCTGAATGGTACAATCAAAGACAGTATCGGTATATCAGAACTACGGATGCAGGCAACTACTCATGCGCTGTAAGAGGATATGAGGAGCTCCACTCTCCTGCTGTCTGTAAGATCTCACTTAAGATCTCATCGATTGCTTTTATTTATTTACAGTCAGCTGTAAATAAAGAAAAGATGGCTGATTATATTGTGATTCAGCTTGTGGTTTGCAGATCTCATGCAATTTGTAGGCTATTGGTATTTAACTACATGTGATAATCTAGTTGGTGTGTTTCAGGTGTTTTTTGTCAGCGCAAATATGAATTAATCTGATATATTTCCAGATCCTCTATGGTTCCCTCTGGAGAGAGAGTAGAGGGAGAGTCAGTGACTCTGAACAGGAGGGTCTCAAAAGTCTTTTGAGTTTATGTTAAGACTCTTCTCTTTAGTAAATGAGTGTTATTGTTTTGGCAAAGCTGAGCAGAATGTGAGACTTTATTAAGATCTGTACTTACACTTTGGAGCGGCAGGAGACTTATGCTAAAGTTTCCTTTGTCATTCCAAATTCAGTTTATCTTTATCATTCCATTGTCAGTTTTTTCTTTCTCCGGTATTAAAAACAGAGATGGTGTTCACAGATAATGTTCAGTCCAGATTCATTGTTTGTATTACATTATTTACTACATAATCAATCCAATAACAAATGTGAAAAGATATCAAATGTATCTAATTTTAAATCAAATTATGTCATATTATGTTTCATGGTTATTATTCATGGTACACCAAACAGAGGCTCAGTAACAGACTAGAAGTGATCAAATGCCACTACAATACACTTGCAAGTAAAAGAATCAGTAAATACAGTCTTGAGTGAAGTATTATAAGAGGTACTTCTTATGTCCCGCTGATATAAATCAGGTACGAAGAAACTGCCTCGGCCCATGTCACATAACTATAGTCAAGCTGAAAAAGTCTGCACACCACTTATGCACCCCTTTCTACACAAAATATCACACAGTAAAAAAGTGAAAGCATGTTTTAGACAATAGTGCTAAATTATAACAAATAAAAGTGTTAAAATATCATATGTACACAAGTGTGCATCCCTTTGATATAACACCCAAAGGGGAGCTGAATTGTATTTTGTTTCCACTGATGCTCCTTGAGATGATTTATGGTAAAGTGGCCTACACCTACAGGACTCTCAAACCATGAAACCAAAATTTAACTTGACTTGTTCTGAGGTTATAAAGATGTATATGTAAACAGCATGTTGTCAATCTGAATGCAACTTTCTGTAAATGCGCAAGAAGATCTGTGATTTTTATTTTTTTTGCTTTCAGATCCTCCCAGAAACACCAGAGCAGTGCTGGTTCCCTCTGGAGAGAGAGTGGAGGGAGAGTCAGTGACTCTGAGCTGCAGCAGTGATGCAGACCCTCCTGTTCTCTCCTACTCCTGGTTTAAGCAGAGAGCAGCTGCAGACACACCTCTGACAACAGGCCAGAATTACAGCATCACCAACATCAGCTCCCAGCACAGCGGACTCTACTACTGCACTGTTAACAACTCGCTAGGACAACACAACTCTACACCCACACATCTAGATGTGTTATGTAAGTGCAGATTTTATGTAAGTGTAATAAATATAATGAAGCCAGTTTCCTAAATGTCCCACAGTGTTTAGATCCTCTTAAATTGTACAGAGAGAGTGTATTAAGATGGTTTGGGGAATCCCAACAATGTTTTTTTTTGCTCAGACCCTCCTAGAAATTCCTCTCTGTCTTACTTTGTGACTGGAGACTCGTTCACACTGGTGTGTGCCAGCGACTCCAACCCTGCCAGCTCTTATACCTGGTACAATAAGGCAGGAAGTGACATCACACCGGTTGGAAACGGCACCAATTTAACTGTACCACTAGGAGTGTATGGAATTTTCTACTGTAAGGCAAAGAATCCATATGGATCATTCAACTCATCAGATTGGTCAATTACATCAGGTATGTAAGTACGGTAGCTCAAGGTGAGATGTTTTTTTTTCCTGTTTTGTTGCATTACAACTAAAAATAAAAATTGGATTTTCTTGTGATTTCTACCATTTGATTAAATTTAAATGTCTACCAGCCTGAAGTTGCAAAATATGTTTTATTGTGACAGGCAATAATTAAAAAAAAAAAATTATTCCCCCCCAAAGTCTTAACTTTGTAGAGTCACATTTTGTTGCAGTCATAGCTAGAAGTCTCTTGGGATATGTCTATGTTAGCGTAGCACATGGGCTCAATAGAGATTCTGCCGTGGCACAGAATCTCTATTGAACTGAGGTCTGGGCTTTGACTATACCATTCCAACACTTTTCTTTATACCACTCCGATGTAGCTATAGCAGTACGTTTTGGCTCATTGTTCTGCTGGAACCTGCTTCCAAATCTCAAATCTCTACCAAATCTAAAATCCGATTGCAACAGGTATTCCTTAAAAATTGCCCTGTTTTTAGTGCCATCCATTATTTCCTTTAACCTTGACCAGGTCTCCAGTCCCCAAAAAGCATTCAGCATCCTAGGTGTTCATTTTGCTTGCTATTGTTGCAGACTCAGGGGTCTTCAGAACAGGTGTGTTTATAATAACATCACACTGGTGGACCTTAATCAACTAATTGTATGACTTCGGAGGTTAATTGGTTGGACTAGATCTTAGGGAGTTCATAGCAAAAGGGGTGATGCATTTTTTTGTGAAAGTATTTTTTGTATTAAACTTCATCAACTTCGTCTATTTTGATCTATTACATTAAATCTAAATTCATTTTCCACTGTAGTTTCTCTAATTTTACACTCTATTGACCTATGTTTCCTCTCTGATGCAGATAGCACGTCGGCAAAATATGCAGCCTCTGCAGTCACTGTGATTTTCCTTCTGACATTCTTTGCTGCCTTTTTCTGGCTGAGGTGAGAAGCTGAACCCACATTCAGGAAATTTCAAATGATGCTTCATCTGCCAATAGTATATGGTCACATGTTTATATGGTGTCGTAGATGGTGAAGATTAATTAAACTCATTAAGAGGTGGATGTGGAGCTAATTATGCTTTTATGCAAAATGTCAACAGGAGACGGGCAGCAGGTATCCCCAGCAGGATTAAAGAGAACAGTGGAAACGTAAGTCATAAGCCCTATTGGGCCAGGATTAGTCCCGTTCCAATCCTGTCTGGACTGTATGCCCCTACCTCAGTAAAGATTCTGTTGCCTTCTGTAAAATGAGCTTTAAAAATATACAAATCTCCCACCCCATGTAGAGACTGGGCAACAACACTGGGCAACACTTTCTGCTGCTGTCAGACTCTACAACCAGCACTGCTTCCAGCAGACCACATACACACACCTAAACTCAATGTACTCAAAGTAACAAAACAATGTGCAGTGTGCAATATTCTTCCATTTTTCCCGCCCCCCACATGTGCAGTTAAGGGTCAGTTTGCAATTATCTGCACATAGCAAATAGCTGTAATGTTTTTTTGGGCTGACTAGTCAAATGCATTAACTATATAAAAGTCTGTCCATCTTTATTTCCATTCTGTCTGTGTTTTTCGCAGGACGTCTCTACTCCAGTATATGATAATATCTCAGCTATGACGTCTGAACCCACAAGGACAGCAGCCGCAGATGATGAGGATGATGTTCAGTACTCTAGCGTTCATTTCATACGCTCTCGTATCAAAGAAATGCCTCTCTTCTCCACTGTCCAACAGCCAAGCGCTCTTCAACAAGAAGAGGAAGTTGAGTATGCTATTGTGAATCTCGTCAAAAAAAGACCTGTTCGGTAAGCAATGCTTTTTTTCCACGTTCTGTAGTGAGGCAGAGAGTTGATGAAATATGTTTAGTTAATTATTTTGTTAACATGCAATGCTATACTGGAATATTGTATTTATTTTTTTGTACTTCTGTAACATAAGAGATGCTTTGTTTTATGGGAGGGGTGTGTTATGTTGTATTAAACTCATATTGAAACGAAATGTTCTAATCTTGGTGTGAACCATGACTTCTGGGTTACACCTCCCAGCTCTACAATGTTTAGACTGTTTTATTTTATTTCTCCTAGTTCACAGCACCATTTAACATTTAGATGTTGTTAAAATGACTTTCAAAAATGGTGTACTGCATGCACTAATTTTAGTTACATTACAATATGCTTTTCTGTGCATATTGTGGATATCATTAGTATGTACAGAACACAGATTAACCACATTATTCATTAAAAGAGAGCATATTTAGTCCTGTTCACCCAGTTTTAGTGCAGTGCCCTTTCCAATTTAAAAAAAATAATAATATTGATCATATTGCAACATATTAAGTATCTCGTTATTATGTGTATGACATTATTGCCCTGCACTTACCTTTAGGGTAACTATAAGGTATGCCAAGTCCCAAGTAATACCTGATTTACCTGAAATTGTGAAAAATGTGGAACTGTTAAACCCGATAATTTACTTATTAATTGTACTTTTAAGGGAAAATGAAGCTCCGATCTACAGCACAGCCCAGAGAACATGAGAAGAAGAAGAAGAAGCTACAGGCCCAATCACTCCAATTTCTCAATCAACCATTTACATTACATTTATAGTTACATTTCAGAATATGATTATCTCAGGATTTTGCAATTTATAAAGTATTTCTCTTTACTAGACCAAAATATGCAGAGCATAAAACAGCTTTCCCTTTTATTCCCTTAACAGCTTATTAATGTTTATTTGCATTATGCATGTACATTGCTGTGTTTTTAATTTAATGTTCTTTGTGAGCCTGTTGGGTGCTATAATGAATGAGACTGTAACTCTTTTATTTTCATTGCTGTTCTGCATCTACAGTATGCACCTAATCAGGTGTTGTATTTTACCTCTGCTGTTTCATCAGCTGCTTAATGACCAAAAAGTGTCTTAATTACATAATTATTATCATTTAGAAGACCCTTTTTGAGGTTCACTGACGTGACACAACTGACACAACAATATCTTATGCCCTGTAATCAAATGTAAATAATTTAATACCTTTTTATTTTTTTTTCTTACAGTTGTTGTTTAAGCTTTTAGCCGTGGACTCTTGAATTGCTATCAACTTCTCAATTAAAGAACAATGCTGGTCATTTTGATTGAGATTTTGATTGCAATATTTTTCCACTCTAAGGTTCCCTCTGTTCTAATTGAATCAGAAATACAGCTGTTTACACCATTTTTTAAAAGTATTTACAGTCAACACTTATGATGGGATATTATGACTGGAGGATGAGTACCATGCACCTCAGCTTAGCTCAGGAACATCTGTTCACTGGGAGGGTGAAGACTGACACATGCCTCCTCCGACACATTCACAACCAGCCACTGCCTCTTTTCCTCACTGGGCAACGTATGCGTTTAGAGGAAAGAACTGTGTAACAAGCTCTAATGCACTGGATACACTGAAGTGATGTGGGGAAAGCCATCCACCCACCCGGATAGAGCAGGGTCAATTGTGCTCTCTCAGGCTCCAGCTGCTGATGGCAGGCAGCATGACCCAGGAATCGAACTAATGATCCTTGTGTCATAGTGGCAGCGTATTAGTCCACTGGCCACTCAATCCCAGGAACATTTATTTACCCAATACAATATGATTCCATAACCAACATAGCCTTCACAGATTTTGCTTTAAGCAACATCCCTCCATCTATTCTCATGGTACTCATATATAATATATATACTTCATACACTCATATATATATATATATATATATATATATATATATATATATATATATATATATATATATATATATAAACCTATACCCCACAGGTTTAACATCCCATCATTTCACCTTGCACACTCAGTGTTGTAACACTGTTTACTCAGTAGATGGCAGTAGTGTATCACTCAGTCAGCCTAAACAGCATCTTCCTCTGTACTTAGAAGAACTGAGGGTACTGGGGTATGGGGACCTATTCTCTGTAATCTGTGATCGTCTTTTACTTAGTTACTAAATGATGTTTTAATGGAGTTAAATGAAGTTTAATGGAGTTAGTTAGTGATCTACTCAAGGCTACTCTTATTCTGTCTGGTGGCACAAATGTGTGAGAATACAGGGAGAAGTGAAAGAAAAAGTCATGTATATCTCCTTAAACCCATTTACCCCAATATTTAAGCATTCAAGATTATATTGATATTAATATTGATTTCATCCCTTATAGCTTCTCTTCACAACCTAGAGCTCCATCTCACAGCTCTGAAAGCCCAGTCCACTGAGCTGACCAGATGTGTTTCTTGTGTTTGAATCTGAGTTTCAGCTGCTTAAGCAAAAAGGAGGCCTACAAAACATGGCGAAATGATCAAGGTATCTATAATAAACTATGTTCCTTCAGAATCAGTGTAGATGTAATAGGATATGATCACTGGGTGGCAGCAGTAAGCAGGATATTGTACACTCACATCCTCAGAAATGTCTATAGCAGGGCAGCCCAAAATGTGATCCATAGATCATAGTTTAACCATGAGGATGTCTGATTTGGCCCATCAGTTATCCTAACCCCAACTAATCCTGTACTCTAAGTGTCCACATTTCGCTCCTCTTTGGGCTGACATTTTATTTAATCCATGCAGGCAAACATTTAACAAGCTATTTATATGAAATACTCAAGTCCCTGCCCTTGCCAGGCCCCAAAGGTGAAGCTTCAGGCTCAGCATCCCTGTCTCACCACCCCTACCACTCGACCAGTCCTGACATACAATCATAAAAACCAAAGTGCCTTTTTTATTATGTTTATTATTATTATTATTATTATTATTATATAAGCTGATGTACAGAGTAACAAGTACAGACAGCAACATGTGCTGTTCTCAAATCAGTTCTGACTTTCTGAACAGTTAGTGTGTCAGTAAATCATGGTAGATGCTGATGCTGAGTTGTATTGCAAAGGGGCACTGCGCACTGCGATAGCAACAATAATGCTAATTTTAGTCTCACATGAAAAGCAGGACATGAGATTTCTGACTGGATAAAATATCACCTAATGTGCTCAGATCACTGACTCTTCATTTTGCTGCAAAATAAACATCCTCCTGCTAAAAACAGGAAAACAGAAATAAACAGTTAAGCATTTTTTCCCAGTACATGTGTTATTTTGACCCAGAACTGCACATCGCGTCATGCTTACGACCTCTGAACTACTTAAATAAAGTACTCTTGATATGTATGATACGTGCAGAACTGCAGAACAAGTCTGTCCCAAGCGCATACTTTTAAATTTAGTGTCCTCCTTGCCCAGTATGTCCCCACGTTATTGACATCAGCAAAGTGCATTACTTGGAGGAGGACCTTATGGTTTAGGGTTCAATTTGGGACAGGCCTGGACAAGAAACATAACCCTGACCCTGTGTTTTAAAAGGCGGCAGCTAATTGGATTTGCCTGGATGGAGACCAGGATGGTTATGGCTCTCAGTAATAACTGCTACTAAACTCTTTCTCTCACTGCGCCATGGAGGAATTCTGACTGACTTCTCATTGTTTGGCCTTCAAGCATGAACTGCATGTTTTATGTCCTGCCAGAAAATTTCTATAGGGTGTAGTTTGGAAGTGGGACTTTGCAGAAGTTTAGACTTCTTAGCTTTATCCATTGCGAGGAAAACTTGCTTGTGTGCTTCGGCCCTTTTTCTTCTGGCATGCAGTTGTCATGAAGTCCTCCTCCTGGATCTGCACTGGGACGTGTGCTTCTTGACAAGCCTCTTCTCTGCTTCTTCTTCTGGCGGATTTTGTTCCATGAAAGTGATCGACTGGGGTACAAAGGTTTTGGCACCCATACAAAATAACATACATAATAAATATGCTTGTAATAACCAATCATCAACATGGGCTACCACAGCAACCACCTGGGATATCATAGAAACTGACCAGCAGCCACATATCAACACCCTAGCATCCACTAGTCATGGCAGCCACTTATCAACCAGTTAACAACACCATAGCGGTCATCTAGGACACCATAGCAACCACTTGACAACAGCATTACAAATGTTTAGGATACCTCAGTAACCACCTAGCAACACCGTAGCTACCACTTACAAACACCTGTTATTGCAACCACCTACGATGATATAGCAACCACTTAGCAACAACAACATAGCAACTACTATGGATGCCACAGAAACCACTTAGCAACACCATAGCAACCACCTAGCCATAATTTAGCAGCAGCATAACAACCACCAAGCAACACCATTGCAACCACCTGGGTTACCATACCTAACACCTAACCATCACTTAGCTACACTACAACAACCACTTCGCAACATCATAGCAGAGAGCTTGCAACACCATGCAATTTACCTGGAACCCCTTGGAAACAGCCTAGCAACTGCATGGAAGTGAAATCCAATCATTGGCTCAATCATTGCATGTTTTATTTCAGGACATATACTTTTTAAATCATACATATCCCCCCCCCCCAAAAAAAAAAAAAGATAGGGTCGGAGCACAGAGTTAGCCAGCAAAGAGGGTTAAAAGGACAGCAAACAACTGAGCAACTATTGGCCCTGCAGATCTGTCTCTTTGAAAAACAAGTCATGAAACAGGAACTCCAAAGGCCAGCAGAAAAACACCATCGTTCAGCACAGTACAATTTTTTATATGCACACACAACCACATAGTCTGACTTTCCACTGTAAAATGCTCTGTTCATGACACACAATTTACCCACATTATCCAAAGACATTTCACAAGATTTTCAGATATGAGGGCCATCATGGCTTGTTTTTGCTTTGGCCTAATGCGACTTCTGTTTCCTACGGTGTCACAAAGCTGCACAGACAAGCAGTCTTAGTGAGAACTGTGAAGGCCCAGATAAAATAAACACACAAAGCACTAAAAGCAAATAGGGTAATTTCCCTTGCTTACACCTTCAGCACTAATAGGAAAAGATGTTTGTTCAGTGTTAGTCACTAAGGGCTCAGGAAAGTCTGTTATTTGTTGTGCATTATATCCCTCAGATATGTATATCAGATATGTCAGCAATTGGTGCAACTTAAAGTGGCTGAATGCATTCATTAGAAGTGGTGTCCAGACTTTCAAAATATGCCCTATTCACCTATTCGCCTCAGCAGGACTGTCCTATGAAGACTCCTTCCTAGTGCCTATTGGTCAAACAAATGGCTTAACCAGTCTGTGTGATGATGTCACTAGAAAGGTCTGGCTTCTTTTTTTGCGGCTGGGAAGGATACATCAGTTGGGTCCTCCAAATCGCCCTGAACATAGGCTGTATATGGAGGGCCCTTAACTGTGGAACAGCCTTCTATACGTGCACCTTTATCTTTATCAAAAACCTTTTTTTCTATGATGCAGTGACTGTGTGTTATACAACATACATCGTCAGGGAAAAATAACTAAGAAACAGCCAAGAAGGAAAACAACAGCTGAACAAAAAGTGAACCCTACTGGCCGTACTCCCAAATACTGACCAAATGATTTCCCATTAGTGACTTTTTTTTAGCACAGCTTCTGGGGCCTGTGGGAGCTTCAGTTTTTGTCCCACCATCTAGAAATGGACATGGATAATCAACATGGATGAATTGGCTATTCTAAATAGTACCCTGCAATTTACTGGCACCCTGTCCAGATGGTATTCCTGCCTTATGCCCAATGATTCTGGGTACGTTCTGGACCAACTGCAACTCTGACCAGGAAGACGTTAATAAAAAGATGAACAGCCATAATGGTCAGTCATAACATTAAAACCACCTGCCTAACATTGTGTAGGTCCCCCTCATGCCATTAAAAGAGCTTTTGCCTATCCTGGCATGGATTCCACAACATCTCTGAAGGTGTCTTGTGACATCTAGCTGTAGCATCTATCCGGAGGTTTCAGGCGTGTTCTGTTTACTTGCTCATTTGATGTTATTCACTTCTCCTGTTAGTGGTTTTAATGTTTTGACAGATTGACGTATGTCTGTCCAATCTTTATATAAACCTACTGTAGGGAACTGGAAACTAGGAGGTGGATTTGAAGATTGGAATTGATGCCCCCTCGTTTCCTCTCTATTATCTCCTTTAGGCTGTGACCTGAGAGTCAACTGAACACCACTCCCCATCTTTAAGGACTTGGGGGTGTTTGTTGAGGAAAGGGCAGTGATTTTTCATTTTTACACTTTTTTACTCATTTGACCACAAAACCTTATCCTTTATTTATTGTAACTGGGTCACGCTGATGCTCTCTGGCTCATTAAGGAAGATAGCCAGCAGCTAGACATGTAATCTCATTGGTCTGTCTTAAGAGTTTGGGTGTCCTAAACAAGTTCATTGGTTCTTCCAAGGGTGGGACTTTCCTAAAAGCAGCTACCAAGTTACAAAGTACCAAGACTTTGAATGTGAGGTTATGACCTGCAGCAGCACCTGCACTCTGCCTGACCACCCCACTTACATCTGGTACAGGAATGGACAGCCTATATCTGACCAGTCCCGTAATGCACTGCATCTGTATGACAGTACTGTGGATGCAGGCAGCTACTCCTGCGCTGTAAGAGGATATGAGGAGCTCCGCTCTCCTGCTGTCTGTAAGAACCTTCAAAATGAATTCATTACATGTAATAACACTCGTGTTACTCTTCTTGCATAATTGCTAAAGTACTCTCCACCAACACTGTTTAACTTTCCAACCAGACTCTCCCAGAAACACCAGAGCAGTGCTGGATTCCTCTGGAGAGAGAGAGGAGGGAGAGTCAGTGACTCTGAGCTGCAGCAGTGATGCAGACCCTCCTGTTCTCTCCTACTCCTGGTTTAAGCAGAGAGCAGCTGCAGACACACCTCTGACAACAGGCCAGAATTACAACATCACTAACATCAGCTCCCAGCACAGTGGACTCTACTACTGCACCGCTCACAGCCAGCTAGGACAACACAGCTCCACACCCGTTCATCTGGATGTGTTATGTAAGAACTTTTATGCTTCCTGCATTTTTGCCGCAAGACGTCACCAAATGGTTTCTGGCCCTTTTGCAAAAAGAAAAGACTAAAGACAAGGAGAACATGAGGAAACACAAAACACATCTTGATCATTTCATTCACTGAAGTTATTGAAAGTTCTGCAACACGCACATCTAGTGACACCATAGCAACCGCCTAACAACACCATAGCAAACACACATAACTAAAAAAGACACCATATGTCAAGGAGAGTAGCTTCTTGTTTGGTTCCATTATTTGTTGTTTTTAAAACAAAAGATTGGTTTGTGTAAACATTAATAATTAGACCAAAATCCCCCAAAGTTCCCAGGTTTTGTTTCAACAGTGATGATACAAAACAGTTTGATCAGACTCTGCAAGAACATGCTGTTGCCCATTAAACACATGTACACCCAAAATGACTTGAAATATTCTTGATGTGTGTGACTGTATTATAGGACTTCAGACTCAGAACATAGTAACTCTGTCCCCTGAGAGTCTATGTGTTGTTACTGGGTCCACGGCAACAATCACCTGCAACTATACAACACCAGATTCCTCCAGTGTCAGAGAGAGAGAGTGGTATCAGATCTCCGGAAAACATCCAAACATCCTCAATAATAAAAAGGCTCATGTTTCTGTAAACACAGAGCAGCATGACTGCAAACTGAGAATGTGGAATGTAAGAGAGAGTGGAGTGTACAACTTCAGATTTAGAACATCGAGCAGTGGCTGGATATCAGCCTCAACTGGAATTCAGCTCACTGTTACAGGTAAGTAAGCACCCACACACTACATACATCCACACTTAAACAGACTCTCTGTCTGGCGTTTGATATGTGCTCTCTCTGTAGGCTTGCAGGTGAAGGTGGATCCTAAGACTGTAGGCCAGAGACAAGTGAAAGTGACCTGTAGACCCAACTGCAGCCCCAGTGTAAAGCATGGCTACTACTGGAACAGGAATGGACAGCACATCTTTTATGAAAAAGATGGTACCATTATGCTCGACTCCACCAGCACATCTAGCGGCGGCAGCTACTCCTGTAGGGTGGATGACAGCATTTACTATTCTCCTCCAGTGTGTAAGTGTAAGAATCAGTCTGCCTTTTAAAATACCTGAATGAAAAAAACATGGATTTGACAAGTTTGTTGGGACTGAACTGATTTGGGACTGAATGTTACTATAGTGGCTGTTTTTATAATGGTTTAATTCAACAAAGGTAAAGAACCTTTGCAAATCTGTGTCAGCAAAGGGCACAGCTTAAAGTAGCTGAATGGATTTATTAGAATGGGTTTCCACAAGCATTTGGACGTGCTGTATACTGTATATGTTAACCCTGACAGTAAGCAGCTGGTTGTAAGAAATGCATATAGAAATTTAACCACTATGAATATAAAACAATTGACTAATTTCTGACTGAGACCATCTCTATGTTCCAGGTGTGCTGGGCAAAGAGTGCTGGGGTGTGACTTACACTGCTGAACGTGTGTGTGCCCTGAAAGGATCATCAGTTGATCTCTCCTGCTCTTATAAATACCCTGGAGGACTCACAGTGACTAAATCAGTGTGGTTCAGTAAAGAGCAGAGTGGTGCTGAACCTGTGGATGTGAGAGAGGAGGAGGAGTATCAGGGCCGAGTGCAGAACAGACAGAGCTCCCAGAATGAATGTAGCATGATAATCACTGACCTGAGAGAGAGAGACGCTCAGACCTACAGATTCAGATTCTACACTGATGGAGGTGAACACACTGGACAACCTGGAGTCAGTCTGTCTGTCACAGGTAGAGCTGCACTATATTAAATAAGTTTAGTTTATTATAAGAATATTCTGTAAATGTAAAGAACACCAGACCTTGTTTAAACTCTCCTGCAGATCTGAAGATTACAGTGTCAAACACAGAGAGTGGAGGAAAGAAGCTGACCTGCAGCAGCACCTGCACTCTGCCTAAGTACCACACTTACATCTGGTACAGGAATGGACAGCCTATATCTGACCAGTCCCGTAATGCACTGCATCTGTATGACAGTACTGTGGATGCAGGCAGCTACTCCTGCGCTGTAAGAGGATATGAGGAGCTCCGCTCTCCTGCTGTCTGTAAGAACCTTCAAAATGAATTCATTACATGTAATAACACTCGTGTTACTCTTCATGCATAATTGCTAAAGTACTCCAACACTGTTTAACTTTCCAACCAGACTCTCCCAGAAACACCAGAGCAGTGCTGGATTCCTCTGGAGAGAGAGAGGAGGGAGAGTCAGTGACTCTGAGCTGCAGCAGTGATGCAGACCCTCCTGTTCTCTCCTACTCCTGGTTTAAGCAGAAAGCAGCTGCAGACACACCGCTGACAACAGGCCAGAATTACAACATCACTAACATCAGCTCCCAGCACAGTGGACTCTATTACTGCACCGCTCACAGCCAGCTAGGACAACACAGCTCCACACCCGTTCATCTGGATGTGTTATGTAAGAACTGCATTTTTGCCACAAGACGTCACCAAATGGTTTCTGGCCCTTTTGCAAAAAGAAAAGACTAAAGACAAGGAGAACATGAGGAAACACAAAACACATCTTGATCATTTCATTCACTGAAGTTATTGAAAGTTCTGCAACACGCACATCACCCGTAAAGTAAACTGGTTGCGCTCCCTTTAGCAGCCGCAACTGCAACCAAATGCTTCCCTTAACTGCTGGACTGCCGCTGATGTAGTATTGCATGGCAGTCGGTACGCTCAGAGGAAAGCGTGGCTCCCCAGCTCTGATACAATGGCTAACAGACAAGGAGTCATGTGGGAGGGAAGGGCCCACCCTTGAGAGAGCAAGGCCAATTGTGCTCTCAGACTTACGCTGCTGGTGGCAGCACCTTAGTTTTCATCATTTAAAGATAATAACTGCAATTCCAGAGCCTTAGATATGACTGTAATCATTTCAATAACATTCATTGTCATCTTTTGTATAATCTCTCATACATGTGCGATTGCATTACAGTGCTGCACTGAAGCAGTACCAGCTCACCTATACAAAGGTCTGTGGGTCTTTTACCCACCTTAGACAATCGCTCATGTCATACCATTTAAACTGGTGAGAGCTTGGGTTGCCACCTGTGCACACCTCCCTGAATAAGATGCTGGGGGTAGAAAAAGACACTGACAGGGGCAAGAGACATGCCAAATGTGTGAGGCAGGGTCCAGTCTAGAGTCAGGAGTTAGAAACAATAGCAGGAGCCAAAACCCAGCAGAACCTTAACCTAACTCTGCATACAAGATTGATAGCATAAATTACAGAACACATTGCTTCATTAATAGCCTCCAATAGATGCCTTATGATTCATGGGCAGTGGGGTAGAGTGAGCAGAGAAAACCCAAGAGAAAAGTTACAACGTTTCTCATCTATTTTCAGATTTCCCTAAAAATACCAAGGTCATTATTTTTCCCTCTGGAGAGAGAGAGAGGGAAGATTCAGTGACTCTGAGTCCTGATCAGAATGAGCTAATTGCATGTGATTTTTTTTCTCCAAGATCAAGACAAATTCACATTACAGAAGCAATACGAGTTATAATTATTATATTTTCAAGTTAGAAATGCGTCTGGCACAATGTTCACTATGTACTGTTTAGGCTGCAATAATGTGGTACCATGAAGCCGAATGGTAGTCTGTAGTGCTGTGGTCTGAAAGGAAATGACAGAATAAGAGTAATAAATGTGAAATGTGAGTCATTCTTCAGTATGACGTTCTTCTGTGTGTGGTTTTTAAAGACTCTGCTGAGTTGTGGGAGCAGCGTGCTGTTTGGGGAGCTGTTGGAGTGGTCCCTGTTCTGCTTCTCTCTCTCACTGCTGTTCTGTGCATTAAGTGAGTGACAGTATTGTTTATATTTATCTCTGAATCTCTGAACCTGCATTAAACATCATATTAACCTTAACTTTAACCTCAAATACAAGCTTTTATGATCTACAGAACTCAAAACTCTAACTGGCCTTTTCTGTTTAATCTGTGTGATCAGGAGGAGGAGAGGAGCAGAGAGAGAGACACATATTCAGGTACTGAGAGAGGATTTCACTTTCTTTCTCTCTACATCCTCTTATAAAGCTGCTACTGAATAAAGACTGAAAGACTCCTCATCTCTCTCTAAAAGACCCCAAATCCGGCAGACCCCACATACACAGCTCTGAACCTCACCACCATGTCTTCAGATTATGATACTATGATGGTAAGTGTACAGTATTTATGCCATTGTGTGTGTGACTTCATATGGTAAGCGTTAGCTGTTAACATTTTAGTAACACAACACAGTCCGTTAAGTTCTAGGTCTAAAAACTAGGGGCTCCTTAAAACAGTTCTTCACACATACAGCCATAACATTAGTGCCACCCGCCTAATACTGAGTAGGTCCCCCTTGTGCCGCCAAAACAGCTCTGATCTGTTAAGCAATGGACTCCACCAGACCTCCGAAGGTGTCATTTGGTATCTGGCACCAGTCCTGTAAGTTGTAATGTGGGGCCTCATAATGCTGTCACTGGTTCACTGCCCTTTCTTGAAACACTATTGGTAGGTACTGACCACTGCATACCTGGAACATCCTTCAAGACCAGAGATGTTCTGACTCACTTGTCTAGCTGTCCCAATCTGGCTCATGTGAAAGCGGCTCAGATTTGTAAGCCTGACCATGATCCTTCTTCCAACACATCAAATTCAAGAACTCGCTGCCTTAAGTCAAGTCAAGTCAAGTCAAGTGGGTTTTTAATGTCATTTCAACCATATACAGAGTACACAGTGAAAAGAAACAACGTTCCTCCAGGACCATGGTGCAACACAGTACAAGTGCAGACAGACAATACAACACAATACAGACAAAGAATAATAAATAAATTAGTAGATATATTCACTTTAGCTGTCAGTGGTTCTAAGGTTTTGACTGATCAGTGTATGTATGTGTATGTGTGTCTCAGTAAGCACACTAGATGCTTAACACCTTCAAAAACCTTCTCAAAACACACAGTGTACAGCTACAGAGCAGATACAGAGTTTAAACAATGAAGAACATGGTTCTGAATGTATGGTTATGTAGCAGGGTGCAAGTTAGGTGTCCTTGCTTTTTTTATGACTGCAGATGATTTTGCTTATACATAAAAAATAATGCCTAAAACTTTGCTGAATCCTGCAACCACCAGGTCCTCTCTGTCAGTAAATCTGCAGTATTTTTTTAACATAGTATGTACAGTATGTGTATTGGTGTGTGTTCATTCACTAGGGGGGTCAGTGTGTCAGTTTCTGTCATACAAGTATAATAGTTTAATAGCCTGTCAACTAACAAATCTTGTCAAATTCACCACTGCCGTTTTACCAGCATAGATAATTATATTAGAGATACATATGGCAGGAGGTTTGTAATTAAATAGGGGGTAATAATAAACATGTAGTGACTGTTAATGGGTGAGGTATGTTATTAAGGTTATTCTGTCCAATCTAAATTTAATTATGAGCTGTTGTTTTTTTCAACAACTTTCTTGTCATAATGATTCTAGTTTGATGTATGTATAATGAGTGTGTTTTGATTTGTGGTGCTAAAATCTACATAAAGGGGAATTAAGGGTATCATCAGGTAGAAGAAACTCAAAGCTATTAAGAATCTGGGATGTGTTAGCTTGAGCATAAGGTTAGACATAACACAGAGAACAAGGGCCGTAGATTGGGGAACAACGGCTCTGCTGTGGCTTGAAGAGTTTTGTGTAATTTTTTTATGTTTGATTGTTCTTTGAATAAATCTTTCAAAAGCAATTTTTGACTTGATCCAACAGATCTTTCAGGGCTCATAATAAAAGGTCTTAAAAGTGGCCTAGAATAGAAACCAGTACTTATCTTGGCATAGTTAAATAATGAGTATATGTCAGGAACATTTCATTAAAAACATTCTGTCTTTATTAATAATTAAATCCATCAGAACCACATTAAAACTATCACTTTATTTAAAGTATTTATTTGAGACTTTCAAGGCCAAACACAACGGCTACTTCCGGAGAATATTGAAGTGAAGCTAAAGTGGGTAACACCAGTCCCATCAGAGAAGGGAAGACCAGAGGAAGCTCCACTGCAGGGAAGCCTGGGGAGCAGCTAACAGCTAATGCTAGTTAATTCTGAGACACTGAGACACTATTTACTTGATTATATAATTATATATATATATTATATATAATTGTATGTTGATTCATAATAGGCTCATTTAAAATCCACTCATTTATTGTAGTCATGTGTTAGCCTTGTGATAATGTGTGCCAATTGTAATCATGTGTTAGCCTTGTAACTGCCTGTACGGCATATGTTAATCTCTCTTCTCTTTTCGTGAAACGCTATTGCTCTTTCTAGTATAGATTACAGCTGCATTGGGGAGGGAGTGCGCCTGACATATTTACAGCCTTGTCTTGACATGTTGGTTACCTCTCAACCCGGACAGTGTGTCCTCTCAGGCGCCAGCCCTCTGATCTATGGGTCACAGCGACCTGAACCATGTATCTCTTCACACTTCAGTGTGGCACGCACAAAAGTATTGGATGGAGCACCAACCATCATTCCAGAGCACACAGTTTCACGGTTACACTCAATAGTTTTATGCCCCTCTAGTGCATGCCTCACATTAGGCATGGTGCCAGTAGGTTCATGTTTATCTCTTACAGAGAGTCCTATTCTAGTGACAGTGCTTTTCTACAGTGTCAGACATGAGTACAGTTCAAAGAAGTCTCAAAGGGGTGTCCACAAACATTTGGGCTCATAGTGTATATTGCTTTCCCAAAACAATCAGTGAAGTCACACCTGCCTTTTGTTTCACCCAGAAGGTTTTTACAGTGGAAATGAAGTCTCCTCCCTCGCCAGAGGCATGTTTCTGCATGACCTGCTCGGTAGGAGTGTTGATGAACATGACATGCAAACTACAACAAGAGTCATCCTAATTATGGCTCAGTATCAGTATGCAAAACGCCATTCATGTTATTTTTTTTTCCTGGTGATCAGCTTCACTGCCAGTTTTCTGTCCTGTAGTATGACTTCAGGTGTGCACTATTTCTGCACTGTTTCTGGCTGAGTAGACCACTAGGAAGCCCGTCCAGTTCTAAAACAGGATTTTCTACACAGATGATACTATGATGGTATAATGATACCATATTATGTCAAACATGGTGGTGTCACTGTTGTTTACTGATGAAATGGCTGCTTATAGAAGCAGTTAGAGCACCGGGGTATGGATGACAGGGTTGTGGGTTCGATAGGTGGGCTCGGCAAGCTGCCACTGTTGGTCCCTTAACCCTCAGTGCCTAACATCGGGAGGAACTCTGATGTATAAATGTGTTCTCCTGATACTCCAACAGTGACTGCTGCTACTGCTGCCACTGTCTCTGCCACACTATCAACTGGGGGTTGTGCTCCCCACTGCTGTGGGCATGTGTGCTCACTGCAGGCAGAGGCCAACCCAAATGGTGAATATGGGGAGTGTCTTGTGAATATGAGTGTCTTGTGTAATAGTATGATGCTTTACAGTACAGGTGGCTAATTACTCAAGGGCACGTCAGCCGTGAATTTTGCAAACAGGGGTGACATATTTTGAAATATGTGTTTGATTGCTTTTGCTTCAGGCTTTGTCTGTCTTTCTTTTAGGCTGAACCCCTTAAACCCTGCCGCACAGGGCCATAGTTCATAACTATATTACTTCCACAATTAGAAAACCCTAAAACTGAACCCTGTGGGACTACACAGGACTGCTAAACTAAATATACTGCAAATAATTCAAAAAGAGTTCTGCATTTGCATCAAGAGTTCAGTGTGTTACACTGTAAAATGTAAAGTTCTGTATTCATGTTGACTCATCTTACAAGTGTTACTTAAGATTTAGGGGTTTCCCTAAAAGGGAAAAAAAATAGTGCAACCAGGAAAAATATTAATTATTTGGAAAGCTATTTATGGGAAATTCATTATGTAGACTGAGCCAAACATCTTTTTACTGTCCCACAGAAACCTGCACAACAAGCCAGCTGAGCTCCTTCCAGTGAACATCTAACGTCACTAAGTCACTGAGCTGAGTAAATGTTGACATTAGGAACAGACCTACATTGTCTGGAGCTTTATAACTGATTTAGAGTCTACGTCGGTTCCAAATATACCTTCTCTGAGCTGCAGCCTAGAGAGAGATCCTGCAGAGCACAAGCATGGTGAATGAGAAGGGATCATGGCATTAGCTCTACTTATGTTAAAAAGTAACTGCAGTTTGAGGAGAGGGTCTGCTGGAAAGCTGCACATACACCTTGGCAAAAGAAGCGGTGTTTTGTGCCGTTCATCCACAGTGTAACAGTATTCTTCTTCTAGTTCTTCTTCAGCTGTCTAGGACTCCTAGAAGGCAGAGTGGGATGTTTTTTCTCAGGAAATTGGTCCCACCCATTGCATATGAAAACATGATTGATTGATTTCTCTGTCCTGAGAAATCTCTGTTTGTGGGTGGTAAATCTGATGTGTTGGGCCTTCAGTTCTGTTTGTGTATTCCCAGCATACAAAACACATAAACACATAAGAAGCATGACTACCAGTTTAAGGCATGAACGACTTGCTGTATTTAGAGGGATGTGCTTACATTAGCAAACACAGTCTCCGTTTTTTCAGTGTGGTAAAAGCCTGCCTCAGGACACAACAGCTCACACTCTTGACACACTACCCAGAGTGCTGCCTCTCTGACTTCGCTGTCAGAACATGAACTTATCACATATGAGTAGGACCCTGCTCAACACAAGTAAGTGGACTTTTCTTTTGCTGTTTGTTTTGCTTATTGCAATATTTAGTAATAGTTATACGTTTTAAGGCCTTTATGTTTAGTGTTTGTGGAGTTTTCTGAAAGCCTTTTGACAACAAGTAGTGTAAGGTTTATAAATGCTAACATATATTTCTTACCTTCCCAAATTTCAAAAAACTGTTCAGACACCCGGCTCTGTTCCAAACATGGAACTAAAAGTAATTCTTCTGTGGCATTTCTCACAGAACTCTTCGAGTGAAGGAAGAAGGAAAGAGGAATGAAAAATACTCTATAGTAGTTCATTATTCACGCTTCAGGAAATCCACTGCCCTGCATGCTTTTAGCTACATGTTGAATCTTGCACAAGTAGTGCTCGAGAAGGACTTGATATGATCTGGCATGCTCTGGTACTTCTTCATTTTAGATCAAGCTTTAGATACTCTATCAGTATCTACGAGTGCTCTGTACTGTATGTATCTGTAGGTTACCCCAGAAAGAGCATCTGCTATATGACTGCCTGTAATGTAACTGTAAATGTGGAGGCAGGAGATAGCTTAAACATAATATCTGTGCAATGCAGTGGGATCATAGGAGCAGAATCCTGATCTAATCAGGGGGCGTCATTCGACCCGATTGCTGTGCCCTACTACAATCACAGCGGTAAAAAGACAATTTTAGCCCTGACATCTTACCAAAAGCTTGAGACGCTAACGCTTTCGATCAAAGAGTTTATTTAGTGTTTGTGAGCGGAGTAATGGACATTTGTCAGTGGACAATATTTGAAAGAGAGTCAGGCACGGACCAGACAAGGCAATGATAGCTAATAGCTGTATGTCTTGGTAAAGCCCATTATAACCGTACAACCTAGCAAACATACAGATAAGACCACATTAAACTAGCAAAGGCATTCGTTACGTTAGCATAGACTTTATTTAAGCTAGCTGGTAAAAAAAAGGGGCATTGATAACACAAGCTTGCAGAATGAGCATTGTGCTCTTGCCAATTTAACAAGAAACTACTTAAAAGCCTGTGCTATCTATCTAACATGAACCGATGAGACAAAGACAAAAATCACAGTTTTACATGTAGTTTTATGCTGCACAGGAAATGTTTTATGCATGTGTGTGTTATTAGGCAAGCTATATGTTCCCCAGTGCAACAAGTAGTCTAGAAACGCCCCTGGATCTTATCCACAAGCCCACATGCCTGACATTTCACAGTAAAATGCTTTGGTGCTTATCGGTTCTCTGGAAAAAGTGTATTGGCCATGGTCTTCATGGTGTATTTGTAGCCAGGAATACTGACTAACCAGTGCCTGGATCTTCAAACTACTGTTGTTACACCACAAACACAGAGACACATTCACTGCTTACTGCTCACTAACTGCCTGGACCTCTGCTGAATTAGGTTAGTCACTTTGAAAGAGGGTGAATATTTATGCAGTTACTTATTTAACAGTATATACTACTTTCATATAACTCACATTACTTCATAGAAATCTGTCACAGTTTTTGTAATGTCCTGTAAAACAATGCCAAATTATATTCTAAAAGAAGTAAAAGATTGGACAAAAAGGGGTTATCCAATACTTTTAATAGGCACTGTAAAAAATACTTTTATAGTTAGTATTAATAGTATAACAGGTTCCCGTTGTTTGTCTCATCAAAAAAACAAAACAAAACAAAAAAAACAAGAATAAATTGACATGCTCTCATTTATCCTTCACTCTTTTTCTATCCTGTCTTTGTCCCTTTCCCTCTCCACTCCCCCTTTAGAGAGCAAAACAATTTATACAGCATATTAGTGTCAGGTCCCCGTTATTGCGTCCTCCTTCTGGGCGATCCCGTATAAGGTTGTTTGGTTGATTCCTATTCATTTGTGTTCATTTATTGTTCATGTGTTGCACTTGGGACTGGGAATCATGACAGCCACTCCTGGCCATGAATTGATTCTCACTGAATCTCCAGGAGTGTCCTTGACTCTCCGTGATTCCCCATGCGTTGGTGGCGTTTTAGTTTGGCAAAAGTTCCGTTCATAGTCAAGAGAAACCACAGTCTGGTTCGAGAGGCAAGCGTGTTACATTCGCTTCCTGCTCATGCTCCTAGGTGACCCCTGCTCAAGGCAGTCACTGCTCACTCAGGTTTGGCTTGCCTCATTATCCCACTTTAGCTCTCTAAACGCCTGCCAAACAAAGAGTTAAATATTGTTAAATATTAAACATGTGGAATTAAACAATGGAATTTCAGGTTCATGCCACACATACTTACTGCTGATGCTCCCCATAACCACAGTAACTCACTGAGTAAAAAGGATCTCGAAGGTCACAAGCAAAAGCACTAGCAACTCAGGCACGGATGTGACAGATATACGCGTACCGTACATATATCTGTGGCTGTATGAGTTACTTATTCATTTGAAATATTTTAGCAGTAAAAAGAGGCTATAGTCTAAACTCAAGCCCGAGCTACAGATCTGCAGAGACAGAGGCAGCTGCTATCAACCTTCCATATGTCATTTATGGATGGCTGGGAAAAGTGATGCAGGTTAGGGGAAATAATGACGCAGATTTGTAGATTGTATGGTAGCCTACATTCAATGTTTGTTGTGGTGATTGTGGACACTTAGCTAATAGCTTCTGGTTGAGCACAGTGTCATAACATCAAGAAGAAACAAACATTTGATTAGTCAAACTGAGTCGGATGTCCAAAGGTCTGGTGATTACAGGCAGATAGCTTATAGCAGATAGATTAGTACAGTTCATGCTGTAAAGGTGCCACAGAATGGAGAACTGAATTACGTCTCAATTTGCATCCGCTCAGCCCACTAGCTATCTAGGTTAAACATGAGGGCTAGCTACACTGGTAAAACCAGAAGCAGCAATGCTATTCAATAAAAGACTGGGATAAAATTGTTACAGTGTTTTAGGCTAGGCCTTGTGAGCCAGGACTTACAATGCCAGGATAGGATAGGTGAAGTGGACCAGCCAATTAAAGAAAGACTCACCTGAAAAATGTTTATTACAAGCTAAACTTTATAAAACTGGGATTTCATTGGCTTTTCCAGTTCTATGTTCATCCTCTGTGGGTGGCCTGAAGATGCCACAGATCTCTCCTTTTGCTGTCCTTCGCTCTTTGGGAAGAAAATTGTAAACTAGGGTTGGTGTTACTTTTGGACGAGCAGAATGCCACACAGACACCAAACAAATAAAGTAACGCACAAGATAAGATAAGATAGTCCTTTATTAGTCCCGCAGTGGGGAAATTCTCAAAACAACTGATCAGAAATGATGAATTTTTTTTTTACCTGCACTTATGTCTTTTTACCTGCACTTATGTCTTAATGTTTATCTGTTTGCTTGTTGTTTTCTAATAGCAGACAATAACTCCCAGCCCTGCAGCAATGACTACCTAATAGGCTTCAGCCAAGTCTTCCTTCCAACTCTCTACAGCATAGTCTTCATTGTGGGCACCCTTGGCAATGGCCTAGTGTTGTGTGTCCTTGCCAAATCCCACCAGAGATCTAACATGATGGATGTGTGCCTCTTGAACTTGGCCCTGTCGGACTTGCTGTTCCTCGTAACTCTGCCTTTCTGGGCCCATTATGGTGCCACTAAAGAGTGGACCTTTGGGGGTTTCATGTGCCATGCTGTGACGGCATTACACAAGGTGGGCTTCCACGGCAGCATCTTTTTTATGCTCCTCATGACGATAGACCGCTATGTTGTCACTGTCCACGCCCACTCCGCCCTTTATTTCAAGCGTCGCTCAGCCCGAGTGGGTGTGGCGCTCGTCTTGTTTATGTGGGCTCTCAGTGTGGGGGCTTCTCTCCCAGACACCATATTCTCTAAAGTGAATAACGACTCCTCCAGATGGATGTGCGAGCTGGACCAAGCTAAGGAGTGGAAGGTGACCAGCTACATTCAGCTGAACGTCCTTGGTTTTCTGCTCCCGCTCCTCATCATGGGCTTTTGCTACTCTCAGATCATCCCCATCTTGGTCACAATGAAGTCTAAGAAGAAGTACAAAGCCATCAAGCTCATATTAGCCGTGGTTATAATATTCTTCCTCTGCTGGACGCCCTACAATGTGGTCGCATTCCTGCACATCCTTTTTTATTCAGAAGTTTTGGATAGCTGCGAATGGTGGGGTCACCTGAGCATGACCATGCAGTGGGTTGAAACCATCGCCTATAGCCACTGCTGCCTCAACCCCCTCATCTACGCCTTCATGGGACAGAGGTTCAGGACGTTAGTCGTCAAGACTTTGAAAGGGTTTCCGACTTCCATCAGCCCGTGCAACATGATTACCAGTGAGCGTACGGTGAATAGAAGCTCCATGCGGTACTCCGTAACTTACACCACAACAGTGGTGTAGCCGCAGCAGGACTGTGCTAATATGGTGTAATCATGCTCAGCAAGGTCTGGCGTGCCTTGACCACTATAGACACCATATTATATCCACATGTGTGGATGTTCACCATATTGGCAGCTACGCCAGAGAGGAGGTCTGGTTTTACAAGCTAATGCTCCGCTATCACATTCTGATCCCTTTTAAAGTTTGTGCAGCTGTTTTAGTGTGCTGGTTGGAAAACCTACACAGTTATTGGGCACTGGTCATAACACCCAACCCTTCATGCGATTAGTGTTTCATGCTAAAAATTGGTGCTGTCACACAAAAACCATGTATCTCCAAAATGGCAATGAAGGAAAAAATAAAAACCTTTAACTTTCAATGGAAGTCAATGGAAACATGTTCAATCTTGGAACATGTTTATTGGTCCATTTATCATTAAATTCTGATGCAATATAAGGAGATGTAAGATTACTGTTCGACAGCAATGATATGTAACATATTTTGATATTGACAGCATTCTTACCTTTCAAATTACTGTTCACACTAAGCAACAAGAATTCTATATAATACTGAAAGAAGATTCATTGACCTTCATTGATAATAGTTACATTTATTTAATGCTATATAGAGCCAGGTTCTATAAGCAGCTGTAAACAGATGTTTTCCTATATGAAGAACAATTTTTGCATAAAGAGTTATATAAGTTGTCATAATTCACACACCTTTGAAGTTTCACCAGCTCACCAGAATACTTCACCTTAGCAATGCAAAACTTATTATTTACTTATTATCATAATCATGTGAAACACCCCATATAACACCCTGTCTTTTTTCATACATTTCAATATATGGACATTTGATCATTTTAACAACACTGAGAGATGGCAGTGATGTACCTAAGCAAAGACAACTGATGAAATGTACATTTGTAAAATGTATTTAGAATAGAATTGCTAGAAATGTTCTTGCGAGAAACACATTTATTACTCATTAAAATGTCTAAAATTGAAATCAGGTGCAGCACATCTGCAGATGACTTGAACATGACTGAAGATTCTGGAGGACATCAATAAAACAGGCTCCTACAAAATCCCCTCTAACCATGTTCTAATGATCTGAAGCTGAAGTGCTGAACCTGATTCTAAAAATGTGTGTGTTGGTAGGGGAAGGGTAATTATTAGTAATTGGTAATTATAAAGACATTTCTTAAGTTGTATGTGTTTAGTTATATTACCTCCATCATACAGGTCATCAGGTCATCTTGTTCAGTTACGGCTGTTATCCAGTAGCAAAGTCATAACTATTAAATACATATTTTTTAACTATTCTTATTAATATTAATAATAATAATGTTTTTTACTGTTTTATATTTTATTTTCTGTGCTATTTTATCGTTTTGAAATGTTTGTTTAAAATGATTTTAAGGTTTTTATGTATTTGTATTTTTATGTTTATGTAAAGTTCTTTGAATTGCCACTGTGTTTGAAATGTGCTATACACTTTTGCCTTATCTTAAATTATAATAAAAGCCCTGTGTGTTGGTTTTAAATATAAACTTATATGAAACAGCGTATTTATATATAAATGCTCAAAACAGAGCCCCTGCAAAAAGAAAGTTAGCTATAAGCTTATACCGCCCAGTGCCATGATTCCATTACAGGCCTCATTAAAGACCTCACAGGACTGTATGGCAAACACAGAGCTAGCACACAGAGTTTAAACGAACAAGCATGTGGCCTTTCGTTTTAGCACAGGTGTTGGTGTTAATTACTGGTTCTAATTACTGTGTGAAAAGCTATGAAAAGCAGGTTAGATGAACCAGTGAAACTGAAATTGCTTGTTGCAACACCTTCGTAGCTTAGCAAAGAGGCTCTGCGGCTTTAGGCCATCTGTAGAGAGGGTAAAGTTGATAAACTGTGGGACCCGATCTGTGGCAAACATTTCATCACAGGTCAGTTAATGATGCTAAAGTCAACAGGTATAATGCTAAAAGCAGAACATGGAACAGTGTTGGAAAAGCCAAGGAACTGTTGAAGCGTAGGTACCAAATAGTTGATAGTTTTACATTTATTCATATATGCAGTTTTATAATCCAAATTCAAAGTGGGTCCAAGAAGAGTGACTGTTTTCAAAAGCAAAGTACCTGGATGTGTTGTTCTCATCCATCAAGGTAGGTGACGTAAGCATATTGCTAACTCTGATTGGTTCCTTGGTCGATCTGATGTCTGCACAGAGGTTGTATGAGGTTTAGTGTTTCTTTGCAATAAACATTTGTGCTCCTGTTTACAATCTATGCAGCAGTTTACAGCTGTTTACAGTTTTACTCTGTCCTTGTAAATAAGCTCCCCAGGCAAAGAAATGAGTCGCCGTGAGTGCTTAAGGTGGATGACGCTGTACGAGGATGATCAGGCTATAAATACCTGCGGTGTGAGACAGGATTCATAGATTGAGAGGAGGTGGTGCAGTGCAGTGAGTGTCTTGTTGGATATGTGGAAACTGGGTCGCAAAGCAGATGTTAATGATTGACAGAAAGAAGAGATTGCATGCCTTTGGGGCATGCCCTTTGTGGAAGGCCACAGTGTGAAGGAAGCAAATGAATTTGCAGATGTATCGAAGCCTACAATTATACGAGTCAACCAGCAGTGAACAGGGACCGTCAGTGAAAGGTGACTAACATTGTGTCAGGGAAGGTTATGTTTACTAGGCATATTCTGATTCTTTGGAAGACATTAACTGTTAACTTACACAAGCATTTGATTCAATGACTGGGAAGGGGGGGAAGTAGTCCTTACAAGGAAAAAGTGTGAAGTGGATCTTAAAAGGACATGTATTTCCTTGTGAGTCAGCTCGATGACTAATCAGTGCCATTTGTTCTGCATATGCTTTAATATGTTTTTTTTTAAAACATATAACACTGTTTATAATTGCATGAACTTTTCTATTAAACTTTGATCCTGACTAAATGAGTGAATGGCTGACTAACAGTCTAACTTTCTGTAGGTTGAAAGTTAGGAGGCTTCCACAAGGGAGCACTGTGAGTTCGTAAATAAGGACTTATTACTGTAAATATACATAAATCAGCCTTAACATTAATACCTAATATTGAGTAGGCCCACCCTGTACCGCCACAACAGATCTGATCATTCGCGGCATGGACTCCACAGGACCTCTGAAGACATCCTGTGGTATCTGGCACCAAAGCATTAGAAGCAGATCCTTTACGTCCTGTAAACTGTGAGGTGGGGCCTCCGTGGATTACATGGATTACTCTGTGGATTAGATGCCCATGACCCTGTTGCCTTTTCACTGGTTGTCCTTCTCATTTGGACCACTTTTGATAGGTATTGGCCACTGCATGCCAGAAAAAACCCACAAGACCTGCTTGATGTTTTGGAGATGTTCTGACACAGTTGTCCAGCCATCCCAATCTGGCTCATGTCAAAGTGTCTCAGATCCTTACGCTCGCCCAGTTTACCTGATTTTAGCACATCACATTCTAGAACTGACTTAATATCCCCACTGTAGATGATAGATAATGACTGTGTTTCACTTCACCTGCAAGTGGTGCTAATGTTATGGCTGATTGTGTACATCTTATATTATAATTTCCTTTTTTTGAAATAAAATAGTTGCAGATGGTTGTGTTCAATGATTCGAATGTAGTGAGTAGTTTCACTCACCATACTCTACGCTGGCCAGGGTGTAACCTTTTCCCCCTCTACTGGTCAGAGCCTGCTGGTGCCTTTATTCAGAGTAAAGTCACACTGGACCACTGGAGGGAGAAAGGAGACAGATTACAGTAGCAGCATTTACAGTAAAATTGCTAATATGTAAATAAGTAAAGATTTTGTTTTCCAAACCAACAGTGTCATGCTTGGTGTAGTACATATGCATAGATCTGGAAGTCCATTCACACACACAGAGGAGAGAAAATATAACAAAATAATTTTTAGCTTATTATGGCAAAATAATTAGTAATTAATATGTTTAAAAATGGATATATGATGCTTGTGAGCGTAATAAAATAAAATACCACTGTGATAACTAAAGTAACACGGCTCTACAACTAAACTGGCATTTGCAGCTGATTGAGCACAAGGGGCCAGAAACACGCCATGTGTTCAGCATTCCTGTCAAGTAAATGGTGTGAAGTGGAGTTTAATATCTCTTAAGCTGGAAATGGATGTGAGTAGATTTCAATCATTTGTAACTTAGAAAAGGTGGGGAGTTATTAATCATTAGTCATAATATACAGTTTATGGTGATGCTGTTCCCGATCTACTGTTGCCGTCCTGCAAAGTTATACTGAACCGTTATAGGGAGACAGAGAACTACAGCAGCAGTGTTTGAAGTATTAAATATTGGAAACTGTTAAGATAACAAAGTTGTGACGCATTTTCTTTTCCGACATTTTTCATTCTGCTAAAACTCTTTAGCTTTCATATGAGCTGTTTTTAATTGAAGCACTTCACTTCTCTGAAAGATGGCTTCCTTACAGCAGCTTACAACTTACATGTGTGTGTGTGTGCTTTTTCAGGATATATTACAGTGCTGGATCATATTCATTCTTTGTTTTCCCCCCCTCTGGTATCCAATCCAGCATTTTCTGCAGAACCGGTAACTGTCATTTACACTATATTACACTACAACTCCCTTTTTCATCCCTGTTAACAAGTGTCTACCAGCTTTTGGACATACAATGTATGATTAACGACTCAAAGACACAACAGTTACTTACTACATACTACATCTCTAAGGGATACGTTCATGAATGTATAGAAAATATTCTAATATGCGTCAGGTTTCGGCATGAATTTGCATCAGAAGTGTGAAGTGAAGGGAATTGTAAACAGGACGGGTTGTGTTTGTATCGTGCACAGATTGAAAAAAGGGAAAGGTCAGCAGATCTGCTTGAGAATAATACCTCCCTAATGGCATTTACTGTAGTTCATCTCATATGAATAGAATACGGTTGTTCACATGATGACATAAAGCCAAAAATGAGGTCAACAGCTAGACGAATTGTAAGTATCATTATTAGTATTATTATATTTAGTGTGTTTAAGGTGTGGAAGTGCAGAAGTGCAGAGGTGGAACACTTGTGTCCTCTGAGAGTGTGAACGAGGAGCATATCTATCACACTGTACAGCTTCCCATCCAATGTCCTCACATGAGGTGATCTCTAAACTGCAAACAGAACCTGCCTGAACATGTATTATACTGTATTATTACTGTACACTTCTCATTTTTAAGGGTTCATAGTGAATTCATGAATGAGCCTCAGAGTTTTCAGTGTTTTCCACTTTCCACAGAAAACCAGGAGGGAGAATTTAAGATTTAGGAGGACACAAGTCAATTATTTTGTTATATTTATCAATATTAACATTATTTTGGCCTTTTTTTTTGTTTCTTGCTTGGATCCTCAATCTGTAAATGGGCTTCTGTGCGTATGCTTGTGTGGTGTAAGTACTAATGTATACCATAGTTATTATGTGTCACCTCATACAGACACTCAGCCAGGGGACCCCCAGTCCACATTTCAAACCAGTGCAACACCACCAGTCACAGACAAATCCAATGAAGAAAATGCAGGCATATATGGGACTTAACTGGCATTAGCGAGGGAATGACCACAGGGTGGCAGAAACACGCCTTCCAATGTCTGAGCCGTTTTCTGTGAAACAGCTTAGTGTAATGAGCTCTCATGCTGGGATGCATTTTTTTTATAGGTTTTAGTTTACCTCAGGTCTTTTATTATTATCTAAAAGTATTATGTTGTCTTAATAGTTTTAAATATTACTGGTTCTAAGAACCGTAATAGCCTAACAGCCAAATAACTAACCACACAAAAACAACGTCTCTCCCGAGCGGAAACGTTAGCTACAGTACAGGCAAATTAGGTTCCTACATTTTAACTATAATTAATTTTTTATTTTAAGCAATGTGAAGCATTCTTAAATGTGGAGTATTTAAACAAATAAAAAAAAATAAAAAAAAATTATATATACATATGTATATATATGTGTGTGTGTTATTCGTCAGCGTAAGAGGGTGGTCCTAAGACTGAGAGACAACAGGGTTCACCGTGCTGTACAGTGTTCCCTCCAGAGGAGTGTTTACTCTCAGTGTGAGAGTGTGTGTGTGTGCGTGTGTGTGTGTGTGTGTGTGTTCGTGTGTGCAGGGAAGTTAATAATGATGGAAATAGCGGAGGGAGAAGAGCGCGCGGACGCACTGCTCGCGACAGGACGGACACACAAACACAACAACAGCGCGAGATCCGGAGCGGCCAGTAAAACCAAAATAATAGCTGGGGTGAGACTTATTTGAATATTACAGTGATATTAACACAGCGCTCAGAGCAGTAGCCTGGGTTATAGATCCATCTTTAAAAAAATATTTTTTGAAGTCTGTCAGGCTCTGGAAACAGTGAGCTTTAAGGATTAAGATCAACTAACTTATATAGTTCCTCCATCAGTGCTGAGGTAGCTGAGTGGAGGTGGACTCTGAGGGCTGGGCTGATCGGTACTGAAATTTCCATACTGACGATTCTGACGGACGGTTTAGAAAAAAAATTGACTTCAGCATTTTGGAGGGGGAAGATCAGCAAACGAAATATCCAGCCTTTATTAAACTGAGTGGCTGTGTTTAGAAAGCTCTACTGTAACTCATCCACTGTTCAACATGTACATTCATTTGCTGCATTGCAAACTGACCAGGGGGGCGACCAAAGGGCTTGTTTCGGACACTACGTGCAGAGTGCACTGCTTCAGTAAAAAGTGACGGTGTTTTTTGTGTAAATCACTGTTGAGATTTCGAGCAACACTACAAAATAGATGACCCGTTATATTAATTATTATATTTTTATATAGCTAGGACAGACACTTTTAGTAAAAGGGAGCGAATCCGAACACAGCTAACATTAGGATATGTACTACATAGACAGTGGCATAAAAAAAAAAAAGTTTGGCCAGCCCGGTCAAGATTAAGAGTCAAGAGTAAAAAGCTGACATAATGTTAAATATGATACTTTTTAGGGTTTTTTGTCTAAAAAAAAAATGTAGCAGCTAAGAAAAGTGCTGCCGTTCTTTTTTGGAGTATTTTTGCAAGGTTTTCTCTCTGTGAGATTCTTTGGCTGTCTTGCTGCACTGCTCTTTTGAGGACTGCCCACAGACTGTCAATGATGTGTAGGTCCGAGGACAGTGAGGGCCATGGTCAAGTCTTTAGCTCGCTCCTCTTGACTTGAGGTGTGCATAAGCTCCACTGTCTAACACTAGAGATGATCTTTTCATGAATTTCTGCAAACGAGGATGGTGCACAGTTACTGAGAACTTTGTCTTTTTTAGTGAAGTTATAGCTGTACTATCATTATCTCACATTAGCCACAATTAGGATTTTCCTAAGGCACATGAAACTCAAGTGTTAAACCCATCCAGCATGGTGGAGGCTGTTTATTTGCCTGGTTGGAGCTCACTGTGGGATATGTACACGATCCATAATGATACGTTATCATTGTTTATGAAGAAATAAAATACTTGTATGACACACAGGCTAGGTCTTCTGAGGGAATCTTGAGAAATATATTTGTCATTATTGGCAGCATTACATTACTAGGAGAATTTTAGTTTAACTGTAAAAAAAAAAAAAGTAAATTTGACGTTTTACCGGGGATTCACCCGATGTATATGACATATGTTGGCATCTTTCTACCTGATTAAGTTTTGTCACCTTTCCGAGGTTCTTGACTTTCAGTCATAGAGGTGTGTGTGTGTGAATGCTGCATTATTTGGGATTTAAAAGGCCACAGTTTTTCCTCTGGAGTCGACTTTTAGGCTGCAGGAAATAGCTGGTATTCCCCATTGCTCAGGACACACCTTGTGCAGTAGAGCTAATGAGAAATCGGAGAACTGAGAAGCGCTCAGATATCAGTTACTAATGCACTTTCTTCAGACTTCAGGTGTGCCAGTTTTTGATGTCCTGGCTTATACATCAGTACACTGAATTTAAAGGAAAGAGTGAGGTGAAAGTGTAGAATTTAGGCTCCAATTTGAGAAGGCTGAGTAGATTTAAAGTGAGCAAAGTCCTTTCATATTTCAGTAGATTATGAATAACTGCAGTTTCCCTTGCAGGCTGTAGAGTTTTTTTTTTCTGTACACCTCTACTCCGGAGAACCTGGCCCAGTGACCGGGTTACCGGTGAAGACTATTGTATGAATATAATTATTAAGGTTAGTCTGACTCCATAAAGATAAATCATGAGTAATTCTAAGAGTCAAACTGATTAGGGGTCAAACCATTGACCAAATATATTATTGCCGGAACACCTAGTGGGCCGGTCTAGAGGAGGCAATTTCACATTATGACTGGTTGAGTGACTGACTGACTGTTGAAACACGCATGTGCGAAGACTGCCTCTTGTTATCAAGTATCTAACAAGTAGCTAGCTTGAAATATCGCCCTGCATCGCAGCAGCTGCGTTAGCTTGGGTGTCTTTGTTTGAAATATTATTGTAAAGGGAAGTGGCTGCGGCATTATCAGCGATCTACAACCCCATTTTGATAATCCTTTCTTAGGTCAAATCCAAATTTAAAATCATGTTAGCCAATGGTATCAGCGCTTCATGGAAGATCCTACATTACAAGCAAAGCCCCTTTCTTCTGATGGAGGGAGTACACTCTTAAAGGCTCTGTGGTGTGAAACTCTATACATGCTGTTAAATGGACTTTAAGTTTACATTTGTATCACCCTGTGATTCAGTGTGTTACCTTCTTCACAGCAAGTCCAAACGTGACACAGACACAGTGACAGGATTGTTAATTCTTTCAAAATGTGTCTCCAGATGCCTCTTCCACCCCTCTGGCCTAAGCAAAGGGTGGGAATGCAAATGAGAGAGAGAGGGGGACCTTATCTTAGTGTTATCATTACTATCAGTCATTGTATTGTGGGTCACAAATACCTTTGATGCACCCAGCTGATCTCGTCAGACCAACACTGTTCCCTACAAGGGTTTTTCTATATTCTGATACATCCATTCTTCCTTCAGTTCAGCAAATTGATTTATCCCTTCTGATGAAAAGCATCATCAATGTATACTCATTGACCATAAAGAAGAACACACCAAATAACATAACAGGACGGATTTGAGTGAATGTAATGATGACATATGTAAGTGATTACAATATTAAAAACTGTACAAGATGAGATACAGTTGGGCATAGATGCCTACAGTTTTCATATGGCATCTTGCAGCATACTTGACTACAGATGTTGCACCTGGCTCTGTAGATCCTACACATTTGTAGGTTGGTCTCAGAAATGCTTGATTGGCGATAAATCTTGTGACTCACCACGAGTCCTTCATACTCGAACGTGACCGTTGGCCAGTCCATAGCAGTCCAGGTTTCTCGTTCAAAAGACCACTGCAAACGAAGGCGCTGGTGGCTGGCTGTCATCTGGATGCGTTATTTTTCATAACCACATGACCATGGAAAGTGGGGGTGTATATTATTGTGACCAATAATATCTCTGTGTCTAGTTTACATTTACCTTAGCTAGGCTAGCAGCTGCCTTTCTGCCTTAGCTAGACTACCTCTCTCAGTAACGGTGCCTAGCCTATTAATAGCGCATAAGAGACTCTCCTGTTTCCACTTACTTTCAGTGGGGAAGACAAGTTTGCTCAGAGTTTTGGCGCACAAGACAGTCCACGTTTTATGTGGTCTACTCGGCTGCTATTTTTAATGTAACTTTTTAACGTTATTAGCTGCCCCCACTCCGCTAGGCCCGAGACATGGCCGCACCCCCTAGCCAAAATACATTCACATGGCAATGCCGGCAACCACAGTCTGGGATCAACAGTGGTCGTCTGGAGCAAAGTAGAGCAAAGTAGACTGGAAGTGGAGGGCCTTATGCCTTATTCTCTTATGAATCCTAGGTGTTGTAATTCTTTTTTGATCTTGAAAATATTATTGTACATATTATAATGTATAATGTACAATGCATACAATGAATAATGCATACAAATATTAGTGTGTGTAAATATTACAGCGATATGGAATTAAGACATTTTAACACATTAAAGAATTGAGAAATTAACCTTGATGTCAGACTTTAAAATCAGATTTTATTGTACAGTATGTGTGTCATTACACCTCTAGTGGCTTCTCTCACAAACTCACTCTGCTAGATTTATATGAAATAATGTAGTCATGAATTTAGAGGTGGCATTTTCAGGTGTTTGAATTACTAGTGATGATAATAATCCATAATAGGATCTTTCACAGAATCAATGACACTACTACTAATAATAAATGTATATGTAATAATACTGTATAGTATAGTACATAAGACATGCATGAACAGGTAGTTGGAAAAAAGATGTGGTAGACATGTCTGGACTGTTAGGAGGAGGCCACCTAGGAGTGAGGGTGGAGAGGTGTTGCGCTTGTGTGTAGGAGAGAAAGAGTATTATGCAAACTTAAGAGTACTGGGTTTTGGCTTAATACGTCACAGCCTGCGTTGCCTTGGAGTTATTTGGGGAAGGCAGTCCAGAGTTTGAGGGCAGTGGCACTGAAAAATCTCTAGCTTCAATGGGCTGTATAGGATGTCAGAAGATCAGTGTCTAAGTACACTGCACAGTAACTGCACAGGGCCCAGCTTCCTGAAAGGACCTTAATGCTAAGTCGGGATATCCAAATCAAGATGTTTTGCCCGCTGTGATTTTATAAATAAAACAGTCACACAGTTTAGATTAGATGAGCTGCTTATTAATACTAAAGTAAAATCACTTTAGTTTCTATAATGATACATTCTAGACTGATTGATTTAGTTTAGTAGAGACTTTTATTAAAATGACAGTTTTTTGTCGAGTTTAATATTTTATAATTACATTTTCATTAATGCTAATTAAATTAATAGTAATATTATTGCTTTTAGTAATGCTATTACTATTGTAGCACAGACATGTAAAGCTTAAAAAGGGTGTACCAAACATTAATGCGGAAGCATAATTTTTAGTGTTAATCAGTTTCCGGTCATGTTGTAACCAATGGCTCAGGTACTCCCTTTTCCTAAATGCATCCATAATTCAACTAAACACACTTTTCAGAGTTTCCATCATCAAGTTTAAAAAATGTTTACAAACAGATCCACTCATCATGTGTCTTTTTTAACGCGGCATCCAATAAATAATTACAGTTAATCAGAACCGGAGACACAGGGCTAAACAGTAGGACAGATTTACTCTTTAGTTGCATTTAAAAATGCTATACTCAGTAATGTTGCTAATGTTGCTACACGGATGTAGTGATAGGATTAAACCTGCTGGATGTTACTGCTTATCAAACATCTTTAGGTATTCTGTAATGTTTTCAAGGTTCCACTGCGAAATAGTTTCCACACTGCTGATGTTTTTTTGTCTTTTTTATTTGAGAACATCCTTACTGATGCTGGCGGGAAATAATGTCCGTTAATGGTGCCTTGAGGACACCAGATCTGAACACTGTGGTAAAACAATAAATGGGAACCAGTTTGGGATTAAAATATGCTGGATCGGATCAGGACATCCCTAGTACTAAACTCATCTTAACTGGTGGAGGGAGTGTTCAGTGTGATGCTCACTTGACTCTTTAAGAGCTATTTTTATGCTAAGATGCTTTTGGGGAATTCTGCCCAGGCTGTCGTGCAAGAGATTTCAGAGAGGTATTGGCAAATCTATTTTTCAATGCTTGAAATGTGATGATAAGAGCTGAAATCTCAGGCTCAGGCTGGAACGGGAAAACAGAGAAGTAGTTGGAAGGGGAGGGTATGAGCAATTTTCCTGGTGCCTGTGAGTAATTGAGGAGCAGATATCTGGATGTACTGTAGTTTGTTGAAATGTCTGAGGGGGACGACCTGAATAACAGTTAATTGCATCAGTTGAGGTGTGGCATTAGTGTGTCAAGCTAGGAGGGAAGTGAAGGTTTGGTTATACAGTGGTATGCAAACACCCCATGTCAAACTTTCTGTTGAATATTAGAAGTAGTAAAGGATGTAAAGCTAAAGATGAAACCTTATTTTGTGATTTAAACCTTGTCCCAACACCCAGCAGCCATAAGTTCATCTGAGCAGCTGCCTAGCAGCCAGAACTTTAAAATAATTTATGCCCACAAAGCAGGGGAAGACTATGAGAAGGTAGCAGAGTGTTTTAGTTAGTTTTTTAATGAAATTAACCCCTGAAAAGCTGAAAGTGTTATTACAAATGTCGCCAAAGAATAGACCCACCAGTTTGTACAGAAGCCCCTATAGTTACTGAATAATACGCCTTAGTGTGTAAAAAGCCCTTCTGGATTAAAGGGTTAAGACATGGCCATTAACAGAAACAGAGTCAAGTCATGGCCTTCACAGTCCCCTGACCTAAACTTCACCTCAAGTCTGTGGATAGACTCCAAGAGAGCCGTGCATGCAGTGTCAGTAAGTCTACTAGAACTGAAAGACTCTTAGCTGGCTAGAAAGTATGTTCACAAGCTGTGATGCTTGAAGTCATTGTGAGAGCAGCCCTGAACCGCAACAGCAGAATCTCTGAATGTGCCTGTTTAACTTTTGATGTCATCTAGTGTTTGATATCCTGGAAACCGTTTATAGTAATGGAAGGTGAGAAAAGAACAGTGGGTTTAGGTGTGATAAATTAGTGACTCGTCAGCTTACCCATATGAATGAGGTCATACGCTACACTTTTCTTGTATATTGCTTGTTTCCCGGAGTTCCACAGTGGCTATGTTCCAAAGTCTATGCTGCAGTTGAGGTATGGAGGGTCTTGGGTAGGCCTCTCCTTCAAAAACTTCCTAGTATCCTATTGGCCACACAAATGTAACGGTCTAACCAGGTTGTGTGGTGACGACACTGGAAAGGTTCTGCCTCTAAAGCCCGGCTAGGCTTTGGAATGCAGCTCATGTTTACGTACCAAAAATATTCACAGTATTTTTGTATGCGACTATTTTCCACAACTTCTTTTAATTGCTTAGAATTTAACTGGGTGTTTTTGTTGCTGTGGACTTTTATTCATGTATAAATATTTTAACAAATGAAAATGAAGAACAGTGCCTAGTATGGAAGAAGGTAGGAGACCCTACACCCAAATAACTGATATTTCCCCCCTTTCACTGTAATGCACAGTTATGATTCCATGCAACAAACCTTTCCATTAGCATTTTTTTTGCTCCTGACAGTCAGCCAACAGATGTTGTTCATTATCTCTATTCAGGTTGCAGTTGGGTTGCATTATTTTTAAGCTGCAGTGTTCAGGGTCGGTGACCCCTGTGATCCCCAAATAAGACAGGCCTGCAGTCTAAAAGAGTCCTCAGTTCTTGAGTGCCATGCCAAGAATGGCTTTAGGGGAAGGAATATGGTAAATAAGCCTGCATGGTAGAACTGTTTGACTGAATAATACTGGCACAGAGTGCATTCGCTGTGAATCTCCTGACTTTCTCCTTCTGGACTCTGACTCTTCTGGACTTTGAAATAATTCAAATAGCAGCGATTGCTGTGGGCTGAGTAGGTGGATAAATGTAAATGTGCTGGCTTTCATGACCTCACAAAAATGCAGCGTTACCATAAGCAACAGGCTTGTGCCAAAAAAGAAAAACTTGTACAGTGATGAACAGTGTATGTAGGCCTGTGGCTCTAACCTCAGTTAGGATGGAATGCTTTCAAAAATGTATGGTATTTATGTTCATGGCAGATCTAAATGTAATATTAGGCCTATGTTGATTTGCTTGCTTGCTGATTTTGAGGCATACACACACCAACTATTTAATGTTAAATAAGGTAAGGTTTCAGTGTTCTTCACTGATCCCGAAGTTTCATATCTCATATCTCATATTAAAATCCCAGCAGCTTACTTAAGGCACTGTTTGAGACATTTTTAATTGAGGCTTCAGAAAGCTGATTATATGTTCTTAAAATAAGAGGTGGGTAATTTTTAGATTAGAAATTTAAATTAGCAAATAAATCTGAATTTAAATGTGATTATTTTGCATCTGTTTAGATTTTTTTTAAGCTCATTTACAACCCTGTTATTTTGCTTTTTAATGAATTCATCTTTTATAATGAGCTCTGCTTTTTCTGCCGGTTTAGGTGACTGTGGTGGCCCACAGCCACGTAGCCTAGCCTAGCCTAGCTTGGCTTTGTTTTTAGCACTGTAACAAAAACATTGTGATTGTGATATTCTTTTCAATTATTCCTGACTTTTATCATGTAGTGTTGCTGTCCTCTTAGTGTTCATGTGGCTCGGTGAGCAGTTAGCTAGCTGAAATGATTGGCTTTAAAGATAAAGATTCTGTAAAAATTAATAATTACATATGCTGGTTCAGGCAGGCGGGTATCGGCTAGGCATTCAGAGCGCCATCTAGGGTCGTCAAGGCACCATTAAAGGACATTATTACCCAGCCTGCAGCAGTAAGAATGATCTCAGGAGGTAAATAAAGGAGTTGCAGGAGTCTGCAGTGTGTAACTATTTTGCAGTGAAATATAAAAACAAACCACAATACCTGAAATTATACAAAACTATTACTGAAATGCTCTGTTTTATCAGCAGGAGAACCGCTTGCCTTTCTTTGTTTTTAAACCAGCACTGAAGAACCCATTCAGAATCGGCTCATACACACAATGCTAATTAATTATTTTACATCAGCAATCAATATCAGTCCAGAGTATGTCTTATAATTTATTAGACAGTACATGAAGACAACACGTTAAGTTGAATGTTTATAAAACATTGTTTATAATATAAATCATTTTCATTCATTTTAGTGCATAAATACATTAAGAGGTCTCATTGTTTGATTTGTTCATTTCAGTTTTTTTCTCTTTGGATTATTAATTGTTATTCTTATTATTATTAATTTCTTTGTTTTTGTCCACAGATTCTTCTAATCTTCTTATTGGCTGTAATCTTAGCAGTCGTATTGATCCTGAAACTTCACTGTGATGTGAAAGGTATAGTCTTTGTTTACTATTCAACCTCAGATTTCATAACAAATGGGTTTTGATTGGCAAGTTTAGCCAAACAGCCAAAGTTGTCTTTTCACACATTTCAAATGTTAAAGAGAACCTTTTTGGACATCTGTTTAAAATATTGTAACCCAACTCAATTTAGTTGATAAAAGGTAGATATTGTGATTGCCTTTACCTACTAACAGAAGTATTATGCTGTATATTTCTTCTAACATTAAATCTAACTGCTCTGCTCTTTAATTGGAAACATGCCTCTCTGTATATTCCAGGTAGGCCTGAGCTGTGTTGTTAGTTCTTCCGCCTACCAGCATTGTTCCACCAGCAACTAGATATGTTTGTGAAAGTTGAAACTCTTGTAGCCTAACCATCTCTCTTTTTTTCTTACAGTGAACAGTTGTAAGAGTCGATGTCTGTCAGGAAAAAGGAGCATCGATGCTACATGCCACTGTGATCCAGAATGTGTGAAGGAAGGCAGCTGCTGCCTGGATTATGAAGAAGTGTGTGTGGAGCCAAGTAAGTCACACATCTCCTATCCCTAAAATACACATTTGGTGTCATATATATGAAACTTGCACCTCTTCCTTGTTCAGTAGTTTTATCACAGTATTGTTTTCTCCTTCAGCACTGAAAAGAGTCTTTCAGCCAGATGGTCTGCTGGCGGGTGTGATGTGTAAAGCTTGTCTGAATACGTTTAGGATCCATGCGTCAGCCCGGTGTGATAACTTGGTGGTGTGTACTCACTGACATGTATGGTGTCATGTTGACACTCTAGCTCATGTCAGTAGTGAGAGACAAGTGTGAGACGCCATGTATAAGCGATACAGCTTCTTAACAGATGTCCAGCCTCAGTTCTGCTAGTATTCCCTAAAAGAGAGAGCATCATCCATTGTTTGGTGAACTGCTTGAAGAAATTCAGTTCAGTTCAGTATATTTTGACAAATTTGGTAAACCTGATGACAGTGAAATAGAAAAACTGCTGTGAAAAAGAATATGCCCCCTGTCTGAATTGCTGAATTTGTGCACATTTCAAACACTGGCTGACGTTACGTCTTAAACCAAAAGGAAAAATCCCCTATACATCACAGTCAGCCTGAGCGCATAGCACGAACATGTTGCTAGCGAGGGTAGGCTAGCAGTAGAGGGTACACACACACCCAATGCACAAGAACGCAGGGCTTTATTCATGTCCACCTGATTTACAATGCACCTACTGTCGAGCTGTCTCCAAAAGCCATATTTTCTTGTCCTCACTCACTCATTGGTGAGCTTGCATCTCCCAAACTTGGAAGTAGCTTTCTGCTGTTACTAAGCAATAGGACTGGAACTCATGGCATTTTATGCACACACACACTTAGCTATCCAGGTGGTATAATACCCCATTTGTGAGGGAAATAGGTTGCACTGCAATATTCTCCTCTTTGCATGTAAATACCATGACATACCATGAAACCACAAGAATTAAAAAAGAATACTGTGATAAGCATATTTGGTTTTACTGCCCAGCCCTAAAAGAGATTCAGAGGAAATCAACAATACACCAATGTGACAGTTGGTGTATTTAAAGAAAAGGTACTCAACACCCAGTCCTACAGTTTGAAAAAGTGTTTTCCCCCTTCCTTTCAGTGAATGGTTACAACACACTCTCCCCCCTGCAGTAATAACTGCAAGCAAACACTTTCTGTAGTTGTTAATTAGTGTCTCACAGTACCATCCCACTGCTTCTTGGAAAAGTGCATCCGCTCAGTGACATTTTTGGTGTTTAAGCATGAACTGCACGTTCCAGGTCCACAACATTTTATTGGGTTTAGATTGAGTTTACAATGATTATTTTGGAACTACTGTGAGGGGCGATTTGCTTGTGTGATTTAAATCATTGCCTTGTTGCACGACCCAACTACGCTTCAGCTCACAGAGAGATGACCTGACTTTCTTTAAAAGAATTCTCTGATACAGAGCTGAATTCATAGTCCCCACAATAGTAGCAAATCATTCATGTCCTGATTCAAACCATCACACTACCACCACCATGTTTAAAAGTTGGTATGAGGTTCTTTGAAAAGCATTGTGGGAAAGACATGATTATGACCAAAAACATAGCTTACATAGTAGATAAGTTATTTACATTTACTTAAACATTAATCACACTGAAATAATCTGAGCTTGCAATCTGGAGTTGTCAGACACAGTGTAACACAGGGTCTCCTTACAGGCTGTGCCAACATAGACATATTGTCTCCCTTGTAAACCAGGCAGAAGGTAGGGCTGATTTTGTGTGGTCAGACAGAACAGTGCTTGATGTTGTGTGGCCAGACAGGAGGGCGCTTGATGTTATGTGGCCAAACTGGTGGGGGCTTAATGTTCTTGTGTGGTGGGGCAAGAGGGGCCAGAGGTTGTGGACCCGTGGAGGCAGGAGGAGGCTCGATGTCATGGAACCATGCAGGTGCAAGGAGGAACAATGTTGTGGACCCATGCAGGCTGGAAGAGGCCAGATGTTGTGGGCCCAGCAGGTGGAAAAAAGGCCTGATGTTGTGAACCCAGGCAGACAGGAGAGTTGTGGGATTGTGAGGTCGCTCCACAAATTCACAGTAACACAGAAACTATTAATGGGTTTCTTCTTTCAAAGTGAGAGAGTGAGTGAGTGTGTCAGCATTAGCAGCTTATATAACCAGTAATCATTGTTTAGTCTCAGTGCAGCTCATTCATTCCGCTAACTACTTACTAGTTACTAAACTAGAACAGAGCTGAAAAGCAGCTTACCACCTTTTTCCCTGGCATCTTATTTCCCTTTTTTCCACTTTCTCACCAGGTCAGCGCTGGACTTGCTCCAAATTCCGCTGTGGTGAAGACAGACTGCCCAAAAGTCTTTGTTCCTGTGCTGCAGACTGCGGTGAAAAGGGCGATTGCTGTGCAAACTACAACAACATGTGTAAAGGTGCAGAAAATAACATTAGAATAAGGTTAATCATCGTTTTACTAAGAGGTGTTTGAGTACAGACACTGAAAAAACTTTCTCTTTCCATCTTGATGGCTAAATAGATGTTAATCTCATCATGCTATAACAACAATAATGTCAGCACGTGTGTAAAAGAGAAATAAAGAAGGGTCATGGATATTATCAGGGGCAATTAGGGGTTACCTTCTCCTTCTCGTACTTGCTGCTTGTTTAGTAAATTGAAGAGCAAGGCATAGTGCATTAATGGTACATATTGTGGACAGCCCTGGTCAAACTTTCTGTTGGTGAAGTGAGTAGATGAGTAGAGCTTTAAGATAACCTTTACCAATGCAAATTCCAAAGCTTTATAAATGCTCTGACTGCTCAAACCTTGTTCCAACAATCAACACCCGTGTGTTCTGGTAATATAATTGATGTCCATAAAGCAGGAGAAGGTTAAAAGAAGATGGCAGCTAGCTGTTAATGTTATTCAGAAATAGCAGTTAACATGTCCACAGCCTCTTTTCGATCTGCCGCCAATGCAGCATCATTCAGGCAGCCAATACATTTGGAGGTAAAAGCGTTGGGTCCCCAGTTCCATCGTACCAGCTAATAGTCTACAGTCAATGGTGCTCTCTCAGGCTCCAGTCACTGAGGGCTAAGCGGCATGGCTTGGGAGTAAAAGTGAAGTTGAAGTCTGAAAGACCAAGACTTCTGAGAAACCTTCTGAGAACTGCTTGTAGAAATTCTAGTAGAGTAAATCAGTCCTTCAGGAGGATTTTGCATACAGTGATGGTTCACTCTTCTAGCTTTGATAAAATACCAGCACATTCTGGCAGCAGATGAAAGGCTAAAGATGGTCCAAAACACACGCCAAACTCCACAATATACCACTTCAAGTAGTGGTTTTGTAGTGTCCCTCACAGCCCCCCAACGAAAACAGCATCAAAAATCTGTGAATTGACTTTGCTGGACATTATTCTTAATAATCCAGAGGTAAATTCTATCCAGATCGAGTTAGTTGTTGTGTACGTGAGCCAGACAGGGCCTACCCATAACTTGCCTCCACATAAATGAAGTTTAAGAGTTTAAGAGAAAGACATCTGAAACACATCTGAAAATGTGTCCCATCTCCCTAAATTGTTTTCTAATATTTATTACCATTCTCTGTGCTGAGTTTCTTTAGTGTTGATCCATTTATTTCCCATTCACAGCCTTTCTGACATGAGCAAACCGTCTCTTTAGCCACATGCCTCAGGATCATTTCCATGTTTATTTTGAATTTATTTTTTTACCATGAAAGTCCAGGGCTAGTCCATACTAAACTTAGAAATGTTATTTTTTCTGTTTATAGGAGAAAAATCATGGCTTGAAGAGGACTGTGAGGAAATCAAGGCACCACAATGTCCTGCAGGGTAATATGATATGAAAATGATCAACTTTAGGTGTGCATGGCATGTACATTGTGTGTAGACAATGGTGCTCTGGGGTTATGTTATATAAGTTGAGAGATTCAGAACTGTCACTGAGAGTGATGCGGTAGAGTCATATTACCGGACTGTATGTGAATACGACTTACGCAGGGTTACATGTTAGGGTTGCGCAGCATTACACATTTCTTGGGAGCGTCATCCTGCCCACCTCACCCCACCTACTAAATGAGGAGTGTAAAATGCTCAGTTAGAAGGTGTCACATTAAACAAACAAGCTCTTGAAAGTTGTCGTTACATAATAAGGATAAAATGGATAAAATTGGTCATAAATAAATGAAAACTTAAACAATAGATATCCTATGGTATTACCTACACACTAGACCCAATCAGTGTATGTGATGAAGCCTCTGTGATTGATACACAATCTGGTACATAAAGCTGTGTTGTTTGTCTCATAGACTTGTATCTTTACCCCAGCCTTCACACAAATTGCACATTCTAGTGGCTTGAGATTTACATTTTTGATGTAAATCAGGCAGAACAGCATTTCTAGCTTCAGTTAGCGTTCTGTAAACGGTTACAGGAAATTAACCACAAGTTTTTTTCATTGCCTCAGCAGTCTGCACTGCTCCTGATTATCGACCATTTAGAGCAACTGTGGTTAATTTTTGCACTCTGTAGAAAATCCATGACATAGAAACCATGTTCAAAAGGCCAAAATAGGTGCAATGCACAACTAGTTAGGTGTAGTAAACTGCCAACGTAGTCTAAATGATATTAAAGAGCCATTGAAACTCTTCTTTGGCTTTCAGTTTTGACATGATCGTGTCTGCTTTGGAGAGCAGATAAGGATCTTGAGATGTTTCATCATGCTGGTAAACATCCTGAAGTTTGCTTGTGTTGACATTAAGGCTATGTTCAAACTAACTTCATATTTGGATTGCATCTGTAGTCTGGGCAGCACCAAAACACAGGAAAGCACACCATCAGATTTGTATTACGCGAAAATGCAGCGATCCGAGAAGAGCGCCACAGGTTAGTTACTGACGCCTGTGTTGTTATCACAGCAACCCATGCAGATGGATTTGTGATTTCCAGACAGCAAATCCTATTGAATTGCTTGCAAATAGCAGTGTGGACAGTCATCACACCAGATCTGATTTGCCTGCAGCCTGAGCATAGCCAGAACTGAGCAGATAATTCTTCCTACACATTAAACGGGTTAAGACATTGTATACAGATGGTAAATAGGTGGTAACAAATGATGTGTCGAATATCAGATTCAGTTCAGTAATTACTTCTTTAGTTTAGTGCAGGATAGTCAATTGTTTGAGTAAAAAGAAGATTTCCAATTAGATTCATTTTTGGCGACTGCTGTGAACATAATGTTTGTTGTGTAGTAACGAGAGACTCACAATGCACCCTGGTCCACATTCAGCTGATATGATGACCAGTGAACTATAGGAGGTTGGTAGTGCCCTAAAAATCCCTCTGGGATACTATTTCAGATTCAGAAACTAGGAGGAGAATGGCTGACGTACTTGGTAGTGCCCTAAAATGCAAATATGGATCTATTCCAGTCACACTCTTGATTACACCGTCTTCTCAACCCACTCGGAATACACCCAGGTCTTTATTAAGCTTACACAGACATGTGTGTGGTTTAGGGTGCAGCATGATTCAACTTTAAGTACAACAGTATGATTCAACTTAACTTGAATTTTCAGTCTATTCAAACTAGCTGAGGTTATTCTTAAGTAAATAGCAAAGCACTTTTGTGAGTCGCTCTGGATAAGAGCGTCTGCTAAATGCCTTAAATGTAAATGTAAATGATCACTGAGAACTATACAAAACCCACCTCTACTTGTCACCCATATTACTGAACATTCATGATTTCTCTTGATTTTTCCAGAACTAAACACCAGAACTAAAGCTCTCGAAGCTAAGAAGAAATCTGACCTTGACTATGATATTTTACTGCAATTTTTATTCTGCACCTGTTGCCTAAAATTGCTGACTCCAACCAAATGCTACACTATAGCAGAATTACTGGTGTCTTTATTCCCCTACTACTGCTAACACTTAAGTGTGTGTGTACATTGTAAAACGTGAGTGGACAATGTGATGTGTTGTTTTTTTCATGAAAAGGCCTAATTGTGTGGGACCTATTTATGGATGGGTGGGAAAATGCAAAGTTAGTCTGCTCTTTTATATGCTTCTATGTTTGTGTGTGTAAGGGAGTTCCCTGTGTTTGGGGTGTTTCCACGTTACGGAAAAATACAGTGGAAAGTGTTTTAAAGCTCTGCAAGTGCAGCCTTAAACTTATTGTTTTGCACTTTGCACATCTTGCTTTCATTAATCTCATTTGGGAATACACTGACTCTGGGCTGTTTTCCATAAGGAAAAAGCAGATGTTTTCTATGTTCTGTGCTTTCAAGCATCTTACTTTGTTCTCAACTGTAGTATCCATTTTTTTTTTATGTTCAGACACTTTTAAAAGTGTTTAAAGCAATGATTACTACAAAGTGATTTCCATTTCTTAATGTGTTTTGGTTCTGTTTGGAGATATAGATATTTTAAAGCCAGTAATCATTCGGATTATGAATTGCTCAGTTACCAAATAACTTATGCAGCTATCAGCTTGTAGAGAGCCACATCAACCCTCCTCTGCTGAAGGTGTAACCAGCAAACTGATTGATCCTTTTTGTTGAAATGTGGGGCTTTATCCATAAACAGATGCCATGTTGAGCATTGAGAAAGCTCCCGTTCACATTTCAATCAGTGACTGGTCTCCTCTTTTTTAACGTCACTGGTTTACTGACCTCACACTAATAGAGCTGCTTTCCACTCACATACCAGAGTGATGGTGATCACACACTGTTGTGGGTAAACCCACTGTTGTGGGTCTTTTAATCCGTGGTTCACATGCGTCCTGAACAGTGCCTAGTCAGTGCGGGAAACACTGTTGTTGATTTAGAGTTACTTTATTCATGTAAACATGAATAAAGTGAATTTTGCAGTAGTAATTCCTGACAGCCTTTCTTTTTGTTCTAACAGCTTCTCCAAGCCACCGCTAATCCTGATATCTTTGGATGGCTTCAGAGCAGGGTACCTGAAATCCTATGGCAGCCTTCTTCCAGCCATCAGCAAATTAAGTGCGTGTTCTAGATATATTATATCTCTGATTTGTATTTTTTATAAAATGATTAAATTGTAATACTTAGGTTTTGAAAATGACATTGACCGTCTTTCCTTTTCAGAAAAATGTGGAACCTCTACAGCTTATATGCGTCCTGCTTATCCTACAAAGACCTTCCCCAATCATTACACCATTGTCACAGTAAGTATATGATGGAGAACAGTGTAGGTAACAGTGTAACAGTACAGCATTGATTTTAGCATTTGTTGTGCATTAAGAGTAGACTCATAGATTCATATACTGATGCATTTCAGTATCAGCAAAAGACTGTATCAGTGTCTTTATAATGTCCTTGTTAGTCCAGTCCTACAACTTCCTCTCTCTCTTTATGCAGAAAAATTGCGATCATAATTGATTTGAACTTCTCTGTTGCCCTTGGAAAAACATATGAGGTGGATTATCGGCCTGAGGCTGTATGATCATATTATACTTTTCATGTTAGTATTTTTTTATAGAAGCCCTTCTTATTTCTTTAGTAGATTCAAGAATAGTACAGTATACAGACAGATACACGTGAAGTTCTTACATTGCTAATCCTCCAATCCACAAAGACAAGTAAAACTATACAACATTGGTTAAAAGCTATAAATGGAATTACACTATAGACCTAAGTAAAAACTAAAGACATAAGTAAAAAAACCAACAAAAAAAACAATAGACATATAAGGATGTGGACATTAATAGGTAACTTAGTATTGTTAACATTGCTGTGCGGTATTGTGCAAAGGAAGAGTTACACAACACATAAAGGTTATTATAAAGATAATTGTAGATTTTTTGATTATTCTAATATTCAATATACCATATTACATTTTGGTATATGTAAAGTGCCCCTGTAATATTTGCAATGTTTGCTTACAAGATGCTGACCTATTGTCAGTTTCTCAAATGAAGTGCAAGGGATGAGCTTTCTTCTACAATGGCTCCCAACTTTGGAACAACCTTCTGCTTCCCATTGTGAATGCTATACAAAGAAATGTGTATTGTACTGAATTGAATTAAGAACCTCAACAACTATGAACACCTTCCACCCAGCTGACCCAACCACTTTTAATGCCCACTTTGAGCCCACCAAGGCTCACCTAACCACCACTTTCCTGCTGCCCTCCACAGAGCCAGTTCTCACAATGTCTACAGATTAGGTGAGGAGAGCACTGATGAGAACTTAGCTTGGTTAGCGTTAGGCCTGGGTAGTATTCCAAGAAGGAAGCATCTACTGACTTCTCATCTACTGTCCCCACCTTCTTTAAAGCCACAGCCATACTATTTGTCCCAAAGAAATCCATCATCACATACCTAAATGACTACCGACCCATCGCTATCACATTCATAGGAATGATGTGCTGTAAGAAGCTGATCTTGACTAAGAAGGAACTTTTACTGAAGTTTACACTTTTTACATGAAGTCTGGGGAGAGTGACGACAGCTGTTCTGCAGATTTTCCATGGAAAGCATTCTGCCTGACTGCATTATGAGTAAAACCACCCAGCACATCACCGAAGCTGCTCTCCCACCCATTTATGAAAGCTAAAAAAAGAGATGCATGAGGAAAGCCAGCAGTATCTGCTCTGGCCACACACCCAACCGACTTCTTGTTTCATTCTCCGGTATTTGAAAAGAGGAACTGAAAATACGAAGCAAAACCGCCAGACCCGCAAGCTGCTGAGTTGGTCATACCTGCAGGATCCACAACAACACAAATACACACACCACATACTGTTGCTAAACTAAATCCTGATCCTGTGAACTTGTTCAGTATGCCCACACACTACAGTATTTCCATTACTTCATGGGACCATGCTCCTTCAATAGGGCATTGCACTATAAACTGTATAAAATTTAAACACAAAGGCTGTAATGAATGGAGTTATGTAAGAACTAAAAGTTTGGGAGAAGGACCACGCCCGCTACACTATAAAACGTCTCCTCCCCCCTCTCTTTCCTGTGATGGAAATTCACACCCCACCACCACCCCTGCTCTTCCTGATGGTCCAAAGTATGCACAACTTCCGCATGGCAAGGGTGGCTATCCCATCAGTTTAAAGCCCCCCAGAACTCCAGCCCAAATTTTCCCCTTCCTTGCCTTGGCCAAACTTAGCAAATTGAACATTAAGGCTGCTAATGCTCAATTCAATAATGCTCAGGTAGAATCCTAGTAGTGTTTTGTTATACAGCACAAGCCTGTATTGGTATATTGACAACACTGGATTGAATTATATTGACTCCACATGATTAACTGCACCCCCCCTCCCCATTTCAAGTCTTCATAATGTTTAAGACATCAAACTTCTTTGTGATGTGTGTTAAGTTGCTTCGTAAGTGCACACACTGTATAATAGAGCTTTCAACGTCCAATCTTGATTCTAGGCTTTTGGTTACCTTCAGAGTCTGCCCAGTGTTGCTTATAAACATGAGGGCCAGTGCCAGTGAAAAATCAAACTGACCCCCATCCACAAAGGACAGAAAAACAGAGGCTAAACTGCTTGCATCAATCACAAATCACAAGTAGCCACAAAATCAGGATGCCCTGGTTAAGTATAGTTTGTTATTTAGAAGCTGGAGACTGCAATGGAAAAAGCAAAGTATAGAGGAGAAAAAAAACAGCCCACGATTCAAAGCACACCACCTTATCTGTAAAACATGGTGGTGGGAGTGTTATTGCTTGGGCTTATAATGCTGCTCTGTGCCTTTAACTCATTGAATGGGGGCTCGTCCTAAAGCAAGACAGTGGTCTCAAACTGCACGTTTTTCAAAGCCAAAACATACAAGATTCTTGATCGTCCAAATCAGTCTCCTGAGCCTTTCATAAACTCAAAGGATCAATCCTGTGAAAGGATGACTGCTATACAACCCTAGAAGAGCATAACCAAAAAGAAAAAGATCCCCAACATCTATTGATGTCTGAGTCAGAGATTTGAAGTGTTCGTTGCATGCAAGGATAAATTCTAAATACATCTGAAATGAGTGTTATTATGTATAAGAAGTGTTTATGATGATTAACTATTTTAAAAATTCACTGTCCATAACATTATGGAGGTCACTGTGCATACTGGGGCAGTGGTGGCTCAGCGGTTAGAGCGCCGGGTTATCGATTACATGGTTGTGTGTTCGATTCCTTGAGCAAGGCCCTTTACCCTCTCTGCGCTGGAGTTGGCTGCCCACTGCACTGGAGTTGGCTGCCTACCGCTCTAGGTGTGTGTGTGTGTACTCACTGTGTACTCAATCTGGGGGCAGTGTGTGTACTCACTGCCCCTAGCTCACTAGTGTGTGTGTGAGTGTGTGTTCACTACCACAGATGAGTTAAATGCGGAGGACACATTTCGCTGTACAGTGTACACTATACCGTGACAAATACCTTTGCCTTTATTTCTATTTTTGGTCACGTTTTCCTACAGTCTCATCTCATAGTTCCTTTTTGAGTCATAAATTCGGAAGTTTGTTCTTCATTGAGTTTTTCCATTTCTCTGGAAGTTTCCTTGATGAGGATTTGTTTTTTTTCTCCCACAACAAACAGGAACCAGTCTAGTTTGGCTTAATTGCTGTTTATTTTGGCTTTTCCAGGTCAGTGGTCAAGGGACATTGAGACAGTGTTTTTCAAAGCAAATCTGCACCTAAGAAACCCACTCATGGAAATGAAGTAACAAGCAGAGAAGATCAAAATACACTCTAACACAAGAAAAGGAACTAGGAAAATAGTTGCTGTGATGCCATGCTAAAAATACTGATACTGTGAACACAGGGACTATATAAGGGCACAAACCTCAACATAAAGACAATAAATTGCCTTGCTCCTAACAAGGTACTGGAGCAAGGCAAGAGCCAGAAGTGGAGCCTGAAGGTTCTGTGACCTTCCCCCAGCGCTCTGGTATTAAATAACTATGTAATCTCCTTTACAGGGTCTGTATCCGGAGTCGCATGGAATTGTGGACAATAAGATGTATGATGTTACCCGCAACGCCTCCTTCAGTTTGAAAGCAGACGAGAAGTTTAACCCTTTTTGGTACCTGGGTGAACCAGTAAGTATGTGCAGAAAGAACTAGTAAATGAGTGAAGAGGTAATGCTGGGACTGCTGTTTGGATATGCTCCATGTATAAGCATATCAGAAAGGGAAGTCTGTATGTTTGCTGTTCGCTCAATAACTGGGGAATCACACATGATTCCACAACCATCCATGGCCCGGACTCCCATTGCTATTCCTGAGTAGGTAGAACTTGCCCGTCCCTCATGGACATCTGTGCAGTGACTATGCAGTTCAAAAAGATGTTTTGACTGGCTTCATGTATCTCAGAGGAAGCATAAGCTGGCCTTCACCCTCTCACTGGTAGTACTGCGTGATAGGGAGAGTCCTAACTAGTGAGTGAGAATTGGAACAGAATGCACTGAGCAGGAGAAGATTAGGGGAATACAAACATTTCTGTAAGGCCAGTTTCCCAGGCATAATTTAAGCCCAGTCTTCAGCCGTATCACAGTTGGTTTAGTGTACAAGTTGACAACTTTGCTGTTTTTGTTTTATGCTTATTCAAAATGCAATTAGTTTTAATTGTAATCTTGTAATTACCTCTGTTACATAAAGTGATTACATCTATTTCGGACAAACTATTCAGACTACTCTGTTCTTTCTTGGCCTGCTGGGTGCTTGTGCATTAGAGAGCTAACTGAAGGTCTAGAATTGGTTCCAGATGCTGCTTTTGCCTCTGGAGTTTGTTGCTGTTGGCCCAAAACATAAGGCCTGAAGCGGTGTCATTGGCAGAAAAACAGAGAGGGCATTGAGACTGAAGATTCAGGTTAAATCTTGGACTTATAATGTGGGAATAATTTAAATAAGTGGCACTTTTATGAAAATACTCATCCTTTTATTCTGTTTTGTTTGCCCAGAAAATAGTAATAATACAATAGGAAACAACTGTTCTTAATCATAATACTGTATGTATCAGAATCAGTCTTGATTGGTCAGATACATTTGCACATATAAGGAATAGAATATCAGCTAATTAACTACCCTCATACATACGTTAAAAGATTTTCAACGTACTGCAGTTTATTAGAACAGTAGTAGTTCTAATAGTCTAATAGTTTAGTAGACTAATACTGGCTTTCTGCAGCCTCAGCTTTCTGTTCTTAGCAGACAGAAGTGGAACTCGACTGGTCTTCTGCTGTTGTAGCCCATCCACCTCAAGGTTTGGGATGTTGTGCATGTTGTATAGAGTGGTTTTTAGAGTTACTGTAACCTTTCTTTCAGTTTCTTTCTCTGGTCATTCTCTGTTGACCTCTGTCATCAACAAGATGTTCCGTCTACAGACCTGTAAACTCCGGAGACTGTTGTGCATCAGGAGATCAGCAATTAATAGAAATACTTAAACCAGCCCTTCCAGGACCAACAATTGTGCCACGCTCAAATTACTGAGACCACGTTTCATCCCTGTTCTGGTGGTTGATGTAAACATTAACTTAAGCTGCTGGGAAAATGTAAAGAAGGTTGGGTAACTAGGGTTAGATCATGATAATCTGCATGCATAAGACACATTCGTCTTTAGAAGGCCAATTTGTAGATGTAGTATGTCAGAAAATGTTAGAATCCACTTGAGGTTTGAAACAAGTGTCTGACAACTTCGGCAAGCAGTTATCACTATGCTGACAGATAGCTATAGCGGTGATCCTGGCACAAAAGATGAAATATAGTCACATAATTATGAACGTAGCACATGTCACGTATCAACTTTTAATATCGAAAGCCTGCAATGCGCTTTTAGGTTTACCTCATAAAGGTTATGCTAGTTTTCACTAAGCTGAGTGGAGCTGAGCTATAATAATGTCTTAACAGCGATGTTGTATGAGCCTGGCATCTGGGCTATGCTAACGCAAAGACATGATGTTGGTTGAGCCCAACCAATATCACGATAATTGAGATAAAAGGCTTCTCAGCACCATCTTGTGGAATAATTTTGGCTTAGCATACCAGTGAGATTACTAATATTACATTAAATAGTGGTCATTAAATGTTGACCTAAATAATCACCTTGGTAATCAAATGGTTTTGTATTATGTGTCAACCTTTTTCCAATTCTTGCCATAAAGAGAAGAAAATATGAAGAAATATAAAGATGAAGCACAATGTCTTCTAGACCAATGAGACGAAAGATTAACCACACCAGAAGTACAGAAAGCTTTTTCATGTCATATCAGAGCTTATTTTGGTCCTCAATTCATCAGAAATACACGCCAGCTGCAGGATGTTTTATCCCCACCCTGCCCTAGGTCTTTTATTTATATTTAGACTTGTATAAGATGGGTCAAATTGAATGCATATGGTGTAGGTCTTCCGACCCTTGTTCCCTTCATAAGCAGATGGTTGTTATGGGCGTTCTAATTTTGACTTTTGGGTTTTTAATTATCTATACCACCGTTTCTTATTGGATGAAAGAGATGCAGCATCATGTTAAAGAGCATGTTTTTATTTAGTGCAGTTCAGCCAAACATCTGGCTTTAAGTTGAGCTACACAATGTGCGAGAGTGCGCTGTATGGTGAATGATATTAAGGCTGTGATTTGGTTCCACCCTTATATGACATGATAACACATACTTATAAGTTTCTATTGCTTTATACTGTAGTTTCAAGTAGTTTAAAGTTATCTCCTGGTGTTCAGCAATTTGATACAGATATTGTTGATAACTGATAATCATTGATAACTGATATCAGATGTAACATCATTTGCTACAGTTGGCCAAATATGACCAGTTGGATAGCCTAATAATAATATTACATTGTATTATGCCATCATATAAGTGGCCATATAACTTTACACTTTTCTCATCACATATCCCAGCTTAGAAAGCCAGGGTCAACAGAGTCAGAGGGTTAAGGGCCTTTCTTAATGACCCAACCCTGACAATGGGTTTAGAACCCACAACTCCAAGCTTATTATCCCAGCTTTCTTACCACTAAGCTGCCTTTTTAGAACCCAAGGTTGCTGTAAAATTACTGAACAACGACAAATGAAACAAGACACACAACACACCCACCCACAGTTCCAAGCCAGAGGGGACAAAACTCCTTCTGCTGTGGCCTGTTCACACTCCACAATGACTTTAATACACTATGACTGTTATAACGCCTCGGCTTGAAGTATTTTAGTCTGTGGCCGGTCTGAACCCATTCACTGTGACGTGAAGTCTCTCGGCCTACAGCATATTTCAACTGCTCCACTGTGACATGAAGTCTTTCAGTCTATGGCCAGTCCAAACCCCTCCACTGTAAAGTCTATGCCTCTCAGGCTATGGCTCGCTGGCCTTCAGTCTTTGCCCAGTTCAAATAATTTCACAGTGATGTAAAGTCTGTTGACCTATGGCCAGCATTGTAATGTGAAGTCTATGGCCAGTCCAGACTCCTCCACTGTGATGTGGTCTCTCTCGACCTATGGCCAGTTCCCTTCATCATGATGTAAAGTCTCTTGTCAGTTCTTAGTTGCCATTGGTAATTTCCCCTCAGCAGGTAAAGTCCAAAACACAGCACAAACACACTAGACAAGACAAAACCATGTGAAATGTGAAATTGGGAAGCCAACTGCGGATTTGGACAAGCAAATATGCATGGGTCACCGAGATAATCTGTTTATTAATGACACACTCAGGATGTCACAGCTTTTCTTTACTTTTCAGTGATGACTTCACACATTGTTTACTTCATTCTTATATGCTGAAGTAGGAACTTACTTCCTCACTTACTGTCTTCTGTGCAAAAAGAGAAAGCTGCCAAGTGGAAACCATAATTACTGTTCTTTGATTACGAGTCCGTATAATTATCTTTCCACAACTTGTGCAACGTCCTTATCTTCAATGATGACGTTTTATATCAAAGACAAGGGTGCAGCCGTCAACAGGCCCCACTTGAGTGATGTCTCAAAATAACCAAAGTCTTCGCCTCTGCAAATGACAGGCTTTGTGGACTGCAGGCTGCTGTTGTGTCGACATGCTGTGGCTTTGAGCTGACGCCAAGGCCTCTAAATTACATTCCTCATGCCTCTAATAGTGATCCTGCCAGTGCCTCTTGAAGCTACAGCATATCTTCTGAGAAAAGTCATAGTTTAATGTGTGATTCATATTTTCCACATTATTCCCGTTAATTGCTAATAATAATTGCTAATAATTGGACATGCTTTTAGATTGTATTAAAAGTATGATTACTTGATTTATTGTATACAGTGCCGTCGAAAAACGGCGAAAGTCGAATTTATGATGTGAATTGTGTCATTTAGGTCTGGCTCACAGCCATGAGGAACAATCTGAAAGCTGCAACTTTCTTTTGGCCAGGATCAGATGTACCTATTAAAGGAAAATTCCCAAATTTATATCAAAAGTATGATTGGTGAGTACATTTTAAATAACTTACTAGTTTTACATTCTACTGAGTGCATAATATATACAGTTGATCTCTGATTGTTATATAAGTCACAATTCTAGACCAACAGTCAGAAGGAACTAAATACTCAGTGATTGTACTGTTCATGCTTTTATTGAGCACATTGTTTAAACCTCCACAGTGCAGGCTAGAAAAAGTAAGTAGGGATGTGTGTTAATGACTTTTCCACAAGCTAATTGGCGGGTGCTTTAATTAAGAAGAACCAGATTGAGACCAAATTCTTTACAAGTGGTGAAAATTTAGGATGTTGCTATTCTTTCTAAAAGGCCATTCTTTCACAGTCACTCCAAGAGCACAAAAGGCAATCCTGAAAGGTGCAAAAGAGCCCAATGTTAACAGCAAACAGCAGACACTTTTTAATGTCTCCATAATTGGACAAATACTGAACAAGTATGTTATTAATGGAAAGTCCAAAGAAAGCCCTTCTCAAGTTCGTCCTACTGGGTGGTCCACAGTGTTTCTGGGAAAATGTTCTACGGACAGATGAGACAAAAGTGAAACGTTTTAGCACAACTCTGTGTTGAAAATGAACACTGCACACCAAGTGTTCATCACAACTGGACAGTATGGTGAAATGAGCATCACTGTCATTTGTTCTGTCATTTCAGGAACATCCCTTTTGAGAAGAGGGTGAACACAATTTTGGAATGGTTTAGTTTGCCCCAAGAACAGAGGTGATCATCATTTGTATTTGATTTATGTGTATGTGCTGCACATTTTACAATGCAGTTATTGTTGTATCGTATTGTTCATGAAATTAATTCAAATTGACACAAATCTTAATTGTATTCTTGTCTACTTTAGGCCAGACTTTTACACCTTATATTTGGAGGAGCCTGATAGCTCTGGTCATAGATATGGACCAGTGAGCAGCCAGGTACATAAGCATTTGCATCGACTGCTATTGCTTCAAAACATGCTACAATACTTCCTAGATTGCTACAATATATAAAACAATGGTGGCAGGGATTAATCAATTATACCATTGTAATCAATTGTACATATATGTATTAACACCATGTCATTTTGTTTGTACAGTGTATAAAGTATGAATATACACAAGTTCTTGTTGTAACTTTGTGTTGTAGGTGATTGAAGCTCTAATAAAAGTTGATGGGATTGTCAACTTGTTCATAGAGGGCCTAAAGCAGAGACGACTTCACAACTGTGTAAACCTGATTCTTCTCTCTGATCATGGTAATTTGGTGTTGTTTTTATTTAAATATTTGTATATTTTTTAACTATATATGTATACATATAAAAAGTGGATATACTTATTACACAGCACGTGAATAGTTGATGTAAACTCAAAGGACAAATGGGTTAGATAAGGACCTAAACCACTGAAAAAAGGGCTATATTGGGATGGCTTGACGACTGGGTCAGAACATCTTTAAAGGCAGGTATTCAGTGTACAGTATCTACCAAAGGTGGTCAAAGAAAGGACAACCAGTTTACTTGGCAACAGGGTCATGGCCACCTAAGACTCACTGATGTGATCCATGTAGGCCCCAAATTACAGGACTTCAAGGATCTGCTGCTATCTTCTTGGTGGCAGATTCCACAGGATGCCTTCATAGGTCTTGTGGATTGGTGAAGTGATTACAAATATTGCTGATGTGTCAAGAGGGCCTTTTATTTATATTACAAGGCATCAGTGTATGCTTTCCTTTTCCTCTAGTAGTGCGCTGGCCTGTCTGCATTAGGTTTCCATTTATTATTTACATCATTTTAATATTTGACTCTTTACAGACACTTATGAAATGGCAAATGGGCAGTGAAGGAATAATGGACCGGTGCATTTAAAAGCATATTTTGGCCACTGAATGTATTTTCATAGGTTAGACTAGGCATCGGCATCCTGATTGGTTAAATTCACACTGTTGTCATTTTATAGCACTAATGGAGGTGACGCTTATGGCACTAATGCTTGCATTAGGAAATTTGTAAAGATCCACATGTATCATTTGGGAGATGTTCTTCAATCCAATGAGAACCCATGCGAGCCAAATTAAATGATATATCAAGAGATAAATCAAACTCCAGTACAGACTACAGCAAGCTACCTAGGTGTAAAAAAGTCTTTGTAAAGGTATAATAACCCACCAGCCGAAAGTGGCTGATATGGTCTTTAAATGTAGGCAGGCTGCAATTGGCCTGTTCATTTGCAGATGTTTAGAGTAGAGGCAGAGAGAACATTCCTCCATCCCTCTGTAAACCTTTGCCATGATTGCCAAGGGCCTCACCCATTGGACGGATTAGGAATAACCCTCACCCTCACAACAGTAGCACAAATAAGTGGTCTGGCTTTTCAGCTTGAATTGAAACAGTTGAGTTTCTCCTGTCCTCAGCTTGATTCCGGTTTGCCTTCTCCTGGCTTATACAAAACCACACCCATAACCACCTGTGGGATTACAATACCCTATACAATGCAATGTAAAAAACCAAAATATATCATAAACATTAGCAAGGATCTAATGGAAAAATTTCTTAGTTCTTTACGTCCTATTTTCTGTATCTGGAAACCAGGAATGGAAGAAGCCTCATGTAAAAAAGCTGCTTACGTCTCATCATATCAGGACAACATTGATGACTTCATAGTCATTCAGGGCCCTGCTGCACGCATCCGACCCAAACAGGTTCCTGAAGACTTCTTCACCTGTAAGTCTTTTCTGCAAGTGTTAAATTAGCATGTGAGATCAATAATGTTGCCTGTGCACTTGATTTTAATTATCTTCATTATTTCTTGCAGTCAATTATGAAAGCCTGGTGAAGAATTTGTCGGTATGGATCTTCTCACACCCAGTTTTCATAGACTTCCATTTGTCTTAGTGGTTTTTCCTTTCCTCTAAGTTAATTTATTCTTTGATTTCCTTCTCCACCCCTCCCACATACATATACAAGTGCAGAGCTCCGGATCAGCCGATGAAACCCTATCTGAAGGAGCATCTTCCTAAACGATTCCACTTTGCCAACAATGTCCGGATAGAGAGGGCACATCTTTACATGAAGCCTCAGTGGCAAGCAGCCCTGTAAGTGTAGTTTGCTAAGTGGGTCCAATATACTACACTCTGAAACTGGGCTAAAATTTTGTCTTTTTGTCACTACTCTCACTTTCTACAGCCAGCCAAAGCAAATCAAGTACTGCACTGGTGGCTTTCACGGTTCCGATAACACCTTCAGAAACATGCAGGTTGGTACAGTTTACAACAAGTATCAAAAGATTACACATCTTTATTCACAAAATATCTAGCTGGTTGCAAGTCTACTGTCCTGTGTACAGCCTGCGTTCCTCAGTGGTTTATCAGATTTGTGCCGTGTTTGATTCACCTCATGCGTCATGAATGTTAAGGACATCATCACAATGGCCCTAAGGCTGAATACTTAACTGATGAAGAACCACACAGGCAAGCAGATGCAACAGCTGCAATGAAGATGAGTCAACTTCTTGCAAAACTCTGTAAGCTCTCCACAGTGATGTCTCGACAAGAGTCTGCCAAGAAAGCCAAGAGCTGTTTGGTGTGCTTTTGTTGTCAGTGAAATAAGTGATAGTCTACAAGTCACACCCCTTACAGTTGTTGTCCTCTATCAACACTGACTCTGGCAGGGGTTGAAAACAATTACCTATTATCAAGCCGAAGCTGGGACTTAAGTTAAAGCAGCCTTATGGAGAATTTGCATTTTTTGCTATTGGGCTCCCCCTACAGACAGGAATTATACTTCACACTTTGAGCCACCTTTAAAGAACATGCTTTTCTGGATGTTCTACAGAGATACAGAACTGTCACTGAAAGTTAAAGAAGCATGTGGACTGAGGTTGAACTGAAGCATTGTCCTGCTTGCTTCACCAAAGTTACGTAGTACATAGTACATAGTTAGCAGCATGCAAAGTCTGGAGTGACAACAACAAGGACGCTATCCTCCCTTAAGTCATTGGAGTATCAAAATTATTATAAGGCTGTTAATATATTTACAATAAAATTGCCACATAATGTTGCTTTAGACTTAGCAATAGGATTGTTGATGGGTGGCCTAGGTATGGAATAACCTTTACAGATGAACCATATAGCATAGCAGAGCGTAGAATAGCGTAGCATTTTAGTACTGTAACAATTACTCTGTAAATAGTAGTTATTTCCAAGTCATACCAGATAGTGTTGATGTCCTTATATAGTGTGTGTTGTGGCGTTAGCTAGCTGAAAAGATTGCGGTTGGTCAGTTAGGGTTATCCCCCAAGCTCCTGCTCACTTCCACAGGTTCGGTTTCCTCGTGTGGCGCTTTAGAGTTTGAAAGTGACTGTTGTGTTTGGCCACATCATAGTTTATTTTGTTAGGTACTGATTGTATTCCAGAAAAACTCCCCAAGACCTGCCTGATGTCGCTTTAAACATATCACCTTTAAGAGCTGGCTCTTCACTTTACTTCACTCTTTACTCCTTGACGAGTGCCACTGTAGATGCAGATAAATCAGTGTTGTTCACCTCACCTTTCAGTGGTGCCAATGTTATGGCTGATCAGTGTATATTTAGATATTATATGTAGTTCTATATTGTACCATAATGAAATGATTAGGCTTAAATATATAACACTGGTGTATATTTTATGTCCAAACATTTGTTATTCCAAAAGCAACAGTATTTGTCCTCCTGCTTCCACAGTAGCTGTTTCTACACATTTTGAAACATTGCTGTGAGAATATGATTGCATTCATCCATAAGAGCATTAGTGAGGTCTGGTACCGATGTTGGATAATTAGCTCTGACACTCTAAGGGCATTGGACATGGTGCCATGGTGGCTCATGTATAGCTCCTCCATAGTGTCCTATTCTGTTGGCAGTGCTTGTATATGGAGATCGTACAAGCTATGTGTGCACTGGACTACCCTTGTCAGCAGTTCAGTAGTAAGAAAAAGTGGAGTCCACACAACACACAGTATGGTGCACAGTATTCTTTTTTTCCTTTTTCAGCAACAACAGTTGTGCCACATGTCCCAGTTTTCCCCCATTTATTCAGAATTGGCTGCAATAAACTGTTTTAGGTAGTAAATAAAACACTTGCCCTAAAAGTACTCTTTCTCAAAGGCATATGTGTAGGCCGCTGGCTGGTTTGGGCGGGATGTTTTGTTTATTATTTTTAACTGGGTTGGTTTTCACAGCCTGTACTTCCGCCATAAACAGAAACAAACATTTCAGCTGTCCATCTGGCTTCGCACTGTTTTCCAGTCCTCTCTCTCCCTCTCTTTCCCTCTAGTGAGACACCCTTCTGTGAGAAACCCACGCACATAAGTGCCTCTAACAACACACAAGTGCAGACTGTTAGTCATTACTCACTTTTTCAACCAGACCTCTACCTCCTTTTGCAGCCAGCACTTAACCACAGCCCTGTTGCCACAGTGTTTCCTCTACCAAGATCCTTTCAGTACCCAAAACTCATACACACCTTAATAATAAAGCTTCCTAAGAGGCTTCTTGGCTAGGATGTACATTAGAAGAAAGAGATTTAATTCCTTAAACCCTTAAAAAGTTAATGATTCAGTTATTTATCCTAATGTAAAAAAATTTGTATAGCCATAGTTGACCAAATTTTGTGAGTTTTTGCTGTATTTTGGAGTACATCCGGGTTCTATTTTAGGGCCTGTGAAAGTGAGTATAATGGCAATGACGTGTGGGCCTACATCCAGGGTTTAAAGGGTTTAAGGAGTCAATTGGTCTAGAGGCTTTACATTATATGGAAGTGCATTAAACTTTAATCAAATTGACATATTTAAAAGATGCTTTAAAGAACTATTCATGCTATTGATGGGTCCTTAATGGAACAAAAAGTGGTTCTGTGGCATTGCTCCAAATAACCCTTTTAGGTACTTTAATATTTAAGAGCGTAAGACAAAACAGAATTTATGGTTTCAAATGCAGAGGCAGAAACTGGAAATCAGTGGTTATGCTTTGTCACACAATGTTTGTATGGGTGGTGAGGGACTGGTCTGGAATGATCTGGGTGTATTTCCTTCTGTGGTCTTAAGGAATGCCTATAGTTAAATATTGTCTTTAAGGAAACATGGGGGCGAATGACATAACCGGCTGTGTTTTACTTAAATGTCCTGAACTAGTCGACTTTATGGAGTCTATGTGTTGCTGCTTTTAATTGAACACACCAAAGCTTAACTTTGCGTGCTTTGCCTTCATTCTTTAATTCTTAGCATGTGTCTGTAGTAAGAAAAATAAGACTAAATGAGTTACAGACACACACTATTTCAGACTTGCCTTCAGACCATGCTTGGGTCCTTTTTTTGTTACTTTAAGCGTATGCTAAAATGTTTACAAATGGCGCCAATGTGAGCTTGAGCTTTCACCTACTGTAATACTGTAACCAACTGCCACCATGTAGGGTGTGAAGAGCTACAGTGTTGACTTTTCAGTTGGGTGTGAGGTATTTCTACATCACACTGCTTTCTACTGACTGACTACTGTTACTATAGCAAAACATGATCTCTGCCTTCCTTTTCCCTATACACATTATAATAAAGAAAATTAGCATCATGTACAACATAGAGCTTTAATAGAAAAACATGTTTAAGGTTCTGAAATCAACACAGGGTCATAAATACATACTGTACCCTTAATATTTAGTTAAATGTCCCTTAGGAAGTTTCACCTGGCATGGCATTGACTTTAAAGCACAGTCACCTTTTGATATGGTTGAGGTCAGGACTTTGGGAAGGCCATTCCAAAAGCCTAATAATAGCTTTCTTTACCCATTCCACACCTACCTTTGATGAGTTGGATCATTGTCCTGTTGAAACACCCAGTTGGGTCCGCTTTCAACTGTCTAGCTCAAGGTTTAAGGTTATGCTGAAGAATTAGGTATTATTTAATTAGGTCATTATTTAATCTATTTTGTGCAATCTGCAGCCCCAGAGCATGATGCTACCACCACCATGTTTAACAGCCGGTACAGTTTTCTTTGAGTTGAATGCCTCACCTTTCCTTTTCCGAAAAACATACCGGACCTCTTGTGACAGTGGCCAAACATCTCAATCTTTGTCTCATCTGACCATAAAAATGGCATTTCGGCAGCTTCCAGTTCCTTTTTGTTGAAGTTGACAGTGTCGGTCTTCTTCTAGACTTGAGGCGAAGTGACGACCTCATAATTACTTGTATTTACGTACAGTTGTTGAAATCTGGCTTGTGTGAATCGTGGCTAATCCTTTTGTAGTCAATCATGATCACATGTTTTCATCTTTTGAAAATTTTAGCACTACTGAATTAATCATTTAAGTGTGTATATATGATTGTGATTTTTTGTTATTAAAGATGTTTGTTGTACACTGTTGAAAGTATAAGATCATTGAGGACCATTTGAAGGTCCTTCAGTTTAAACTGTGAGAAGAAAAAGAAAAAGAGGGTTCTTTAAAAGTTCCTCATGCCCCTTAAGAGGTTTATCCACACTTGTAAACTAAAGAACCTTCAGGAATCTTAGACCTTTAACAGTTTACATTCCCCAGGAAAAGAACAGTTCAATGAATTCATTGAAAGCCAAATACTGTCATGGCTTTCATGGCTATGATGAGTGTAGGTAAACATCTGACCTTAACTGGAGCTGCAGTCATAATCCTTATGACATATTTACAGTGATAATGTGTGTTTGAATAGGTGTCTTTGCCCATTTTTGTAGGCAATTTTCATAGGACATGGACCAGGAATTAAGTACAAGACGACTGTGGCTCCCTTTGAAAATATAGAAGTGTATAACCTCATGTGTGGTAAGTGGTCTATCCTCTATACTTTATACTATTTTCTTCCAGTTCACCCCATACAATTACCAGTTAATACAGCTCAACCTGAAATCCAAATGAATATTACACTGGATTTATCATCATATAATACCATTTAAAAAGACATGATTCATGTTTTCACATAATTGTCCATGAAAAAATAATGACTCTTGCTAGCCTCTCGATTTTGATTATATCACTGTGCACTAGCAGTTGGGGATAATGACTTTTTAACCATTGTTTTTATGACTCCCATCCATCTTCCACTGCCCCTGGCGATCATCAAGCTGAAACACTCAGCTAGCAATTGGATTTCACTTGGAAATCCATCACAATGTAGCAAAAGAATTTGTCATCATTGTTGATTCACATTGAAATGTACACTATCGGACTAACACAATCAGATATTTTCTGTGAGAATGAACACACTTTAATCACAGAATGTTTTTCAGTAAGCTAATGCTTTCCAGTTCTACTGCTGTAACCATGTTACAGTGGTGATACCAGAAAGTGTATTGTTAATTAACACGTTTTGTGTGTGAAAGAAAACTTACATGTCTCTCTCCATTTAGATTTGTTGGGTGTTTCCCCTGTCCCTAACAATGGTACTCATGGGAGTCTCAACCATCTCCTAAGAAATCCCCCTTACCAACCAGTCTACCCTGCGGAGATTTCTCAAGCATCCAGCTGCTCTGCCACAGCACTGTCTCCCACTGACAACCGAGGCTGTGTCTGCAGCTCCCACACACCCGACCAGGTGACTCTCTGCAACTGCAAATTTAGTCTCTTCATAGACCCCCCTAAGGCTAGCAATTTTTTTACATTCAGTTGACAGTTGCCTTTACTATAATTGTGAAAGTAAAATAAAAAAAGAGACTCACTCCATAAACTGCAAAAATATTTGCAGTTAAAATGATTAAAATGATTGCAGATAAATTTGTTTTTGAAGTCTTGTTTAAAGTACTTTCACTTTGTTGCAATCCACCAGCTATTTAATGATAAGCAATATTTATGTCTTAACAGGTTTTTTCAAACTGTAGATGGGATGTAAATTGTATTTTTAAATTTTCATGTTTGATATATGTTGATATGTTGATATTTACTTGTAGATTGATACAAATATGTTGACACTGTAAATTATGCTATGATGTTTCTTTGATCTGTTTCAGTTTAAAATTCTTAACCAGCAGCTCATCAATTCTGGTTCCGGTATGTATTGATTAAAGTTGTTGCTCTTGATACACAAAACCACATTTCAAACATTCATATTTGTGTTTAAGTAACTAATGTAACCCCGCAGACTTGACCATCAAACGTCTACACCTGCCGCATGGCCTTCCTCGGGTTTTACAGGAGAAGTCAGACCACTGCATACTCCATCACTCATCCTACATCAGTGGATACAGCAAAGATATCCTAATGCCTCTCTGGGTCGCATACACACTGGAGTCACTGGTAAGATTTGCCTTCATTATTTTGGAAGTTAAAAATAGCAGCAGCTTTCAGAAAACATCACTGGTGTTCATTCATACACTCTATCAAATAAAAAAATGTATAGCAAAGCATTGTAAAATGGTTGGTCAAAGTAGTAGGAGGTCATGAAGAAAACTGCCTCCTAGGGCACTAAAAGAGCTTCCCTGAACAAAATATTGCGAATACAGGCTCGCAGGACCAGTAGTATTAATTTATCAGTCCTCAGCTTTCCAGTTTTGGTGAGTCTATGGCCACTGCAGCTCCAGCTTTCTGTTTTTGCAGTGGAACTTGTCAGGCAGTTGTAGCTCATCCACCTCAAGTTTCAATGTGCTGTGCCTTCTGAGATGCTTTTCTGCTTATCACAGTTAGGAGGTTATCGGAATTATCGTAACCCTCCTCTGTTGACCTCTCTCATTAACATGGCAATTTCATCTGCAGAACTGCCGTTAACGGGATATTTTTTCTTTATCACACCATTCTGAGTAAACTCTAAAGACTGCTAAATAATTATACACTCAAACTAAGTTTTTCTGCTCCTTGAATCATTTAATGATTGTTTTTACAAAAAAACACACGCCCAAAAAACAAAAACCTAAAATATCAAAAGTCTTGCCATTTTCCTTGAAGGCAGTCCAACTAAGAGGAAGCTGATCTATCTTCAGCTCTCCCAAATCATATATCCTCTCCTCGTGTTAGCTTTCACAGCAGGCATGTACTGTTTCATTATGCGGTCACGCCTCAGTATAAATCATCAGCTGCACCCTTAGAGCTCTGTGTGTGTCTCCTTCTGCTCACATTTTCCCTTCATAACTCCTCTCAGATAATGTTTACTACTCATCACTTCTATATCATACAGTTTTTAGAGAATCTATTTTAGAATCAATTCATAACCATCAGGGTACTTTATATTCTATACACAAATATGTACATTAACTTCCTTATTCCTGCACTGCCTTGAGATCAAAAGAGCCAGAACTGAAAAGATTGGAAAGCTATTTGTGAAAAAGGTAATAAGAATGAATCCATATAGTTTGATATGTTAGTATTAAGGGTTCAAAATAGCATAGGTTTACATTAGCCAATTTATCACAGTTATGTAACTTTAAAAAAAAAAAAAAAACTCCGCTTTTATTTACACTTATTAAATATTAGTTTTAACACTGTAAAAAAAAAAGAAATTTTCCTGAATCTTACCTGATAGTGTTGCTGTCCTCTCATTGTGTCCTCTCAGTGTGATGTGCAATTAGCAAGCTGAAGAGGTAGAAGCCAGTTAGCTTTTAGCCTTGCCCCCTCTCGCGTCCCTGGGTTTGGCTTTTGACGGTTTATGTACTCACTATATGTCACAAAACGGTGTACCAACTGTATAATAACACCAACCCTTAGCATGACACAGCTGACTTTCCTCTAAAGATAGTGATGCTAGGAAAAAGGCCTATTCTCCAAGGGAGAGGCCATGAGACGGGGTAAAGGAGAAGTGAACATCTTATAGCAAGCAACAGCTATCCTCAGTTTGTGGGGTGAAGGTGAACGTCTTGGCAGTCAACAGTTAGCCCTTTTTGTGAGTGATTTGCAGGGGTCAGCACTCCCTTTTTAAAAAGAACGGTACTTTTGGTCTGGACATAAGCGGACCTTGAAAACACCTCGACTCCAAAGTAAGGTCCAAACAAGCACATTGAATGATAAAAAATATGAATAGGAGCTTCCAGATAAGGGAGACAAGGACAGTATAGAAGATACAAACAGAGCCAGGCTACTCAGACTGCTTTGACGCATTATACTGTATAGTGCCTTAGTCTTTATGTCCTTTGAAAACTTTATAGGGAAATAAAGTTTGTATTCTGCCTTTCATTGACATCGGAGCTGGATTCTTTAATGCATCATTTCCTTTAAGAGCTTATTAGCTGATAGAGACGAAAAAGCACAGACACTTTCTTGAATCTCACTGGTTAAAATGTATTTTTTTATAAGGCCGTCTCTTTCCCTTCTGAGCTCCTAGCTTAAGTAGCCAGTTAGTGTTCGAGGAAGTGGACAATGAAGAGATAAAGATGTAAAGCTAGCTTTTGGCTCATCCCGGCTTTCACTTTGCTTCCCTTTTGCAGACACTGGCACATAACTATCAAAGGCTGGAGGTTATGAGCTGCTCTTCAGTACCATATTCTCACTGTATTCTGCTGTGACCATTGCATTTAACCATTTCAGCAAGTTTGAAAGCTTGGGCTTTCACTAGTTGGCTGGGTTTCTGTCAGTTTTGGATGTGTGAATATACGAGTCAAGACTGTTAGGTAACAGTTTTGGGTTTGGAAATGAGTCTGAAGAAGGAACAGCAGTTTGCGGTTCACAGTATGTGACTTCTATTGACCAAACACAGTTTGACATTGTAGAGCCCCTTTAAAACAACATTGATATTCTGAGTGATGTCCTGAATTTCCAGACAGCTAACAACTTTTCAGAGATATATTAATTTCATTTAGAATGTCAGTCGGGTTGTATAAATTGTATTTGTATTTATCCCTTTTACTACTGTAGTCTGCTTTTGACCACTGTGTGTTTTACAGCACACAGGCTTGTCTAACAGCTCATTAGCTTTCCTCTACATAAACACTGTTTCCTTTCTTTTCTCTTATATATCCTCTCAGGCCGGTGTGCAACCCCTCAGTTCTTCACAGGAAGAGTGTGTGCGTGCTGACGTGCGCGTTCCAGCCAGTGCAAGTCAGTCGTGCTCCTCCTACAAGAGTAACCCCACCCTGACCTACGGCTTTCTCCATCCTCCCAGTGAGCTTCACAGCATGTCTCTGTTGATATCCAGGCTGAGTTTAAATAAACAGATTCAGCCCTGGGGGTGAATCACTTCACTCCAATCAGTGGAAAAAGTGCTGCATGAACACACATGAATCTCCTGGATTCAGGTGTGATCATGTGGAAATGATGTACACATGTTAATAGAGTGAACTCAGTGCACTGCTAACGTCAAAGCTGTAGATTGGCTTCATTACTTTTCATTTTCCTTATTATCTTATCAAGTGAACTTCCTTTTTCTCCACAGATTTGGGCTCAAATGGAACCAGATCTGACTCCTTGATAACAAGTAACATGGCGCCAATGTTTCCACTATTTAAAGGTAACTTGAGGAGTGTTGTTCTGTCTCCTGCTTATGTGCTTGTTGAGCTTTTTTTCTCTGTTTACTTAATAGCCAAGTCCACTGTACCCTGAATGGCCTTGAATTTTTGCGCATGTGTTTAAACAGTTTATCTTTACATGAAACTGGGTCACATGTAAATGATTCCCTTCCCTTAAATCACACTTGAGTCTAGAGCACCAAGAGACGAAGCCTTGGCTTTTTCACCAGTGCATTGATAAATTAAAGAAATACACCGTACTGCCAAATTATGTAACAAGTTCATATTTACACTATATGTCCAAATATTTGTGTACACCCCTTCTAATGAATGAAGTGCACTCATTGCTTACACAGATGTACAAATGCACACATACAGCTTGTCTAGTCTCTGTAGAGAAGTATTGCTAATAGAATGCCAGGCGTAGGTACAAGAGGTACAAAGCCCCCAGCATTGAGCTGTGGAGCAGTGGAACTGTGTTCTTAGGAATGATGGTGTTCTAGCTGATACTTTTAGGATGAGCTAGGGAATTGGGGCTGAGTCAATCAAATCTTTACAGCAGTGCTCCAAAATCTAGTACAAAGCCTTGCCTAAACGGATACTCCAACTCTTTATTTAAGACAAAAACTATGAATGAGCAGGTGTCCCAGTAATGTAGGTGTGATGGGCAGGTGTCAGACATTACTTTCCAAAGCCCCTTTGCAGCTATAAAAGCCTCCACTCTTCTGTGCAAGAGAGTCAAAATAGAATTTGTGAGGTCAGGCTGCTGGACAAGAAGGCCTCACTTACACTCAACTTTCAAACCAGGTGATTATTGACCTCCTTTGTGCACAGGGTCACAGTCCTGCTGCAACAGGAAAGGACCTTCCCCAAACTAAAATATCCAAAATATCATTGTGTGCTGTAGCATTAACAGTACCCTTCACTTGAACTACAAGGCTAAGCCCAAACCCTGAAAAAGAGCCACAAACCATTATCATAACCTTACAGTTGGCATTCTGCAGTCTGGTAGGTAGCATTCTCCTGCGATCTGCCAAACCCAGATTCTGCTCTAGAGTCAAAATGCTTTACATCACTCCAGCCAATGCTTGCCCTTGTGCATGGTCATCTTAGGACTGTGTGCAGATGCTGGGCCTTGCAAACCCATTTCGCGAAGCTCTCAGTTCACAGTTCTTGTGCTAATGTTGCTTCCAGAGGCTGTTGGACAGTTCCTGTGGTGAGTAATGTAACAGGAGAGGCAGTTTTTATGTAGGCAGACTCGTTCTGTGAGTTTATGTGGTCTAATAGAAGTAATAGAACTTATAGTTGGTCGAGGCAGATCTAGCAGGGCACAAATTTCTTGAACTGACTTACGACAAAGGTGGCATGCTATGACAGTGGCATGTGTAAAGTCACTGGGATCCTTAGTAAGACCCATTCTACTAACATTCTACACCTGTTAGCAGTGACATAGGCTTAGGCATCCGAACTCAAATCTGTACAGTGTAGTCTGTTTAGGCCATATATTGTAGTACAGTGCATGAAATATATACTTATCCATATTATGCTGTATTTTATTTTTCACCCCAACTGCTCACTTGTAACATTTGTGTGGTTTTATGTACCAAAATCAGTCTAGATTAATTTGTACTTGAGCATTTTCCAAGCTCTCTTTATCCTCGAGAAATAAAACACAGTTTTTGGTTATACTACACATGCTCAGTCCTGAACAGATACCCTGTATTAGATTTGTGTTACTCGTCCTCAATGTGTTGTAAATAGACTGATGTTTGTAACAGGGTCAGTTTGACACCTTCATTTATATGTGCTTTTAGTCTAACAAGCGCCCACTGTTTAAGGTAACAGACTGACAAATATAGAACATTCAGATTTGAATCTAGTGCCAAGTGGTGCTGTGAAACATCTTTTCAGTGGGAAAATCCCTAGAATTACTTACCACAATGTTGGAACATGATATGTTTTGGTTTTAAAGCTTTCTGCATTTCTAACTTTATAATGCCCTCTAGTGGCCAATCATGCTTAACGGTTTAATGTGCTTTCTGTTGGCTTCTTTTTATTTTAAATGCTGCTTTTGTCCTCAGACTTAAGATTTACAATAATATTTCTCATGTTTTTCATTATTACATGTCATGTAATCTTTTTCTGGTTGTTTGCCTTTGTAGGCATTTGGGATTATTTCCACTATGTTCTGCTGGTGAAGTATTCACAAGAACGCAACGGCCTAAATGTCATGAGTGGACCGATATTCGATAAAGATTTTGATGGACATTCTGATGTCATGACTGGGAAGACACCGTAAGTGTTTTAACAGTTTTTTTTACAAAGCTAACCAAGTCATTGCATTCAGTTGTTTTATGTACTCAAAACCATAGATCTCATCAAGAGCTATTTAAATAGCTCAGCACATCTAATATAGCAACTGCTTTCACCAAAAAGCAACACAAAAAACTACTTTTTTTTTTGACGACTGACCCAAAAGCACAAGAAAAGTCATCTCCAGTCTACTCAAAACCATATTTATGAACGTCAGAGGTTTCGGGATTCTGTTCTGTGGAGCGATGAAACAAAACTGGAGCTTTTCGGGCCTGTGGATCAGCTGTATTTCTGGAGGAGGAAGAATAAAGCATGCGCTAAAAAGAACACCCTGCCTACAGTGAAGCATGATGGTGGTTCGGTGATGCTCTGGGGCTGCTTTGCTTCCTCTTGCACTGGAAACCTGCAGTGTGTGGAGGGCAAGATGGAAATTGGACCTTCCAACAGGACAAGCATACCTAAAAGTCCACCAAAACTTGTCGCCTGACTTGAACATCTTGAAAATCTTTGGTGGAATTTGAAGAAGCAGCATGCAAACCCAAGAATATAAGTGTCACAGGAAAAGTCCTGGTTAGCATAGCGTCCTGTTTTCCCATAACTAGCGGTTTCTGATGGTGATGAGCTGCTCTCCAGTATCAACACGTTTAACCGCTTCACCAACTTTGACTGGGAGGGCTAGGAGCCCTTGCAGGGCTACCAGGACTTTTATTACTGGGCTGGCTGTATATACATTTTGGGGTGTAAATAAGGGCAATAAATATATGGTACCTTTAGGCACTGGTGTATTTTCTCATATTTTCATTTCTCTGTTTTGTAAAGCACCAAGTCGTAGTTAAACATAACAATATCATCACTGTAACCCTTAGTCTTTCTACTGTAGGAGTCTTTGAGTCTAACAGATCTCCTGTTTCTTTGCAGCAGGACTGAAGCTCCAACACCCACACATTACTATGTGATTCTAACAAGCTGTAAGAACTTCTCTGAGGCTCTACAACAGTGTAATGGTCCACTTGACGCTTTATCTTTTGTTCTACCCCACCGGGCGGATAACCTAGAGACCTGTCATGTGAGTAGTGGAAGTACATGAGAGCTATTATTCCATCATCCCTCAGTCACTGGCTACAGATCTTACAGATCTTTCATCTTACAGAACCTGTGATTGGAATGACTTACAAAGGGCAGACAGTGAAAATGTGTGTTACATGATGAGGTTACATTAATAATATGTAATAATTGCTTCTACTCTGAGGTTATAGTTTAATAGTATGATAACTCCTCCTTAAAACCATTATAAAACAATGATTGTACCTTTTACCCACTAAAATGTATGCGTAATTTCTCTTTTATAATGTTCAATACCTCATACTGCAACCTTAAGCTTCTGCGAATACCAGTAGCAATCCAATAGCATCTTTTTCCCTCTCTATATTGTGAGACACCTAGGCCAATTTTGCATGATCGTTTGATAGTTTGACATAACTTAATTCGCCTAATAATTAAGAATTAAGAATTAATAAGAGACAGTCACACATGCCATGTTAGTTTCAGGAGATTCTAGGCTATACAGATATGTCTGAATTAGAGCTATGAATATTAACAGAATTTAGATATTTGCACAAATTTGACCATGTTTTTATCATAAATGTACTTCATCTGGAGTTGTTGCTTGTAAAGACGATAAAAACATGGTTAGATAGGGTGAATATTGCTGCTTGTTCTAATAAGTGGATCTGTCTGGACGTTACACTGATTCTGAGTTGTGAAGCCTAGAATATCAGCATGTTGGCTTGAACCATGGATTACAATTTTTTATTCTTCCGAAATCCGATCCAGCGAGTTTGGCCAGTATCATACTGATAATAATACTGAACACTGGATCACCACACCCCTAAAGACAACATGCTGTTATGAATTTGATATTAGGTGTAGCAATACCAAGCACATGCAAGGAGGCAGATTTATTGGATTAACAGTGTAAATCACTCAGTGTAACATTTGTTCGAAAGCATTTAGATGTTATGGGTGTCCATTTATCTGAGTTTGTCTGTCTGGTCTTCTCTCTCTTTTGCAGAGCGGAAATGACTACTCATGGGTTGAGGAGTGGGTCCAGCACCATGTGGCACGAGTTCGAGACATCGAGCTACTGACTGGCCTGAGTTTTTATCATGATCGACTGTCTGTTACTGAAACATTACAGCTCAAGACTTTCCTGCCGACGTTTTAGCACTTATTTCTATTAGAAGTAAAAGAGGGCACCTTGTGAGGTGACCCTCAAAATGGATCGATCATCCTCATATGGACGGAGCAGCACAAGAACCTCCATTAAACTTCAAACCGAAGAGTACACTGATCAGCCATAACATTACAACCACTGGCAGGTGAAGTGAATAGCATTGACTATCTTCATCTACAGTGGCATCTGTCAAGAGGTGTGATATATTAGGCAGTTCTTGAAGGTGATGTGCTAAAAGCATAGCATAAGACCAAATTGTGATGCCAAAGCATCTCCAAAACGGCAGGCCTTGTGAGGCATTCCTGGTATGCAGAAGACCAGTACCAAGCATGGACCACCACTAAACAAGTTACAGGATCATGGATGCACAAGGCTCAGGGATGTGATCTCCTCACAACTTACAGGACCTAAAGGCTGCTAATGTCTAGGTCAACCTTCAGAGGTCTTGTAGCGGTCCATGCCACAATGGTTCAGAGCTGTTTTTGCGGCCTAAGGTGTACCTAAACAGAATTATACTAGTAACTAGTGGTTTTAATGTTACGGCTGATGGGTGTAATTCTGGGCAAAGAGACTTCATCAACCAAAGACGTGAAAGCAAGATAGGGAACAGACTCTTTTGGAATAAGTGAAACGTGAGATTGTGGAACACAATCAGCCAAACTCAGGGGACTGTAGTGCAAAAGGGAGTCAGAGTGAGACGACCAAACAAGGAAAATCATAAAAGCCATATAATTAGGAGTCACACTCAAGGTATTGAGCTATGCAATTGACAAATGCAGCTGTGTGGTTAAAAAAACAAATCTCAGTGTTTAGTATTTGCCATTACAAATGTAGCTTAAATAGGTCTGAGGCCAGCATTATACTGTATATTTACCACCAAGTGGCATCTTTGTAGAAATGACAGTATTTTCCACCTGTGTCATTTATAAGCTATGCAGAAAAACCCAGTGGTGTAGAAAAAAGAAATACTGTTTATAAATTATACAACACAGGAACAAGCTTGTAGTGTTATTGTGTATTCATGTGGATGGTTTCTTGCCTTATTTGATGAACCCTACATTACTAAACTGATAATAAAATGTTGTTTATTTGTAGTGTGTTTTGCTGTTTTACACCAGGAATGCCTGAAATATTCATCATGTAAAAGGTAAAGCACTTAACTTTCCTTTTTTACTTGGAGGAACTTGGAGGATATTGCGGCACGTCCTCGTCCCTTCTTGTGTGCCTTATCAGAGGAAGCGGTCAAAACATCAACACAAGACAAAAGTTCCACGCATTGTTTTATGTTTACTTCTAAACATCTGCTAAAATATGGCTCCTTTCTGCTGGCAGATGTACAGGGTTTCCAATTCTGTGAATATTTATAACAATCAAAACAATTATGCATATTTATAGAGTAGCTTGACTGCCAAACTGTTCACTGTCCACATTCTTACCTTAGGTATAATTACAAGTATATACTTCATATACAAATAATATGCAGCTGCTATGTGCACAAGTGTATGTTGAGTGCTGGCTGGTGAAGAAAACATGCTGATGGGTTCAGTTCTGACCCAATAGGTGTAAAAACAAGCAACTGCTTACCTCACTTCCTGTGCGGAGTCCAGGGCCAGTTTGCTGACGGCGGTCAGGAACCTGCTGATGAATTCCTTCTTGCTGGTCAGCACACGAGAAGCCCCCAACTTGTAAGAGAGCTTCTCCAGATGCAGTGCAGTGCATCTTCTCACTGCTGCGTTTCTGTGGCTGGAGAGAGGAGAGTGAACACAGTAAGATACACATCCAGCGTTTACACACAGGTGAACTCTAGACTCACCTTCTAGCAAGATCTTCTCCAAAATGTAGGAATACACTGAACATTTAACAACAGAGGAGCAGTTTAATGTAAGGGTTCATCCACTCCGCCAGTCACCAGCAGGGGGCCAAGACGATGTGGTAAGAAAGCAGCTGGGAGAAGCTCTGAAAACTCCATTTCCCAGAAGTCCCAGCGCTAATTACAGCTGATCTGATACACCTGCTGGGCTCTGCTTAAAACTCGTCCAAACAGCGTCTCAGTGCTGCACCTTTGTAGAGGGGCAGACGGTAAACTGGTAGAGGAAAAACTAGGGGGAAAAAGTCATACCAAAGTCAAGTGAGTTCTTAATTTAGGAGGGAAACTCTATGTTGAGTATGAGTTCAAATTTGAGAGATGTGACTGAAAATGAAGCTACATTAAAAAAAGAAAGTCATTTGAATGTGCTCATTTAATAAATAAGTGGAACTTTATTAATCTCTCAGCTTGGGAAAGATCTGTATTAAGATCTATAACGCAATTGTAAACTCTAAAGAGTTCCACTGTATAACAAATATGTGAATTTAAAGAATGAGCTCTAGAGAGTGGACCAGCTTACAGCTCTACTGCCCCCCACTGCTCAGCTCTCCGGCCCCTCAGCACCTCTGACTGTAGCTCAGACACACTGTATACAAAAGCACTGCTGATACCGTGAGTGAGGAGGAGAAACCGTAGATCATTAAATCTGGACTTTCTATGTTTCTCACTGCTTCAGGACCGGTGATGGTGTAGAAAAAATAACATAACCAACCTCCCAGAATAGGTCAGGAAACTTTAGCTACATATGATTAAGCATTACAGTCCCAGTCACACAGGCAGTAGTAACTACTATGCAATCACTACTATGCAAATAATGATATATATTATCCATATTAATATTCTTAATATTCCATATTAGATTATTATATAGTTTATATTTGATTATTATATAGTTTATATAATAATATAATATAAATATATATAATATAAAGCGATTTTTGTACCACTAATGGCAAATCCTACAAATATAATAACATTAAGAATAAAATTAAATTAAATTAAAAAAAAAAAAAGAAAGAACAGGGGAAAAGCCAATGACATAACACGGCCCGTCCAATAGAAGTGATCGAGCTTAGCTAAGCCTGAACGTTAGCCTGGCACGGAGTAGGTTTGGCCAAATGCATATGTTGCTATAGTAACTGACCGGGGCGTAAGTTACATTTCTATTTTATTTATTTGTATACATTTATTTATTTATTTATTTATTTTACCGAACTTGACCAAAAAAGTGCCAGGCTTGTCTCAAGAAAGACAAGTACCTTTTTTCCAAGTACCTTAATTTGTGGTCAGAGGTAGCTAACATAATTTGTTATATTAGCAGCTAGCTAAATAAATAAAACTACAAAAAAATTATTGTTTCTACCTAGCTAACTGACTCAACTCTGCACCACTCCAAACCTTATTCGAACAATCCAGCCTCAATCCAGCTCTTTACTGCTACTGCTTCAATAATGGACAGTACAGGACTTCCACATACAAGACCTCCATTGTGCTGGACTCCACCAGTCCATCTGTTGAGAGCAGCTACACCTGTGAGGTGTCTGGCAGGGGTCACCACTCTCGTCCAGTGTCTAAGGGCCAGTCAGTAAACATCAGATTACCTACTGTCCATGTCCTGGTGTTTCTTTAGCTGCTCTACTTGTAAAAAATACCATCACACCATAATCTAATATTTACCTTAATTATTATCATAAGGGAAAAAAAGACCCTTGAATACCACCAATCAGCCATAACATTAGTACCACTGACAGGTGCAGTGAAAAACCTGATCTGTATCTGCAGTGATTATCTGAAGTGTGTTTAAATAATGCTGCAGGTGAACAGTCAGTTCTTGAAGGTTATGTGTTATTGTTGTTCTGCACCTGGTTCTATTTTTAGACATTTTAAGTAGTACTAGATCTGGGGAGTGTCCGAACATTTTCCTCACCAAAATTGTTTTATAATGACATTTAATGAGTTATTTGTAAAGACATTTCTTTAGTTGTATGTGTTTAGTTATATCACCTGCATCTCTGGAAATTGTTCAAATTGATATCAAATGCCCATGTGTCCAAATGACTACAAAACATGACTAAAAGAAATGAATGATCCATACATGAACTTTTGAAGAAACCCAGAATTCCTACCTGTGCCTCCTGTAAACGAGTTAACGTCCATGTTTATCATCAAAGATCATTCAAAGCCGTTAAATCATGTCAGTTGATGCATGGTTGTGTTAGGCTTTAGGTGTTAGACCTTATTTCTTTTGTCATCAATATTTCATACAGCACAAATAAATACTCATATGTTATCATTTAAGTTTAATAAAGGAGAACAATATAAAATAATTTTATACACATATGAACATGTACATAAATCATACCACAGTGGTAGAAATGTCATGGCTGAACAATACTGTCAAATATCTATAAACACAGTGCTTTGGTGCAGTGCAGTGATATTTACTCTGGTAATTATGGAAATTATTCATTATTCATTCTTTTAACAGAGCAATGGCATACGACCCTGAGTATGGCAGAAATAATGTGTTTCCACAAGACCTATTCTTGCCAATCTCACATGGCTGATCTTATTCTTACATCTTTGGGTGAGTGGGAATTATTCTTTTACTTCTAATAGAAATAAGTGCTAAAATGTTGGCAGGAAAGTCTTGAGCTGTAATGTTTCAGTAACAGACAGTCGATCATGATAAAAACTCAGGCCAGTCAGTAGCTCGATGTCTCGAACTCGTGCTGCATGATGTTGAACCCACTCCTCAACCCATGAGTAGTCATTTCCGCTCTGTAGAAAGGAGAAAAGAACAGACAGTGATGAACAGAAACTCACAAATGGACACCCAGAAGATCTACATGCTTTCCCATCACGTTCTGCCATGTAGTCAGGAAACATTAGTCAATGAAGTAGTCAGCCAGAGACGTCACCTCAGCTACATTTATGCAGTAAATTACAAAAACAGAGCTCACTCTTCCTCTTACTACTTTATGTTTCATTCTTTCTCTCTCTCTCTCTCTCTCACTCTCTCTCTCTCTCTCTCTCTTTCTCTCTCTCTCTCTGCACAAAATGCTACTTTTACAATATTATCTGTTCTAAATCTACATCCACAATGCTAAATGGACCAACAGAAATGCTCCAAAATGACTTCATTAATAAAACTGTTTCACATTGATGTCCATTAAATGTTAAGAACTATTGATACCCTTTGTGTAAGTTAACAATAATAGCGTTACACACAAAGATTAAAAGAGGGAACAATACAATACATGTACTTCCACTACTCACATGACAGGTCTCTAGGTTATCCGCCCGGTGGGGTAGAATAAAAGATAAAGCGTCAAGTGGACCATTACACTGTTGTAGAGCCTCAAAGAAGTTCTTACAGCTTGTTAGAATCACATAGTAATGTGTGGGTGTTGGAGCTTCAGTCCTGCTGCAAAGAAACAGCAGAGACAGGATCTCATCAGAATGTGAAATAATAATGCTGAGGCTGCTACATGATTACATCATTAGATCCAATTACACTAATAAGTATAACAACTAAAATGCAATAAATAAGTACATTTGTTTATAACAGCAACAAACAGTTCTACTCCCAAGCACAGTAGTTCCTTAACAGTAGGCCTTGGTTGCCAAGCAACATAACAGTACAATATTATTCCATAAAAACAGCACTTTCATCATACATCATTTATCATATAAATTCAACAGACTGGATTTTGATACAGGAACAGCTGTTTATTTCTGCAGGTTCTGCAGATCTTTTTCTAGAGGCTATTTTTTGGGGTTTCAAACATTCGATGTTCAGTTTAATCAGCACTCTTTAAAGGCCGAGATGGTGATTAACCTGTGAACCTCTTAGACCCTGCATGTAAACCTACACTCTAGTTCCTCACTGTCATAATTACATTACTGTCATAATTAACATCAGTTTCACAGGCCCAAAAAAATGGAACCCTGTGGGCATACTAAACCAAGCGGTTACCAAATAATTCACAGTAGCCACAGTCCTGCATTAGGATTATTAACAATATAATAATCCAAGTGTATGTTTAATATAAATAACTATTTCTATCTACTGAACATACTATTTTCTAACATATCTTGTATAGTTTTAAAAGAATAAAGTAGTTTAGTAGTGGGATACAATTTACAAGGAGGTAATAAGAAAGTAATCTCATTACAGTTTAAAGGAATGAATTAGTAATGGATAACTTTTAGATTAGTTATTGGTAATTCAAAATACTATATTCTCACGACTTTATACTACATACTGTACCAGTGATCTATGATTTCAGCGATAATGCCGCACTAAGGTCTCAGCTGACAGTTGTAAGAAATTTGGCGGATGTAAAGTAACTTAAAAATATGTGGTTTTGGGAAAAACTTACGGTGTCTTCCCAGTCATGATGTCATAATTCCCATCGAAGTCTTTATCGAATATGGGTCCACTAATGACATTGAGACGGTTCAAAGTTTTTGAATACTTTACCAGCAGGACATTGTGGAAATAATCCCAAATGCCTGTAAAGGCCAGAAAAAAGATAACATGTTCAGAATAAGATAAAAGATGCCAATCATAGAAAATAAGTCACAATAAGGTCAGGATAAGCCGAAAACACTGAAAATGGAAAATAGTCTTGTATACCAACAATATACTTTTTGTAAATTCATCTGCAAACCCAAATTAGAAAACCTTCTCAGTACTATCAGCTGGGTTTTACAGAAAGCTAATTAAAGCAGCATTATGGGGAATTGGCATTTCTTGCTTTTGGGCTCTCCCTACTGTTGGGAAGTGAAATTCTCGCTTTGAGACACTCAAGAGGAACTGGTTTTACACATGCATTTCTGGACAAGCTGAAAGATATGGAACATCAAAAGCACCAAATCTTTAAACCCAAAACACAGTTCCGTTTTACTGTGTAAATGTAAGGATTTTCTTGGCACTAAATTAATATTTTATATTTGTCAGCCTGTTATGTTGTTTTTAGTGGTCTGCTATAAACAATAAATTAGGTTTATAACAATTTCAGCAGTGTTATTTTAATATATAACCACAATCAATGATTTATTTTTCTATTCATTCATTCATTCATTCATTCATTCATTCTTGTTTAGGTGAAGACTCCATTCCCTGGTGTCCTGGTGAATTTCAGATTTTAAGAGAAGAGAAACATTTACACAAGACCCAGTTTAAAACATAATACACTTGATGCCCAGGCAAACTGTACAGGCCAGTGATCTCCATTCCTGCTCCTGGAGATCATAGCTTCCTGTAGACTTTGTCATCAACTCTAACTCTCTATCCATCCCACCCGACCAGCTACTGTCTTGATTGGCTGAACAGGGTGTTTAGGAGTTGTTTAGGATTGGGTTGGAGTTGAAATCTGCAGGAAGGTTGCTCTCCAGGGGAAGGGTTGAAGACCACTGGTGCACACACGTGGTGCATGGTGCACAGCTGTCAAAATTGTACAGAAGTTATAGATCATACTGAGATATAAATAAGACACAGAGGGGAAAAAACATCCCAGATCAGATCAGAAGACCAGACCACATTCATCTGCCTCATAACAAGAACAGTTACCTCTGAAGATTGGAAACATTGGGGCCATGTTACTGGTGATCAAGGAGTCAGACTCAGTGCTTTTGGAGCCCAAATCTGTGGAGAAAAAAAGATGTTAAGTGAAATGCACCACATCCACAGCTTTCAATCCAGCCAGGCTATTTGTATTGCACTGAATCTACTTAATTTAAATGTGCGCATCATTTTTACACAAATGAAAAATGTTACATTAAGGCTATTCCTGCCAAATGGCAAAATAATGTTGTTGTATTTATTTAAAGTAGAAATGATGTTCACATTTGAATGCAGTCAATGCAATGCTGTACCTTTTCCACTCTAAGGCATGAAGGGATTCACTCACAGAACTAAATCTGTTTATTTAAACTCAGCCTGGATAATAACAGAGACATGCTGTGAAGCTCACT